>NC_052152.1:198552507-198854405 GCF_902713615.1 Scyliorhinus canicula | reverse complement strand
GCAGCAGACACATGGGAACACCCCCGCCTGCAAAATTGCCTCCAAGCCACACACACCATCCTGACTTAGAATGGTACTGTAAATTCTATATGATTCGATAGAAATATATCATTTCTTCATTGCCACTGGGTGAAAATACTGGAACTCCCTCCCCAACAGTATTGAGAGTGTACCTACACCACACGGAATGCAACCGTTCGTTGGGACTCAACACAACTTCCCATGGGCAATAAATGCTGGTAATGCCTGAGATCCCCACACTACATGAGTAAATATTTTAAAAATACAAAAGATGGAAGCAGTAACTGTGTACGGGTGAATAAATGATTGAAGATCATGACAAGAGTGGTGTGGTGCCCACAGTAAATTGTGAGCAGTTTAAACAGAAGTGAAATATTTGAATTGGAAATTGTAGTGTCTTTTTGTTTTAATGGATCAAAGCAGATTTAAGTAAGCAGTAAAAGGAATTTGAGTCAGGCAGCTTCTCAAACGTGGTGTGGCCATCTAAAATGGCCGCCCGAAAAGAACGCTGGGAAATTTGGCCAAGCTTGAAGACAGACAGGCTGCAGCCTGCAAATATACAAACTACAGCTCAGATTATGCAGAAAGTATCACAGGAAAAAGGCCATTAAAGGTCTTCCCAGGAACAATAGAATTATCCTGTCACTCACATCATGTACCAGACACAGCGGCACCCAATTCCCTGCTCTAAACACTTCCAGGCAAGACCACTGAGTGCCCACCTCAAAATCAATGTGGCAGCCCCTGATTGGACTTGATCGATCAGGGTGATGGAGCCCTGATCAATTGATTGACCAACCCAGAGACTGTCCACCAAAGGGGCATGAAAATCCAAGCCAGTTAAAAAGCGCAGCACAACATCAGAAGCTCTCTCTAGACTGCAGCTTTGACAGCCACCAACAACGGTGAATCCACCAGCCAAGCAGAGCCCACGCCATCCACAGAGGGTAGAACAGACACGGACCACCTACAGAACTTCAGTGGTGCCAGACTACCAGAAACCAGATACGGCCATATCTGCTCTGTACTTGCTGGTCACCTGGAAGTTATGTTAAGGTCGTTTAAGTGTATTAGTTCAAAGTGTTATGGGCCAGAGTTGAGAACCCCAAAGTGTATCATGGAGTTCACCTGACCCACAGCTTTTAATAGATTGTGGTATGGGGAGCACACGGCCCACTCTACAGGTGTAGTACAGCAGAAATGGAAAAGTATTTTTCAAAGCAAAACAATGTTTATTCTATGAACTCAAGTTGACCTTTTTCAAAACATACAGTGAACATCTTAGCAACCATCAATTCAAATACAACCCCCAAAGACTACAACACTAAGTAATCATTTAAGCTTTCCTTTTAACATCCATAAGATTAGATTACAGAGAGAGATTCATACACCTTCTGGCTGTGACTGCAGCTATCCAGCTCTGAAAACGAAACTAAAACACACCCTGCAGCAAAAAGCCTAAAACGAAAGTAAAAAGCTGACAGACAGCCCAGCTCCACCCACTCTCTGACATCACTGCAGTAATAAACACCCATTTCTTACAGGTACTCTCACTACAGATATTTATATGGGCCTCACGGTAGCATGGTGGTTAGCATCAATGCTTCACAGCTCCAGAGTCCCAGGTTCGATTCCCGGCTGGGTCACTGTCTGTGTGGAGTCTGCACGTCCTCCCCGTGTGTGCGTGGGTTTCCTCCGGGTGCTCCGGTTTCCTCCCACAGTCCAAAGATGTGCGGGTTAGGTGGATTGGCCATGCTAAATTGCCCATAGTGTAAGGTTAATGGGGGGGATTGTTGGGTTATGGGTAACGTGGGTTTAAGTAGGGTAATCATTGCTCGGCACAACATCGAGGGCCGAAGGGCCTGTTCTGTGCTGTACTGTTCTATTATATACACACCCATTTATTAACACCAATTTCTTAAAGGTACTCTTACATGACAAATGTGCAATGTGTATGAACGTGCGATTAAGTAAATAACCTTGTGTACGTTAAATAGACTATTGTTGTGCTAAACAACTTGTATAATCATTTGTCCACCGTATATGGGTTAAGCACATACTGTGGTTTAGATAAAGAAAAGACCAACAATGGCTTGTGGCTTTATATTATATACACCAGTTTTGTGGCCAATGCCTGCACTTTAATAAAAATGATTCGGCCCAGCTTTTATTGTATCCAGCAATTTCACCTGTGCATTTGGGGAACTGAGAATTAATCTGCGGCTGCACAGCAAATGGGTTGGACAAAGGAGTTACAAATGAAGGGGGGGGGACTGGAGCTGAGAAAAGCACCGAATGCCAAACCCATGGAGTGCTGAGTGGCCGGACTTCCATTCGCAGTGAAACTGCATTGCATCGCTCACTCGGTTCGTCTGATCTGACTCTCGAAGAAACAGCTGCAGGTTGTGTCAGAAACCCTTTGAAAAATAGTAATCATTTCCTCAAAAGGTGTTAAAAGAGAATAAAAAGGGTCAGCATTAAGTCAATTAGCTGTGGGTTCAATTCCCCACTTCTTAGCACAAAATCCAGGGCATTTCCATTGCATTATTGTGAGGTGTTATACTTTTGAAGTTGTCGTTTTTCAGATGAGACCCTGAACTGAGGTCCCATCGGCCCTCTCAGACGGCAACTGCTCCAATTCATAGGAGAGCATGGACGTTCTCCTTAATGGCCGCTCTATGTTTCGGCTCATGGCAGACAACAACTAGCATCTCATTTGCGCACTTATAAAAACAGACACTTATTGACACAGTGGTTTGATTAAGTTAGGAGGTGTATGCTTGTACTGTTTAACTCTGTAAATAAATGTAAGACTGAACAAAGAGGGCTGAATTACAATCATTCGCCTTTCGGCACCCATTATCTGCTACCTTGTTCTACTCCAAAAAAATTAGTTTGTGAAGGATAGTTTGAACCAATCTTTACTAAGCTTAATATTTATTTTTCCCCCCCAGAGCTAAATAATACCAGCATCCAAGGCAATCAATCACCAGCATCACTGAAAAAAAAACAAGGTTATCTGGCCGTTGTCGCATTGCCATGCACACACCGGCTGCCTCACCTCTTACATTACAATCGTTACGGCTTCAAAACAAAAGTAATTGGCTGCAAAATGCGTTGGAACATATTGGGCGGGTGAAAGGCGCTATATAAATGCAGGTTACTTCTTGAGAGCACATCGGGAGGTCAGAGACATTGGGAGGACAGCAAGCCAATGAGACAAATAAAAAAATTAAATTTGAGATTGGACGGTCGGGTGTCTGGCAAAGAAAGAAAGAAAAGTGCAATGTTAGGAGAACTAAATGCGTTCAAGAAAGGGATGCTCAAAGGAACTAACCTCAGTGCTGGATGGATCTTCTTTCGTCCTCATGAGAACTCCACGTAGAAGAGCTGCATCTTTTGCAACCAACGCCAGCTGCTGGATAAGACCGCTGTTGTGAAGTACGTCATCTGCAGCCACAGGGGGCAAAATAACCTGTTGGAAAACAGTGGAACAAAAACACAGCAATATCAGAATCATATCATATTGGGACATATTGTTTCTTCTAATGTTCACAACCATCCTCGACCCATTCCTCCTCTCCAATCATGTCATTTGTACCCTTGAACCTTGCTGAAAGAGAGACATATTGTTGGAGTGGGGGGGAGGGGGGGGCACGGGTTTAAATCAGAGTGGCAGAGGGATGGAAAACTGAGCAGGAAGACACAAGAGAATGAAACAAAGCTAGAAATGAAAGACCGAGAAGTAGAAAGCAAAAGTGGAGGGCAGAGGAAAGAAGGGGCAGCAGCAAATCAGGCAACAGTACAAAAACCCATGTGGGAAAATTTGAAAAGACAATCTAAAAGCACTGTCTGAACGCACAGAGCATTCACAACAAGGTACATGAATTAACAGCTTAAATTGGTAGGCATGGGTATGATCAGGTTGCAATTACGGAGATGTGACTGCAGGGTGACCAAGTCTGGATCAGAACATTCAAGAGTATTCGATATTTAGGAAGGACGGGTAAAAAGGGAAAGAAGGTAGGGTGGTGTTATTAGTTGAGCATAAAATCAGTGCAATAATTGAAGAGGATATTCACCTTGCACTCAACAGTATTGTAAGAATGACAAATTTCAAATGATCACAAATATTCAAGGGACAAAAGGGATGCTGATTGGTTGCCAATTAGACTCACGATCGAAATTTGACTTGCACTTGTCCTGATGATTTGGCAACTTACGAGAACAATGGAGACAGGATCGCTGAATATTTAAGGGTGAGTTAGATAGGTTCTTTTTCAAGGGAGCCACAAGGTGTAGGGAGTAGATAGGAGAGACAGTAAAGTGGAATTCAGGCCAAAGTCAGATCAGCCATGATCTTATCAAATGGCGGAGCAGACTCGAGGGGTCGACTGGCCTACTTCTGTTCCTAATGTGTGTTCATATGTACATCTTCCTATATTACACTCCCACCTGCCAATCTTTTACCCATTCATTGAACTGATCTAAATCCCTTTTGTGCACTATCTCTGCCTCATCATTTACTTTACTAAATATCTTTGGGTCATCAGCAAATTAGCAACCATACATTCAGTCCCTTCATCCAACTCATTGATACAGATTGTAAATGTTTGAGGCTCGGTCACTGACCCTGGTGGTACTCCACTGGTTACAGCTTGCAAACCGAGAAATTATTTATTTATATTCTCTGCTTCTTGCTCACGAATCAATCCTCTCTCCATGATAACCTCTTGCCCCCTATTCGAGTCTTATTTTGTATCGTAACCATTGACGTATCAGTTTATTAAGCAACATTTTCAAAAATCCAAGTAGACCACATCTACAGGTTCTCCTTTATCCATGTTATTTCCTCAAATAACTAATAAATTAGTCAAACACCATTTCCCTCTCTGCCTGATTGCATTGAGATTTTCTAACTGCCCTGGCTATCAACCCCTAAGTAATGATTCCAGCATTTTCCCTGCAGGGCTAACCTGCTAAATAGTTTTCTGCTTTCTGTCTTCCTTTTTTCTTGAACACAGAATTCCAATGTATGGAAATTCCAGAATCTAGTGAATTTTGGAAAAGAACCAGCCAATACCTTTACTGCCTCAGGCGCACGTCTTCTAAGGCCCCAGGGTAATGTCCATCAGGTCCTGGTGACTTGTCAGCTTTTAGTTCTAATAGCTTTCCTCAATGCCCTCTCCTTGATGACTGTAATTGTTTGAAGTTCCTCCCTTTGTCCAGGATGTAATTTGAGTCTTTGTGAAGACAGACGCAAAAATGTCTGTTAAACACTTCCGTCATTTCCCTATTTCCCGTCATCAACTCCCCAGACCCACTCTCGAGAGGACCAACACTGACTTCAGTTCCTCTTTTCTTTTGCAAATACCTCTAGAAACTCTTACTCTGTTCTTGCATTTCTAGTTAGCTTTCTCTCATTCACTAACTTTCCCTCTTTATATTTGTTCGTCATTCTTTGTGGGTTTTTCCAACTCTGTCCAATCTTCTGCCCTGTCACTAATTTTTGCAGAACGACCTGCTTTTTCTTTCAATTTGAAGCCATCTTTAACTTCATTAGCTAGCCACAGAAGGTGCATTCATCTCGGAGTATTTCTTTCTCACTAGAATGTTTATTAGTTCATAGTACTCAGCTATCTCTTTGAAAAGGATCCTCCAATCCATTGCTACCTTTCCCTTAATCTAATTACCCAGTTCACTTTAACCAGTTCCCTCTTCATGCCCCTTGTAATTGCCGTTTAAGTTTAAAACACTAGTCTTACACCCACTCTTCTCTCCTTCAAACAGATTATCGTCACTGTTTCCCACAGGTTCCTTTGTCACAAGATCATTAATTAATCCTGCATCATTGCAGACTACAACGTCCAGAATAGCCTGCTTGTTGGTCAGCTTTAAAACATGATGCTCTCAGAAACTGTCATGAAAACAATCATAGAATTTTACAGTGCAGAAGGAGGCCATTCAACCTATCGAGTCTGCACCGGCCCTTGGAATGAGCACTCGACTTAAGCCCAGGCCTCCACTCTATACCCGTAACTCAGTAACCTCACCTAACCTTTTTTGGACACTAAGGGCAATTTAGCATGGCCAATCAACCTAACCCACACATCTTTGGACTGTGGGAGGAAACAAGAACGCCCAGAGCAAACCCACGCAGACACGGGAAGAACGTGCAGACTCCGCACAGACAGTGACCCAATCGGGAATCGAACCTGGGTCCCTGGAGCTGTGAAGCAACTGTGCTAACCACTGTGCTAGCCACTATGAGCTCTTCTTCCATGTTACCATCGCCAATCTGATCCATCCAATCTACGGGTGATTTTAATGTACATTTGATATTGCAGTGCCTTTCTTCCAAGCCAAAATTATTTCTTCCATATAGCTGGCCTTTTAAGATTGAGGATGTGGAAATCGCTGGCTGGCCAATATTTAATCCCTATGACTCATTGCCCTTGAGAAGGTGGTGCTGAGTTGCCTACTTGCAGTGCTGCAGTCCCCAAGGTGTAGGTACACTCAGTGGTGTTGGGGAAGGAATTCCAGAATTTTGCTCCGACGGTCGTGAAGGAACGGCGATATATTCCCAAGTTGGTTGTTGAGTGCATTGGATTGGAACCCCCAGGCGGTTCTGTTTCCGGGCATTTGCTGCACTTCTCCTTTTAGATGATAGCGGTCGAGGTGGGTTTGGAAGGTGCTGCCTAAGGAATTTCCTGCAGAGCATCTTGTGCATGGTACACGTGGCTGCTCCTGTGTGTCGGTGGTGGAGGGAGTGATTGTTTGCGGAAGGGGTGCTAATCAAACGGGTTGCTTTATCCTGGATGGTGCCAAGTTTCTTGAGTGCTGCAGGAGTAGCACTCATCCAGCCAAGTACAGATTATTCCATCAAACTCGCTTGTGCCTTGTAGATGATGGACAGGCTTTGGGGAGTCAGAAGGTGGGTTACTCACCACAAGATGTGGATCCTTTGTCCATGTGGAGCCACCCTATTATATGGCTAGTCCCGTTCAGTTTCTGGTCAGTGGTAACCCCCAGGATGTTGATCGTGTTGGATTCAGCGATGGCATTGAATGTCAAGGGGCGATGGTTCGATCCTCTCTTGTGGGAGATGGCCATTGCCTGCACTTGTGTGGTGCAAATGTTACTTGCCATTGTTAGCCCAAGCCTGGATATTGTCCAGGTCTTGCTGCATTTGCATGTGGACTGTTTAATTATCTGAGGTGTCGTGAATGGTGTTGAACAACACATTGGCGGACATCCCCACTTTTGACCTTATGATGAAAGGAAGGTCATTGATGAAGCAGCAGAAGATAGTTAGACCTAAGAGACTACCCTGAAGAACTCCTACAATGTTGCCCCAGAGCTGAAATGACTGATCTCGAACCACCACAACCATATTCCTTTGTGCTGGGTAGAGCTCCACGCCACCCCCCTCCTCGCGATTCCCATCGACTCCAGTTCGGCTAGGGCTCCTTGAAGCCATACTCAGTCAAATGCTGCCTTGATGTCAAGGGCAGTCACTCTCACCTCACCTTTGGAGTTCTGCTCTTTCGCCGATTTTTGAACTAAGGATGTAATGAGGGGTGGCATGTGGCGCAGTGGTTAGCACTGGAACTGCGGTGCTGACGGCCCGGGTTTGAATCCCAGCCCTGGGTCGCTGTCCGTGTGGAGTTTGCACATTCTCCCCATGTCTGCGTGGATTTCACCCCACACAACCCAAAGATATGCTGATTAGGTCGACTGACCACATTAAATTGCCCCTTAATTGGAAAAGAAAAATAATTGGCTGCTCTAAATTTTTTTTTTAAAAAGGCTGGAATGTGGCCAGGTGTTGAGTGACCCTGGCGGGACCCCAAATGAGTACTAGTGAGCAGGTTATTGGTGATTTATGTGCAGCTTGATAGCGCTGCTTTTTAAAATATAAATTTAGAGTACCCAATTCATTTTTTCCAATTAAGGGGCAATTCAGCATGGCCAATCCACTGAGCCTGCACATTTTTGCGTTATGGGGGCGAAACCCACGCAAACACGGGGAGAATATGCAAACTCCACACGGACAGTGACCCAGAGCCGGGATTGAACCTGGGACCTCGGCGCCGTGAGGCAGCAGTGCTAACTTGATAGCACTGCGAATGACGCCTTCCATCACTTTACTGATGATTGAGAGTAGGCTGACAGGGCGGTAATTGGCTGGGTTGGATTTCCCCTGTTTTATGTACAGGACTTGCTGGGCAATTTTCTACATTGCCGGTTAGATGCCAGTGTTGTAGCCTTACTGGAACCGCTTGGCTGGGGCGCTGCAAGTTCTGGAGCACAAGTCTTCAGTACCAGTGCCTTCAGCCACTTCCTGCTATCACGTGAAGTGAATTGAATTGGCTGAAGACTGGCCTCTGTGGTGTTGGAGACCTCCAGAGGAGACTGAGCTGGATCATCCACTCAGCTCTTCCGGCTGAAGATTATTGCTAATGCTTCAGATTTGTCTTCCGCAGTGATGTGCTGGGCTCCTCCATCATTGAGGTAGGGATATTTGTGAAGCCTCCTCCTCCAGTGAATTGATTACTGTTAGAAAGCCCATAAACTATTCCCATAATTGACTTCCTCCCTTTGCTATTCTTTTCTCTCTACCCAAACTAATTCCCACATCTTGATCTTTATACTTAAGGTAATCTCTCTCTATTGTATTAATGGCATCCTTAATTAACAGCGCAGCCTTTCCACTTTCCAACCTTCCTGTCCTCCTGAAGTGTCAAGTATACTGGAACATTCAGGTCCCAACATTGATCATCTTGGAGTCACATCTCTGTAATGGCTGTCAGGACATGCATATTTATTTATATTTTAGCTGACAATTCATCTTTTGTCACCAATTTCACAGGCTTTCAGAGCCTTTGGTCCTGTCTTTTTGCAAACTCTGGCCGTATCTGCTGTCACAGTCAGTTTGTACACTCTAATTATTGTTACCCTTCTTGTTAACTTATTCGCTTGCCTTGCCCCATCGCTTAATTCATGAAATCAACCTTCACATGAGCCTTCACCCCATTATTTAGTTTAAAGCCAAGTTATACGACTCATTGGAACTCTCGCCCAGCATGGTTCGGAAGAAGACCCTCCCAACAGTAGAGTTCTCACTTCCTCCAGGACTGAACAAAGAAAAGTACAGCACAGGAACAGGCCCTTTGGCCCTCCAAGCCCATGCTGCCTATCTAAACTAAAATCTTCTACACTTCCTGAGTCCGTATCCCTCTATTCCCATCCTATTCATGTATTTGTCAAGATGTCCCTTAAGCGTCACTGTCGTCCCTGCTTCCACCACCTCCTCCGGCAACGGGTTCCAGGCACCCACTACCCTCCGTGTAAAAAAACTTGCCTCGTACATCTCCTCTAAACCTTGCCCCTCGCACCTTAAACCTATGCCCCCTAATAATTAACCCCTCCACCCTGGGAAAAAGCCTCTGACTATCCACTCTGTCTATGCCCCTCATAATTTTGTAGACTCTATCAGGTTGCCCCATAGCCTCCGTCTTTCCAGTGAGAACAAACCTAGTTTATTCAACCGCTCCTCATAGCTAATGCCCTCCATGTCAGGCAACATCCTGGTAACTCTCTTCTGCACCCTCTCTAAAGCCTCCACATCCTTCTGGTAGTGTGGTGACCAGAATTGAACACGATACTCCAAGTGTGGCCTAACTAAGATTCTATACAGCTGCAACATGCCAATTGTTCTATTCAATGCCCCGGCCAATGAAGGCAAGCATGCCGTATGCCTTCTTGACTACCTTCTCCACCTGTGTTGTCCCTTTCAGTGACCTGTGGACCTGTACACCTAGATCTCTCTGCCTGTCAATATTCTTGAGGGTTCTACCATTCCCTACTTGCATTAGACCTTCCAAAATGCATTACCTCACATTTGTCTGGACCCCTGATCCCGTGTGACTTCACCTTTTGTACCTTTGTACCAGTCTACCATGAGGGACCTTGTCAAAGGCCTTACTGAAGTCCATATAGACAACATCCACTGCCCTACCTGCATCAATCATTTTTGTGACCTCTTCGAAAAACTCTATCAAGTTAGTGAGACACAACCTCCTCTTCACAAAACCATGTTGCCTCTCACTAATACGTCCATTTGCTTCCAAATGGGAGTAGATCCTGTCTCGAAGAATTCTCTCCAGTAATTTCCCTACCACTGATGTAAGGCTCACCTGCCTGTAGTTCCCTGGATTATCCTTGCTACCCTTCTTAAACAAAGGGACAACACTGGCTATTCTCCAGTCCTCCGGGACATAACCTGAAGGCAGTGAGGATCCAAAGATTACTGTCAAGGCCTCAGCAATTTTGTCTCTAGCCTCCTTCGGTATTCTGGGGTAGATCCCATCAGGCCTTGAGGACTTGTCTACCTTAATATTTTTCAAGACGCCCAACACCTCGTCTTTTTGGATCTCAATGTGACCCAGGCTATCTAAACACCCTTCACCAAACTCAACATCCACCAATTCCTTCTCTTTGGTGAATACTGATGCAAAGTATTAATTTAGTACCTCACCCATTTACTCTGGCTCCACACATAGATTCCCTTGCCTATCCTTCAATGGGCCAACCCTTTTCCTGGCTACCCTCTTGCTTTTTATGTACGTGTAAAAAGCCTTGGGATTTTCCTTAATCCTATTTGCCAATGACTTTTCATGACCCCTTTTAGCCCTCCTGACTCTTTGCTTAAGTTCCTTCCTACTTTCCTTATATTCCACACAGGCTTCGTCTGGTCCCAGCATTCTAGCCCTGACAAATGCCTCCTTTTTCTTTTTGACGAGGCCTACAATATCTCTCGTTATCCAAGGTTCCTGAAATTTGCCGTATTTATCCTTCTTCCGCACAGGAACATGCCGGTCCTGAATTCCTTTCAATTGACATTTGAAAGCTGCCCACCTGTCAGATGTTGATTTACCCTCAAACATCCTCCCCCAATCTAGGTTCTTCAGTTCCCGCCTAATGTTGTTATAATTAGCCTTCCCCCAATTTAGCACATTCACCCTCGGTCCACTCTTATCCTTGTCCACCAGCACTTTAAAACTTACTGAATTGTGGTCACTGTTCCGAAATGCTCCCCTACTGAAACTTCTACCACCTGGTCGGGCTCATTCCCCAATACCAGATCCAGTACAGCCCCTTCCCTAGCTGGACTATCTACATATTGTTTTAAGAAGCCCTCCTGGATGCTCCTTACAAACTCTGCCCCGTCCAAGCCCCGAGCACTAAGTGAGTCCCAGTCAATAGTGGGGAAGTTGAATTTCCCATCACAACAACCCTGTTGCTTTTACTCCTTTCCAAAATCTGTCTACCTATCTGCTCCTCTATCTCCTGCTGGCTGTTGGGAGGCCTGTAGTAAATCCCCAACATTGTGACTGCACCCTTCTCATTCCTGATCTCTACCCATATAGCCTCGCTGGCCTCGGAGGTGTCCTCCCGTAGTACAGCTGTGATATTCTCCCGAACCAGTAACGCAACTCCGCCACCCCTTTTACATCCCCCTCTATCCCGCCTGAAACATCTAAATCCTGGAATATTTAGCTGCCAATCCTGTCCTTCCCTCAACCAAGTCTCTGTAATGGGAACAACATCATAGTTCCAAGTACTAATCCAAGCTGTTAAGTTCATCTGCCTTACCTGTTATACTTCCTGCATTAAAATATATGCACTTCAGGCCACCAGACCCGCTGTTTTCAGCAACATCTCCCTGTCTGCTCTTCCTCAGAGCCATACTGGCCCTATTCCCTAGTTCTCCCTGAATGTTTTGACCTTCTGACCTATTGCTCCGGTGCCCACCCCGCTGCCATACTAGTTTAAACCCTCACGTGTGACACTAGCAAACCTCGCGGCCAGGATATTTATGCCTCTCCAGTTTAGATGCAACCTGCCCTTCTTATACAGGTCACACCTGCCCCGGAAGAGCTCGCAGTGGTCCAGATAACGGAAACCCTCCCTTCTACACCAGCTGTTTAGCCACGTGTTTAGATGCTCTATCTTCCTATTTCTAGCCTCACTGGCACGTGGCACAGGGAGTAATCCCGAGATTACAACCCTAGAGGTCCTGTCTTTTAACTTTCTGCCTAGCTCCCTGAACTCCTGCTGCAGGACCTCGTGCCCCTTCCTGCCTATGTCGTTAGTACCAATATGTACCACGACCTCTGCCCGTTTGCTCTCCCCCTTCAGGATGCCCGCTACCCGTTCTGAGACATCCTGAACCCTGGCACCAGGGAGGCAACATACCATTCTGGAGTCTCTTTACGTCCACAGAAGCGCCTATCTGTGCCCTTGACTAGAGTCCCCTATGACTATTTCTCTTCTGCACTTTGACCCTCCCTGCTGAACATCAGAGTCAGCCGTGGTGCCACTGCTCTGGCTGCTGCTGTTTTCCCCTGATAGGCTATACCCCCCCCCCCAACAGTATCCAAAGCAGTATACCGGTTCGAGAGGGGGACAACCACAGGGGATTCCTGCACTGACTGCCTGCCCCTTCTGGAGGTCACCCATCTCTCTGCCTGCACCTTGGGTGTGACTACGTCTCTATAACTCCTATCTATGACGCTTTCCACTACCTGCATGCTCCTAAGCGCATCCAATTGCTGCTCCAACCAAACTACGCAGTCTGTGAGGAGCTGCCATTGGTTACACTTGCTGCAGATGTAGCCTACCGGAATGCTGGAAGCGTCACAGATCTGCCACATCTCACAGTTGGAGCACTGCACCCCGCTGAGTGACATTTAAGCACTAATTAATTAATTTAAAATAAACACTTGAATTATTGTTAGATTGAGTTACAATTAACTATATGGCCCTGACGCTAGATGATTTTTACTGTAAAATTAATTGCTAAATACTGCCCTCAGGTTTAGTTACTCCACTATCAAATAGATTTGCTTTGCAATATTATTTTTCTTCAAATTTAACAGATTCCCAACTAGCCAATCAGGTCACAGCTTTACTGTGATGTCACTTCAGTTTACCCCCCCACACAATTTGAAAAGGTAATAAAAATAAAAATCACTTTCCTTTCCAGGATGCTCTCTGAATCTCTCCCTGCAGATGAACAGTTACAGGCCAGAAGAAAGAGAACAAAATGGTCGGGAAAAAGCACCTTCGCCCGCTCTTCACCGAATTACCTCACTGCACCAAATTTCAATTCCCACTCTGGATGTGTCTCACTCACTCAGGATGTGTCTCCTTCACCTGCGCAAAGCTTACTGATTGCGCTTTCTGTCTATGTCTGTTATACAGACCTCAGCAACCAGGGTGACTCACACTACTTTTTTTTAAAATTTAGAGTACCCAATTATTTTTTTTCCAATTAAGGGGCAATTTAGCATGGCCAATCCATCTAGCCTGCACATTTTTGGGTTGTGGGGGCGAAACCCACGCAAACACGGGGAGAACGTGCAAACTCCACACGGACAGTGACCCAGAGCCGGGATCGAACCTGGGACCTTGGCGTCGTGAGGCAGCAGTGCTAACCCACTGCGCCACCATGCAGCCCTGGCTCACACTACTTAAGCTTCAAACAGAAGAATACAATGTGCACCCTTGTACCACTAAACAGGCCTTAGGTGACTGACAGATAACTGCCTCAGCAATTAGGGTAGAGGCAGCTTGAGCCAATCAGACACTAAGCTACACACTGCACTTTTAACTGAAAAACAGCAAAATTAGACTTACCACTTACCTTTCCTGATTACCGCACTGCACCAAATTACCAAGTTCCAATTCTCACTCTGGATGTGTCTCACTCACTCAGGATGTGTCTCCTTCGCCTGTGCAAAGCTTATTGAGTGCACTTTCTGCCCGTCTTTTATACAGACCTCAGCAACCAGGGTGACTCACACAGACCTCAGCTAACCAGGGTGACTGGTGGATCAAAACCCATTTCTCTGGTATCAATCTTTGAGCCACGCATTCAACTCCCTAATCTTATTTACCCTTTGTCTATTTCCTTGTGGTTCAAGTAATAATTCAGAAATTACTGTCTGCGAGGTTCTGCTTTTTAATTTTGGCTCCAGATGCCGATTACCCCTATGCAGAACTTCTTTCCTAGTTATTCATCCCTACGCGGACTGTGACAAACTGTCCTTTCCATCCCACTGCAGATTCCTCGCCAGCCTCCTGGGCTTTCACTCACAGCTGTAGAGAGCTGGGTTTATTGACCCTGACTATACTGTGCCCCCCTACTAGCACATTCCTATTTACTCCCCACATCCTCTTTAATAGTTTCCTTTACCATGGTGCTGTGGTCAATTCGCTCACCCACCCGGCAAACCCCTCTCACACATACAAACTGCAAGAACCTCAAACAATTGCAATGGCTGAGGCTCTTTCGCTTCTATCTTCTTGATTCACATACCTGCCTCATTTGCCATCACACCCTCTTGCCCCTAACCATGGAACAAATCAGATCACCCTGGTGAAGTTTTTTGTTTATGGGATGTGGACATCGCTGGCTGGGCCAGCATTTTTGCCCATCCCTTAGGAATTTGAGAATCAACCACACATTGCTGTGGATCTGGAGTCACATGTAGGTCAGACCAGTAAGGACAACCAATTTCCTTACCTAAAGAACATTAGTGAACTAGATGGGTTTTTTTGGCAATCGACAGTGAATCATTGAATTTACAGTGCAGAAGGAGACCATTCGACCCATCGAGTCTGCACCGGCTCTTGGAAAGAGCACCCCACTTAAGCACACACATCCCCATAGCCCAGTAACCCCACCTAACCCAAGGGCAATTTAGCGTGGCGAATCCACCTAACCTGTACATCTTTGGACTGTGGGAGGAAACCAGAGCACCCGGAGGAAACCCACACAGACACAGGGAGAACATGCAGACTCCGCACAGACAGAGACCCAATCCGGGAATCAAATCTGGGGCCCTGGAGCTGTGAAGCGACTGTGCTAACCACTGTGCAACCGTGCCGCCCACTATGGTCACCTTTAAATTTATAATGACATTTTTTTTTATTGAATTAAAATTTCACCACTTGCCATGGCGGGATTCAAATCTGGGTCACCAGATCATGACTCTGGGTGTCTGTTTAAAGTGGATTCTGTGTCGATGGTTTCTCAGTACAGAACTGGGCTGGCGCGAAGTGGGATAACGATCGAGGCTAAAATTTAATATAGATAGAACAGTACAGCACAGAACAGGCCCTTCAGCCCTCGATGTTGTGCCGAGCAATGATCACCCTCCTTAAACCCACGTAACCTGTATCCCAACAATCCCCCCATTAACCTTACACTACGGGCAATTTAGCATGGCCAATCCACCTAACCCGCACATCTTTGGACTGTGGGAGGAAACCGGAGCACCCGGAGGAAACCCACGCACACACGGGGAGGACGTGCAGACTCCACACAGACAGTGACCCAGCCGGGAATCGAACCTGGGACCCTGGAGCTGTGAAGCATTGATGCTAACCACCATGCTACCGTGAGGTAACAATTGCACAATACGACAAATAGGAAACAAAAATATACCACATGCATACTGCATAAATTATGTTAAAATATAATTTACAAAGACACCAGACAACCTAGTGGGTTTGATGATAAACCAGTCCGTCCAACGAGCTATCAGGCCACAAACAGTAAGGTGTTGAACCACAATTAAAATAATACATACTGGAGGAGGCAGTGATCAAATTTTATCAGAGTTCACTTTGAACTGGACTTGCAAACTCTGGGTGAACATATTTCTAGTTGCTTTAGCACGGTAGCATTGTGGATAGCACAATTGCTTCACAGCTCCAGGGTCCCATGTTCGATTCTGGCCTGGGTCACTGTCTGTGTGGAGTCTGCACATCCTCCCCGTGTGGGCGTGGGTTTTTTTGGCAATCAACAGTGAATCATTGAATTTACAGTGCAGAAGGAGGCCATTCGGCTCATCGAGTCTGCACCGACTCTTGGAAAGAGCACCCTTACCGAGGTCAACTCCTCCACCCTATCTCCATAACCCAGTAACTCCACCCAACACTAAGGGCAATTTTGGACACTAAGGGCAATTTAGCATAGCCAATCCACCTAACCTGCACATCTTTGGAATGTGGGAGGAAACCGGAGCACCCGGAGGAAACCCACGCAGACACGGGAAGAACGTGCATACTCTGCACATAGTGACCCAAGCCTAGTATCGAACCTGGGTCCCTGGCGCTGTGAAGCAACAGCGCTAACCTCTTCAAAATCTATATCCAATTCCCTTTCGGAACTCACAATTGAATCTACTTTTACCACCCTTTAGGAAGTACATTCCAGGTCACAACTAATGCTGTGCAAAAAATTGTCTCATCATTTCTCAATTCTTCTTACTGTAAGCCTGTCTCCACTCTCCATTTTACCATTCCCCACCTTTCATTCCATATTATATCCTCTAATTTTTAAATGTATTCCAAGGGATTTGCCTCCCTTTCTCCATCTCGAGTTTTAAGTTGAGAAAACAATTTCCTCTGGCCAGTCCATAGGAAATAGAAATAGTTGCTCCGTGTTTGAATACATCAAAAGACTACATCTCAGCGGCCAGCACATTTACCAGAAGGGATGTGTGTTGAATCACACTCTGGAGACTCTAGTGCTGGACTGAGGGAGTGCTGCATTCGGGGATGTGACACCTTTGAGGTGAGACATTAAAAGCAGGGACGAATCTACCCCTCTGGCGAAAAAAGATATAGCAACATAATTTTAGAGGGTAACCTGGGGAGTTACCCCCAGTGCCCTGGCCAATATGTATTCCTCAATCAACATCAGTGAAGCAGGTCATCTGATCATTGCAGTGTACGGGGCAGCACAGTGGCCAGCACTTCTGCCTCACGGCGCCGAGGACCCGGGTTCGATCCGGGCCCCCTGTCCATGTGGAGTTTGCACATTCTCCCCATGCCTGCGTGGGTCTCACCCCCACAACCCAAAGATGTGCAGGGTAGGAGAAGTGGCCACTCTAAATTGCCCCTTAATTGGGGGAAAAGAAAGAATTGAGCACGTTAAATTTATAAAACAAAAAGTTGCAGTGTACAAATTGGCTGCCACATTGAATACTTGTAAACTATTTGATTGGCTGAAAAGCACTTTGAGAAGTCCTGAGGTGGTTAAATACGCTATGCTAATGCAAGTTTAAATATGCTATGCAAATACAAGTTTCCATTCATTCAAATCTCCACTTTACCTTCTCGGAGGATGAAAAGTAGTAAGGGAACTGGAGCAGGGAGGTTGTGCGGTGAAGACACTGATGTTTGGCAACAGGAGACTGAATTGTTAACATGTGAAGAAGGCACTAAACCTGATCTTCAACAGGCTAATTAAAGGTACAGGTGAAGTTAATTCAAGTTATATGTTGGGTTAAGTTGAAAATTGTAGAAAAGAAAAAATGGAGCACACAAGGTCAAAGTTGAAAAAAAAATTTGTTCAGCACTGGCCAGAGGAAATTTTTTTCTCAGCTTAAAACTCTAGGCGGAGAAAGGGAGGCAAAACCCTTGGAATACATTTAAAAATTAGAGGATATAATATGGAATGAAAGATGGGGAATAACAAAATCTCTCCAGGTACTTGTGCCCTTCCCTCAACGGTGGCACAGTGGTTAACACTGCTGCCTCACAGGTCATAGAATTTACAGTGCTGAAGGAGGTCATTCGGCCCAAAAGTGTGCACGGCCCTTGGAAAGAGCACCCTACCCAAGCCCACACCTCCACCCTATCCCCGTAACCCCAGTTAACCTTTTTTGGACACTAAGGGCAATTTAGCATGGCCAATCCACCTAACCCACACATCTTTGGACTGTGGGAGGAAACCCACGTACACATGGGGAGAACATGCAAACTCCGCACAGACAATGACCAAAGCCAGGAATCGAATCAGAGACTCCGGAGCTGTGCAGCAACTGTGCTAACCACTATGCTACCATGCTGTCCAGGGATCCGGGTTCAATTCCGGTTTGGGTCACTCTCTGTGTGGAGTCTGCATGTTCTCCTCGTGTCCGCGTGGGTTTCCTCTGGGTACTCTGGCTTCTTCCCACAAGTCCCAAAAGACGTGCTTGTTAGGTGAATTGGACATTCTGAATTCACCCTCCGTGTACCTGAACAGGGGCCGGAATGTGGCGACGAGGGTATTTTCACCATAGCTTCTCACAAACCTACTTGTAACAATAAAGTTTATTATTAATCCATCCCATTCACTCTGTATTGCAGAAACACCAAGGACTGCAAGATATAAACCCTCCCATGCAGAGGCAGGCCATTCAGCCGATCAAGTCTGCATCGACCCTCTGAAAGAACATACCACCTATCCCCGTAACCCCATCTAACCTGCACAGCTTTGGACTGAGAGGAAATCAGAGCAACCACACATTCATAGGGATAACATGCAAACTTGTTTAGTCATGCAAAGCTGGTATTGAATCAGGTTCCTGGCACTGTGAGGCAGCAGTGCAAACCACCATGCGCAACATTGAATACTGATACACAAAAAGCAATAGGAGTTGAAGGCGGCCATTTGGCCCCTTGACCCTGTGCAATCCTTCAATAATGTGGTGATGCCAGCGTTGGACTGGGGTGAGCACAGTAAGAAGTCTTACAACACCAGGTTCAAGTTCAATATGTTTGTTTCAAACACCAGCTTTCGGAGCACTGCTCCTTCTTCAGGTGAATGAAGATGTATGTTCCAGAAACATATATATAGACAAATTCAAAGATGCCAGACAATGCTTAGAATGCGAGCATTTGCAGGTAATTGAATCTTTACAGATCCAGAGATAGGGGTAACCCCAGGTTACAGGTGTGAATTGTCTCAAGCCAGGACAGTTGGTAGGATTTCGCAAGCCCAGGCCAGATGGTGGGGATGAATGTAATGCGACATGAATCCCAGGTCCCGGTTGAGGCTGTACTCATGTGTGCGGAATTTGGCTATAAGTTTCTGCTCAGCGATTCTGCGTTGTCGCGCGTCCTGAAGGCAGCCTTGGAGAACGCTTACCCGGAGATCAGAGGCTGAATGCCCTTGACTGCTGACGTGTTCCTCACACTCGTCTCCATCAAGGACGGTCACCACAGCACTTTGCTTTACCGTAAGCCCACGGATAACCTCACGATGCTCCACGTCTCCAGCTTCCACCCTAAACACATTAAAGAAGCCATCCCCTATGGACAAGCCCTCCGTATACACAGGATCTGTTCAGACGAGGAGGAGCGTAACAGACATCTACAGACGCTGAAAGATGCCCTCGTACGAACGTGATATGGTGCTCGACTTATCGATCGACAGTTCCAACGCGCCACAGCAAAAAACCACACAGACCTCCTCAGAAGACAAACACAGGACACAACCGACAGAGTACCCTTCGTCGTCCAGTACTTTCTCGGAGCGGAGAAACGACAACATCTTCTTCGCAGCTTCCAACACGTCATCGATGAGGATGAACATCTTACCAAGGTCATCCCCACTACTTGCCTTCAAACAACCACGCAACCTCAAACAAACCATTGTTTTGCAACCTACACAGCCTCCAGAACAGCGACCACGCCACAACAACAACCCTGCCATGGCAATCTCTGCAAGATGTGCCAGATCATTGGCACAGATACCACCATTACACATGAGAACACCACCCACCAGGTACGCAGTACATCCTTGTGCCACTCGGCCAACGTTGTCTACCTCATACGCTGCAGGGAAGGATGTCCTGAAGCGTGGTACATTGGCAAGACCACGCAGACACTGCAACAACGAATGAACGGACATCGCGGGACAATCACCAGGCAGGAATGTTCCCTTCCAGTCGAGGAACACTTCAGCAGTCAAGGGCATTCAGCCTCTGATCTCCGGGTAAGCGTTCTTGAAAGCGGCCTTCAGGACGCGCGACAACACAGAAACTTATAGCCAAGTTTCTCACACGAGTACAGCCTCAACCGGGATCTTGGATTCATGACGCATTACACTCAACCCCCACCATCTGGCCTGGGCTTGCAAAATCCTACCAACTGCCCTGGCTTGAGACAATTCACACCTCTTTAACCTGGGGTTACCCCTATCTCTGGATCCGTTAAGATTTAATTACCTGCAAATGCTCGCCTTCTAAACATTGTCTGGCATCTTTGAATTTGTCTATATATATGTTTCTGGAACATACCCCTTCATTCACCAGTGCTCCGAAAGCTAGTGTTTGAAACAAACATGTTGGACTTTAACCTGGTGTTGTGAGACTTCTTACTGTGCTCATCCTTCAATAAGACCGGTTTGTGACCTCCATTCCATTCTGCCCCCTCCAACCTAAACTTTTGCCGACTCAATTGGCTGACATTTGGGGTGCTGAAACCCCTCGGCCACACCATCATTCAGCCATGGACACAGGTTGGGTTGTGAATAGTTGAGGCCCTCACATATGGTTCATTGGACCAAACAGTTGAAGTGACTGGAGCAGGAGGCAGGGTTTGTTTATAAAGGAAACACAGTGAGGGGTTCAGTCACGCTGCAGAGAGGCCGGGCAGTGGCGGCTGGGGGAGGCGGCCTCACAGGCGGACAGCTCCCCCAGGCCCTGGGCAAAGGTCGGCCTCGACTTCCCCGCGACCTGGGCGGAAGGAGCAGCGGGGTGTGGGGGCTGAGCGGGAAATATTGTGATTTGTGTCTGACCTTGAGGAGAGGAAAGCAATCCCCTCCACTCCCTCACACCTCCCTGTTAGCACCCGCTTTATTTTGAGCCCCTTGTCACACAAACGGGAAGGTTAGACCGAGATTACCTCACCGTCTGCCCTCCGGGGCAAACTCAGGCTGGGCAGCCTCCCGTGCATCTTTATCCCTCCACGGGCTTCACCTCAGGCCCTGCCCCCCCCCTCTCCGGGAATGACTGACAGCCCCGCCAGCCGCTCACAGCCCAGCCCCGCCAGGGGGGGCGGGGTCGCTCCCCCAGCCACTCACAGTCCAGCACTGTAGGGGCGGGGCAGCTCCCCCAGCCACTCACAGGCCAGCCCCGCCAGGGGGCGCGGGATCGCTCCCCCAGCCACTCACAGGCCAGCCCCGCCAGGGGGGGCGGGATCGCTCCCCCAGCCACTCACAGTCCAGCCCGGTAGGGGCGGGGCAGCTCCCCCAGCCATTCACAGTCCAGCCCGGTAGGGGCGGGGCAGCTCCCCCAGCCACTCACAGTCCAGCCCGGTAGGGGCGGGGCAGCTCCCCCAGCCATTCACAGCCCAGCCCCGCAGGGGGGCGGGAAAGCTCCCTCAGCCACTCACAGCCAGCCACACCAGGGGGAGAGGCTCCCCAGCCAATCACAGTCCAGTCCCGCTAGGGGGGGCGGGGTCACTCCCCCAGCCACTCACAGTCCAGCCCGGTAGGGGCGGGGCAGCTCCCCCAGCCACTCACAGCCCAGCCCCGCTAGAGGGGGCGGGGCAGCTCCCCAGCCACTCACAGCCCAGCAGCACGGGGGCGAGGCCAGGGCCACTCCTCCAACCAGACCGCGTGCATCGCAAATCAGGAGGCGGAGCTTGGTCCCAAGCAGGCCGCGCGCGCATCGCCCTCCGCCTCCCCCGTCAGGGGCGGGACCTTATCCTAAACCTTATCCTTATCGATGCGCGCGCATCACCCTGCGCGTCCCCGACTCAATTGGCGGAGCCTGACCCCCCCTCTCCGCAAACAGGTCGTCCGCGCGCGCGCGCATCGCCCTCGTTCCCGCCTCACGGAGGAGGGGGGGGGGGGGGGCGGGGCCTGAATCTCCAACCAGCCTGCGCGCGCGCATCACCCTCTGAGGACAAAGGCCAAGGGCGGAGTGAGGCGGCGCTCACCCCGCGCACACGCGGCGTTGCCAGGGAGACGGGCTGCCGCGTTACAGAGCACGTGACTCCCTTTGGCCAGGTGCAGGGCGACAGCGCCGCCTCAGGTCGGGATGAGGTCTGGGAGGTCGGAAGCTCAGGAGAAAAATGTGCAGCAGGGAGGACAAGAGGGGCCAAAATAAATTTATAATAATAATCTTAATTATTGTAACACTGCAATGAAGTTACTGTGAAAATTAACAATGCTCCAGGATTGGCCTGGTATCTGCAGTCATTGAGGATTCTGTCTTGTCAATGAATCACCCTGGAACGGTCTCCATCAGACCCAACTCCCCTTCCCAGCACTTTCCCCTGCAATGGTCGATGGTGCCGCACCCGCCCCTTGACCACCGCCCTCCTAGGCGTTCAAGGTCCCAAGCACTCCTTTTGTGTTGTTCCTCGTGTCTTAATAAAGCTCGTAGTCTCAAATGTGGAGAAGATGCTTTATTGTGAATTCGTTCTCTCTTCAGAGCTTAACATACGGCTACCTCAAATGCTGCCTGCCTGTGTGTCTGTGTCCTGCTATGAGTTCTGCCTTCCGTGAAGTGTTGTCACTTCCGGTCCCTGTTTATATAGCTCTCCCGTGCTCCCTCTAGTGCTTGCTCAGTTGTATTGCATCTAGTCAGATCTACAATCACCACATCCCCCCTTTTTTCTTTACATATTTTCTGTACATCGTTAAAGAAAATTGTACAAAACAGTTACTGATGATATGTGTATCTATACAAGTGATGGTGCTATTGCATATTTTACAAAGCCAATTTATATTTATGAGTCCACTCAATAGGGGCTTTTCACAGTAACTTCATTGAAGCCTACTCGTGACAATAAGCGATTTTCATTTTCATTTTCATTTCAATAAAAACATTTATGAGTCCATACTTGATGAATTTGTTAACTGAGTTTTTTCTTTTGTTGTTGTTGACGTGGTGAATGTTGTCGGTGCTCTTGTTATTTTAGTAACCAATGCGTCATCCCGAGGTGTTTGCATGGTCGAACCACTGATGTTGACTGACATGGACTTTTTTCTGTGCTTGTGGTATCGATTTATTATGTCATCTGCCTTGAAAGCTGGTGTGCTTGCTTGTTCTGGAGCAGATGTGGGTTTGTTCGATTCGTTGTCATCCCATGGCATGTTTGTAGTCTTGTCATTGTTTTGCAGTGTGCTGTGGCATTGTCCTTCATGTGCAGAGTTGTACCATTTTGTACAAGTCGTTTCATTGCTGTTGTTTCTGTCATTCCTGTCTTTGTTTTCGTTGCCGTTCTTGTTGCTGTTTTTATCGTTTCTGTCTTTGTTGTAGTCATTATCTTTGTTATGCTTCTTGTTGGTTTTGTCGTTGTTCTTGTAGTTTTTGTCGTTGTGCTTGTAGTTTTTGTTGGTGCTGTTGTTCTTGTTTCTGCGGTGCTTCTTGTGATTTTTGTTTTTCTTGTTATGCTCAGTGAGTGTCCCGTGTGGATAATTTGAGTCATTGAACGTTTCGTCTCGAGAATGGTGAGAATGATCTGATGTTCTTTCTGAAAGTTGTAAGTTACCTTTTCCTTTCGATCTGGACTGGATTTCAGTGTTGTGACTGTGTGAAAAATTCAAGTTATTTCTTTTTTTGATCTGTACTTTTCACTCGCGATTTCTTGTTCTTTTAGTGATTGTTTAAGTTTTGCATCACTCAGTCTCTGTGCAGTTTGGCCTCTGAGCATACCGTGCTGTTCAAATTCCTTACAGTACTCTTCAAATTTGTTTAGTATTGTTTGTAAGCTGTTGCTGTCTTCATCTTTTGAGTATTTAAATCCATTATATACTTTCCTAGCTTCATGTCCTGCAATGAGCATTGCTATTTTAATTTTGTCTGAGGCTACTGCTACATCATTAGCTATGATATAAAAATTGAACATTTGTTTAAACATTTTCTAGACATTTCTTACATTGCCAGTCGTGTCCAGCTGAGGTGGGTATCCAAGCCACATCCTCGAATCAGCGATGTCTTCCCAAGTCCAATGTCCAGTAGGAGATTTCCATGCCATTTTGTTCTTTCTGTGTCTGCAGCTGAGTTGTCCTGTAGTAAGTGCCTGAAGCCAATCCTGGTACCATGTGTTGTTCCTCGTGTCTTAATAAAGCTCGTAGTCTCAAATGTGGAGAAGATGCTTTATTGTGAATTTGTTCTCTCTTCAGAGCTTAACATACGGCTACCTCAAATGCTGCCTGCCTGTGTGTCTGTGTCCTGCTACGAGTTCTGCCTTCCGTGAAGTGTCGTCACTTCCTGTCCCTGTGTATATAGCTCTCCCGTGCTCCCTCTAGTGCTTGCTCAGTTGTATTGCATCTAGTCAGATCTACAATCACCACACCTTTCACAGAATTTTACAGCACTGAAGGAGGCCATTCAGCCCATCGTGTCTGCACCGGCTCCCAAAAGAGCAACCTGGCTAGTCTCTGTAACCCTCCATATTCATCACAATATATATCCAGCTCTCTTTTGAAACCTCCCATGGAATATGCCTCCACCATTCTCCCAGGCAGCACATTCCAAATCCCAACATCTCTGGGTAAAGAGGTTTCTCCTCATCTCACTCCGAACTCTCCTGCTGACCATCTTGAAATTGTGACCCCTAGTCACTGATTTACCCTACTAGTGGAAACTTTACCCTGTCAAAATTGTTCCTAATTTGGAACAGCTCGATAAGGTCACCTCTTAACCTCTCCGTTCTGAGCAGATCACGCCCATATCTCCACTCTAATAATAATAATCTTTATTATTGTCACAAGTCGGCTTACATTGACACTGCAATGAAGTTACTGTGAAAATCCCCTAGCCGCCACATTCCCGCATCTGTTCGGGTACACAGGGAGAATTCAGAAGGTCCAAATTACCTAACAGCACGTTTTTCGGGAGGGGGGGTGGGGGTTAGGGGGCATTCCTAGGGGCTTCCCCAAGGTTGGGGATTCAGGGGGTCACAAAAAGAGGGGGGCCTGAAAAGGGGAGGGGGGAGATCGGGGCCAGCCTTCCAAAATGGAATTTGTTAACAATGAATTTTGGGATATATATGCGTGAGAACATGAGCATAGTAGTTATGAATACCAAAAGCCCATTTAGTAAAGGGGTGCGTCAGAGAAATCCTACTGTGATAAATGAAATACTTCGTAAAATTTTGGCAGATAGGCCAAATTGTAAATTAACTTTGGCTTGAGAATGGGCCGTCCACACAAAGAATTGGAGTGGTGTATCCACGCAGAATTGGGGGCATAGGTTTAAGGTATGAGGGGCAAGGTTCAGAGAAAATCATAGAATTTACAGTGCAGAAGGAGGCCATTCGGCCCATCGAGTCTGCACCGGCTCCTGGAAAGAGCACCCTACCCAAGGTTAACACCTCCACCCTATCCCCATAACCCAGTAACCCCACCCAACACTAAGGGCAATTTTGGACACTAAGGGCAATTTATCATGGCCAATCCACCTAACCTGCACATCTTTGGACTGTGGGAGGAAACCGGAGCACCCGGAGGAAACCCACGCACACACGGGGAGGATGTGCAGACTCCGCACAGACAGTGACCCAAGCCGGAATCGAACCTGGGACCCTGGAGCTGTGAAGCGATTGTGCTATCCACAAGCTACCGTGCTGTACGAGGCCAGTTTTTTACACAGAGGATAGTGGGTGCCTGGAACTCGCTGCCGGAGGAGAGGGTGGAAGCAGGGACGATAGTGACATTTAAGGGGCATCTTGACAAATACATGAATAGGATGGGAATAGAAGGATACGGACCCCGGAAGTGTAGAAGATTTTAGTTGAGACGAGCAGCATGGTCGGCACAGGTTTGGAGGGCCGAAGGGCCTGTTCCTGGGCTGTACTTTTCTTTGTTCTTTGTTCTAATTCACTATAGATGATAAGAGACTACTGTCCATATCAGTTGTTTTTTGGGAGAAATCCCAAAATTCCTTAAGTGATGAATACTGTCCTCCAGCTTGGGAGGGGATTACATTTTCTGAGCATTTGAATGCACTACACTCAGGCAGAAGAGCATTCCTTTAATCTCATAAAGAATTCAGGTAGCAATGTACAACCATTGGAGTGCGGATGCATGGCACACTATAACAGAAATGGATTTAACGAAATTTAGATTAGATTAACAGTACAGCACAGAACAGGCCCTTCGGCCCTCGATGTTGTGCCGAGCAATGATCACCCTACTCAAACCCACGTATCCACCCTATACCCGTAACCCAACAACCCCACACCCCTTAACCTTACTTTTTAGGACACTACGGGAAATTTAGCGTGGCCAATCCACCTAACCCGCACATCTTTGGACTGTGGGAGGAAACCGGAGCACCCGGAGGAAACCCACGCACACACGGGGAGGACGTGCAGACTCCGCACAGACAGTGACCCAGCCGGGAACCGAACCTGGGACCCTGGAGCTGTGAAGCATTTATGCTAACCACCATGCTACTGTGCTGCTGAAATTTAGGTCCAGGAAAGTTTATAGGTACAGATGGTAAAACAACAATTTTACAGCTTAGAAGCGAGACTGTTTGGGTCCACTTGCCAAGATTAGTGGGCACAAATTACAAGTTTGCAGATTCAAAGGGGGTTTTTGAACATGCCGAGGAACTAGTACTTCTCATGCATATATTTCAGAATTATGAGGAACAGATCGCGGACGTTGACAGGGTATCTGAAGAGGGACATAGTAGTTATGATGAACCAGTTGAGGCTATTTGTCCCAAAGAACAACTGCCGAAAGCAGACATCTGCCAGAAGGGGACAGTCATTGGAGGGATGCAACTATCATAGGGAGAGCAGGTATCATTGGGAGAGCTGTGTGGCTAAATTCCCCTCCAACTCCATTTTCAAATTTGCTGATGACGCCACCATAGTTGGTCGGATTTCAAACAATGACGAGACAGAGTACAGGAATGATACATAGACCCTGGTGAACTGGTGCAATGACAATAATCTGTCCTTCAATGACAACAAAACAAAGGAGAGCGTCATTGACTTCAGGAAGCGTAGTGGAGAACATGACCCTATCTACATCAATGGGAACGAAGGAGAAAGGGCCGAGAGCTACAAGTTTTTAGATGTCCAGATCACTAACAACCTGTCCTGGTCCCCCCATGCCGACACTATAGTTAAGAAAGCCCACCAACGACTATACTTTCTGAGAAGACTAAGGAAATTTGGCATGTCAGCTGTGACTGTCACCAACATTTACAGATGCACCATAGAAAGCATTCTTTCTGGTTGTATCACAGCTTGGTATGGATCCTGCTCTGCCCAACACCGCAGGAAACTACAAAAGGTTGTGAATGTAGCCCAGTCCATCACGAAAACCAGCCTCCCATCCATTGACTCTGTCTACAATTCCCGCTGCCTCGGAAAGGCAGCCAGCATAATTAAGGACCCCACGCATCCCGGACATTCTCTCTTTCACCTTCTTCCGTCAGGAAAAAGAGACAAAAGTTTGAGGTTACGTACCAACCGACTCAAGAACAGTGTCTTCCCTACTGCCATCAGACTTTTGAATGGACTTACCTCGCATTAAGTTGATCTTTTCTCTACACCTAGCTATGACTGTAACATTATATTCTGCAGTCTCTCCTTCCTTCGCGATGTATGGTATGCATTGTTTGTACAGCATGCAAGAAACAATACTTTTCACTGTATGCTAATACATGTGATAATCATAGATCAAATCAAATCAAAAGGTAAGGCCACCAGAAAATCTGAAAACTGGTTGAATGTACAAGATAAAGGGAAGGATGTTCGGCCCATGGATTAGGAACATGAAATACACAAATGGAGAGCACAGAAACATAGGGCACAATCAGAGAGCCTTGGCTCGGCCAACTCAGTAACGCAACAAGGCCATTAAATCTTGTTAGAGGCCTCTTGCGTGATTTGCAACGCTCAGGAAGCGTCACAAGATCTGATGAGGCGTCGCGATCTGGGTCTTTGATTTGATTACAGTCATAGCTAGCTGAGCGGGATAAAGATAGATATTTAATTGAGCCAAAGCGACGAGCGGCATCAGCCGAGTGAAGACGGCATTGTACAGCAATGGAGTGCAGTTTAGGGTGGTGTATCCAGCAATACTAAGGGTGACCAGCAACTCCAGAGACTTTAATTTTGAGATGGTGGTGGCGGCGGAGGCATTTATGAAGGCAGAAGGCTTGGGATGGAAGTAAAGGGCGAGAGATCATATATATGTAACTTTGAATAACGTTCCTACTTCATACTGTTCTAGAGGTTAAAGATTTTTGTTGTTGTTCTTTATAGCTTTGATTAATATTCTTCATGCTGTTATAGAGGTTAAAGATTTTTGTTGTTGTCCTTTGTAGCGATGTTTCTTTATGAGAGGTATAGATTGTTTTTTTTTCCTGGGACTGGACGGGAGGGAAGGAAAGGCCTAAGCAAAGGTATCTGCACAAGCTAACTTAAGTCAGCTAGTGAACGGAGGTTGGCCTTCATCGTAGACCAGTCTGCAACCATGAAATCTGAAACTCGCAAAATGGCCGACTTCAACACGAGAAAGGAATCTTCTGGAATTCTTTTTTGAAGTGAATGCAAGGGTTGGATTTGTCGTTAACAGAGGAAGAGAGGCAACAATTGACGTGCCTTTGTTAGCAGTTGAGGTTTCAGACTGAGTTCTGGGAAGGATCAAGTTTAAAGCTGCAGACAGCTCTGGTTTTAAACCAGTGACAAAAACAACTCCAAGCTGTTTGGTGCTTAATGGGTTAAGTTGTATTACACTTTGCCATTAGGCTCGTCGCTTAACCGAACAGGCTTTTCTTGTTTAAAAATCTCACAGAATATTAAAGCTGCCATGAGAGGCTTTTGGATCGGGACCAGCAGCATTTCGTGATTGGTCTCAGAGTAAGATAACGGTTTGAACTGGGATAAAAGTGTCCTTGACAGATAGTGTATTTGGCCAGACCCCCCCTTGTGGAACCTCGATCAGTGTATTCATTGTTTTCACATCAGTAGCTGCTTGCAATAATGTAAGGTTTGATTTAGTTATCACCGGTACACCTTGGGTCTTAGTTAACATAATTTTATCTTGTCCGGTTGGTGGCGCTGTTTGCTTTGGAGAGTTCAGCTGATTTTTTAAAAACAGATTTGAAGTCTCGTGTGCTGTTAATTTGTCCGTCAGTAATTTGTTGTGACATTTCATGGTGTCCATGTCACTTTCCAAAATACATTTTTCCTCAAGTAACTGGCAATTTTGACTTTTGATTTGTTCAGTTTCTGTTTATTATTTGTTGGTATTTTGACTCAACAACTTTCCGTTGCAATTCTCCATTTTGAAATGATAGTTGTTGAACCCTAAAGGTTTCATTTTCCAACAACGTTTTGATCTGATCACATTGCTGAAGTTTAGATTTTGCATCTCGTAATTCTTCAGCAACTGCTGCTAGTTGGTCTTTAGTGGACTTAAGCTCATGATCGAATTTAGTTTTTGCAATTGTCTCCTGGTGTTTATGGAGCTGCGCCTTTACTGCATAAGACCATTTCATGGTTTAACCGTGTGGTTTTCCCCCATGCCTTCTTGATATTATCAAGGGACCACTGTCCTTTGGAGATATCATATTTTGATTCAAATTTTGTGGCAACTTCAGACAGTCCAAATTGTCTACAAATCAAAGGTCCAAGATCATCCAATATATCGTCAATAGAGACATCCGGTGCCACGCGACCTCCCTTGGACATTGTGGGAAGTAGTTCTCTACCATTTGAAGGTTCTGGATCTGTTTGAGGGGTCATGTCCGCCATAAACCCAGCCTTACACCCAATTTTTTGGTCGTCAATTCCTTTAGTGTATCAATGTACACTACCGTGACTATTTTTGCAGTCTCGTTTTATTTTAGTTTCAACAACCGGCACCTAATACTTCAGCAACTGCTGCTAGTTGGTCTTTAGTGGACTTAACAGGGGCTGTTTAGCACAGGGCTAAATCGCTGGCTTTGAAAGCAGACCAAACAGGCCAGCAGCACGGTTCGATTCCCGTAACAGCCTCCCCGAATAGGCGCCGGAATGTGGCGACTAGGGGCTTTTCACAGTAACTTCATTTGAAGCCTACTCGTGACAATAAGTGATTTTCATTTCATAATTGAATTAACACAGTCTATAAAAAGATCCTTCCTCAGGGGTCGAAGCACTGCTTGATGCAGCTTCACGAATGGGTAAGAAAGATATTTCTTACCCCAGTCTAGCCGTTTTCTTCCTGGCTGGCTCCTCCCCTTTTTGCCAAACTACGCCAAGTTGCTAGATCTGCCATGTGGTTTTAGTAGAACTTTACGATTACTAGAACTCAGTAGAAATTTAAGTTAAAACTTCTCAGGTGCAAATAAGAATTGTTTTATTTGTCTTCTATTGATTACAATTCAGAGTCATTTAAAAGTCTAATTCTCTAATACGTCCAGCCAGCATAGAACTCACAGAGAGGCAATTTGTAGGCAATTGAGACTTTCAAAGAATCACAGAAATGATTTTCTTGCTCAGGCAAACAGCTCGCAATAACTTCAAAAGTCAGAAAGTGAAATATGAAAGACAGCGAATAGTTAAGTCAAAGTATAGATTGATTCCGGAGAGAGAGTGATCCAGATAAAAATGGCTGAACGAAACCTCACAGTTATACTGTATCATATCTGTCTTCAGCCATCTAATTACACCCCCATGTAATCCTAATTGGTCTGGGTTAACATCAAATGAGTTTGATTTGAGGATTAGTTGTCACTCGTTTATAGGCAACATTAACCTAAAATGTATTCTTGAAAAGCTAGGAATGCGATTCGGCTTTCTTATCACATGCTTGCCTCGTCCTTGCCTTATTTGTCTTGTAAATGTATTTTGCTAGCTGTATAGGAATTTCTGTTTGCTGCTTTGTTCTTGAAATGCTGAATGCGTATTTTTTTTAAATGACCTGAGGTTGTGAGTGATTCAATAGACCAGGGGCTCAATACTAAATAGCTATCTTTCCAACTATCACTTTTACCTATTAGATGTATTAGGAAACAGCGGACTTCTACAGGGGGCAGCACGGTGGCGCAGTGGTTAGCACTGCTGTCTCACGGCGCCGAGGTCCCGGGTTCGATCCCTGCTCTGGGTCACTGTCCGCGTGGAGTTTGCACATTCTCCCCGTGTTTGCGTGGGTTTCGCCCCCACAACCCAAAGATGTGCAGCGTAGATGGATTGGCCATGCTAAATTGCCCCTTATTTGGAAAAGATGAATTGGGTACTCTAAATTTTTTTTAAAAAAAGAAAAGAGTGGGGAGGGGATCGACACGGGGTGGAGTTTCTTCGAGAGGGAGTGGGGGGAATTCTGGGAGGGAGGATGGGGTTCGACGTCAATAATGGATAGGGACGGGTCAGGCACAGTGTGTAGGGCCCGAAATTATGATGATGGTCGATAAGGCGGGAGCGGGGGGGCAGGGGAGATGCCCTGTTAGGATAGTTACATGGAATGTGAGGGGTTTGGCAGGCCCAGTGAAGAGGTCAAGGGTGCCTGCGCATTTGAAATGTTTGAAAGCAGATGTAGCGATGCTGCAGGAGACTCACTTGAGGGTGAAGGATCAGTTGGGTTAGAAAGGGCTGGGTTAGCCAGGCGTTTCACTCAGGTTTTGATAGTAGGGCGCGGGGGGTTGCGGTGAATAAAAGAGAGAGGTTCCAAATGGAGAAAGCTGTGGCAGAGATCAGGGAGGTAGGTACGTAATAGGGACAGGGGCATTGGAAGGGAGGTTGGTGGTGCTGGTAAGCGTGTATGATCCCAACTGGGATGATGCAGGGTTTGTAAAGAAGGTGTGTGGGGCCATCCCCAACTTGGGTTCACATGAATTGATAGTGGAATGTAGTGCAGGAGCCACAATTGGACAAGTCGCGACTGCAATCACTTACCCAGTCAGGGGGAGTGGAGGCATTGACTGGGCTAATGGTGGAAATAAGAGGAGTGGACCCTTGGAGGTTTTTGCACCCAGAGGATGGGGGGGGGGCATTCTTTCTCCTCTTCAGTTCATAAGGCCTATGTGCGGATAGATTTTTTTGTGCTGGGGAAGTCGCTGTTGACCGGGGTCAAGGGGTCGGAATATTCGGCAATTGCGATATCGGACCATGCGCCACGCTGGGTTGGTATGGTGTTGGAGAAGGGAATAGTGCAGAGGCGGGGGTGGAGATTGGATGTGGGGCTGTTGGGGAACCGAGGGTTTTGTGATAAGATTGGAAAGTGATTGAGGAATATGTGCGGTTTAATTGTACGGGTGAGGCCTCGCAGGCAGTGGTACGGGAAGCTTTGGAGGCAGTGGTGAGGGGGGAGGTGATATTGTTTAAGGCAAAGGTGGATAAGGAGAAGAGGGTGGAACGGCAAAGGCTAATAGATGAAATGTTGGAAGTGGACAGGAAGTATGCAGAGGATGTGGATCCAACACTGTTGGTAAAGAGGAGGGAGTTGCAGCCGAGCTTTGCCTGGCTGTCCACAAGGAAGGTGGTGCGCCAATTGAAGCGGACGAGGAGAGAAGGCGGGATGCATGCTGGGTGCTCAACCTCAAAGGGAGGCAGCGGCGAGGGAAATTGTTCAGGTGCGGGTTACGGCAGGGAAGTTGGTGGTGGCTCCAGATCAGATTAATAGGGTGTTTGAGGAGTTTTTCGAGAGATTGTATAGGTCGGAGTCACCTGTGGAGGATCGGGAGATGAAGGAATTCCAGGATAGTTTGGAATACCCGAGGTTGGGGGAGGGGAACAGGGCCATATTGGAGGGCGCGATAGCGGAGCAGGAGATAAAAGATGAGATTGGGAAGATTCAGTCCGGGAAGGTAGCAGGGCCGGATGGGTTTCAGGTGGAGAATTACAAGAAAGTTGGCACCGCTGATGGTAAGGATGTTTGAGGAGGCGATAGGGAACGGGGTGTTGCCACTGACTTTGGGGCTGGCATCAATCTCCCTCTTGCTCAAGAAGGATAAGGACCTGACAGAGTGTGGGTCGTATAGGTCCATTTCACTCTTGAATGTGGACGGAAAGATGTTGGCGAAGGTATTGGAAGGTAGGTTGGAGGAGTGCCTCCCAAAGGTGTTAGGAAAAGATCAGACGGGATTTGTGAAGGGGAGGCAGATCTTTTCGAACATTAGGAGGTTATTGAACGTGGCTATGGCGCCGGCGGATGGGAGGGAGACAGAGGTGGTTGTGGCATTGGAAGCCGAGAAGCGTTTGACCGAGTAGAGTGGGGGTACTTAATGGCGGTGCTGGAGCGGTTTGGGATTAGGCCACGATTTGTGGATTGGGTAAAGTTGCTGTGCAGGGAGCCGGGGGCGTGTCCGCACAACTAACATGAATTTGGGATATTTTGCTCTGCAGCATGGGACCAGGCAGGGATGTCCTATGTCCCCCTGTTATTCGTGCTTGCGATTGAGCCATTGGCCATCGCGTTGAGGAGTTCGGAGATGTGGAAAGGGATAGTGTGGGGGGGCCGTGGGAGTAGACCATAGGGTATCTTTGTATGCGGACGACTTGCTGTTGTAAGTATCGGAACCGAGTTTGTCGATAGGGGGCATATTGGAACTGCTTCGAGTGTTTGAGTCTTTTTCGGGATATAAACTGAATTTACACAGTGAATATTTTGTGGTGGCTCGGCCAGGGGTTGGGGCAGGGGTGGGTGGGCTACCATTCCATAGGGCGGGGGCTCACGTTAGATATTTGGGAGTCAGGTGGCACAGGATTGGGGAGGACTCCGTAGCTATAACGTCACTAGTCTGGTGGGGAGGGTGAAAGCAGATCTGGCAAGGTGGGATGGTCTCCCTCTGTCGCTGGCAGGTTGGGTACAGGCAATTAAAATGAACGTGTTGCCACGATTCTTGTTTATTTTTCAGTGCCTGCCAATCCTCCTGCCAAAGGCATTTTTCAAAGAGGTTGAAAAGATGATTATCTCGTTTATATGGGCGGGGGGGGGGGGGGGGGGGGGGGGGGGGGGGGGGGGGGGGGGGGGGGGGGGGGGGGGGGGGGGGGGGGGGGGGGGGGGGGGGGGGGGGGGGGTGGGAAGGTGGCCATGATGAGGAAGGTGCTGTTGTAGAGAGGACGGCAGTCAGAGGGATTGGGTCTTCTGAATTTACTGTATTATTACGGGGCGGCGAACACGGAGAAGGTGAGGAGCTGGGTTAGAGGGAGGGTCTCCCAGTGGGTTAGAATGGAGGAGAGTTTGGGCAGGGGGTCGGGACTGAGGATGTTGGCAACAACGCCACTCCCGATGACCTCGGGGAAATTCTCAGGGAGTCCGGTAGTAGTAGCGACATTGAAAATCTGGAGACAGTTGCGCCAGTACTTCAGGCTGGGGGCAAGGTCAAGGGGAATGCCGATTCGGGGGAATCCCAGATTTGAGCCAGGGAAGTGGGATGGGAGTTTTCAGAGATGGGAGGAGAAGGGAGTCAGGGCACTAAAGGATTTGTTTCCAGGGAACAGGTTTGTGGGATTGAAGGACCTGGGGTAAAATATGGGTTGGGGCAGGGGGAAATGTTTAGGTATATTCAGGTCCGAGATTTCGCTAAGAAGGAGATACAGAGCTTTCTGGTGGTGCCAGCCTCTGCACTGTTGGAGGAGATGCTGACGACAGGGAGAATGGAGAAGGGGGTGGTGTCGGCAATTTATGGGGCGATTCTAGGAGAAGGAAGGCACCGCTGAAGGGGATTAAGGCAAAGTGGGATGAAGAGTTATGAGAGAGCATGCAGGAGGCGTTGTGGTGCGAGGTGCTCTGGAGGGTTGATGCGCGATCAATAACTACTGAAACGAAGGAGTAGTCCGAATTGAAGGCTTTAATCTACAAGATGTTTCCCCAGCTGCTCGAGTACAGAAAGAAGGATGGCTGCTGGGAAACACGGGTTCTTATACCCCGCCTCATTGGGCGGAGCTACCTTACGTCCCGACCAATGAAAAGCAAACACTTGGGCCAATGAGCAGCGAACCTTCTCCACCAATGGTAGCTCACATTCCCAGGTACCGTAGTACCGCTAGTCATACTACCACAAGGGTAAATGCCTCAACTTTGTGCGCGACGTTGGGGCTGATACTGCTGAAAATGGTGTATCGGTCGTACCTCACAAAGCCGAGGATGAGCCGACTCTTTGAGGGGGTAGAGGATATTTGTGAACGTTGACGGTGGGGGACGCAAACCCCTTTCATATGGTTTGGTCCTGTCCAAAGCTGGAGGATTTGAGGGGGGTGTTCAGGGTAATTTTGTAGGTGGTACATGTGAGGCTTGAGCCAGGTCCTCTGGAAGCCATATGCGGGGTATCGGAGTGGCCGGGGTTGGAAGCGGGTGCTGATGCAGATGTTTTAGCCTTCGCCTCGCTGATTGCCCGAAGGCGGATCCTGTTGGAGTGGAGGTTAGTTTCTCCACCCTGTGCCCTGCCGTGGCGAGGAGGATCTGTTGGAGTTTTTAACACTCGAGAAGGTGAAGGTTGAGTTGAGGGGAAGGATGGAAGGGCTCTACAATTCATGGGCTTTGTTTATTATGCACTTTCAAGAATTGGATGACATTGAATATTAGCGGGGGGTTGGTTGGGATGGGGGTTGTGGTGGTGACAATCCTGATTCTTTTGCTGTCAGTCTGGTCTTTGCAGGTATCAATTATTGTTTATTTTAACTAGCTAGCTGGGGTGACTCACTCTATTGGGAGAGCAGGACACAACCACAGTCTCCTGAATCTTCAACAGCGAGAGTGAACAAAGGGACAAAACATTTCTGTACAGATACATTCAAGTTGCATCAAGTTTCACATAAATACGACCAAATAAGGCAACAGTAATGAATGGAAAACTCCCATAGGCTATCCCTATACACGTCTTGACCTGGCCACTTATCCTGATTGGCTCACTTCACATTCTTCAGCCCTTGGGGGGCCCCTTTCACTCAGCATTCTCGTCCTAGCAATTACCCCCCCCCCCCCCCCCCCCCCCCCCATCCAAGCCATGCTTTGCTCAGTTCCTTTGTTCATTTCCTGATAGACTCATTACCCTACTCTCCGGCTCCTATACCCGAGTATCCTCTACATTATCCTAACTAATTATCCTATTTTGTATCACATTTGTTTGTTCAATTCCTCAGTGGGAGTGGGGGGGGGGGGGGGGGGGGGGGGGGGGGGGGGGGTGGAGTGTTGGACTGTGTATGTTTTTGGTGACTGTGTATGGGGTGGATGGTGGATTCCTGAATCCTTTTCTTTGATGTTTGCATTTAAAATGTTGAGGGTTGTTTGGGGGTTGGTGGGAGGGAGGAATTGTTGGCCAGGGGATTGAGATTGTATTTGTTACCGTTGATTGTTGGTGGGTGCAAATTTGGATGAAAATGTGAAAAAAGGAGGGGAATAGAAATATTTATAAAGAAAAAGAAGGGGCAAATACAAGATGAAAGTAAGCCAGTGGGGAACATAATAACTGATTGTAAAAGTTTCTGTGGGTATGTAAAGAGAAAAAGGTTGCTAAAAACTAATATAGGCCCCTTACTCAGTGCCCACTACCCCTGTCAGTAAAGCCCTATTCAGGATAAAAAAGTAAATCCGGGAGTGCACTTTATGCATGTGTGTGTAGAAGGAAAACTCCTTCACTCTCGGCCGCCCAAATCTCCATGGGTCCACCCCCCCATCTGTTCCTTTGCCATTGCTGGCACCCTGCCAGTCCTTGAGCTCGACCGGTGTAGCCCTGGGTCAATGACTGTGTTGAATTCTCCCCCATGACCAACTTATGTGAATCCAGGTCCGGGATTGTCCGCAACAGCCTCCTTATGAACTCCACGTCATCCCAATTTGGCACGTACACATTCACGAGCACCACTGGCAGCCCGTCCAGCTTCCCACTAACCGTGATGTAACGGCCTCCCACATCAGCAACTATTCTTCCTGCCTCGAATGACACTCGCTTGTTAATCAGGATCGCGACCCCTCTAGCCTTAGAGTCCAGCCCCCGAGTGGAAAACCTGTCCGACCCATCACTTCCTTAATCTGATCTGGTCAGTTACTCTCAAGTGCATCTCCTGTAACATTGCCATGTCTTCTTTCAATCCCCTCAAATGCGCGAACATGCGTGCCCTCTTAACCGGCCTATTTAGCCCTCTTACGTTCCATGTAATCAGCCTGGTTGGGGGGCTTCTCACCCCCCCCCCCCCCCCCCCCCCCCTCCAGCCTGGGCCACACGCATCTGCAGGCCCACCCCCCGGCAGCCTCCGCCCCCGACCTCCCTTTTGTCCCACAGCAAAAGTCCCTCCCCCATCAGCAGCAGAACATTTCCCCCCTCCCCGCCCAGTAACAGCACTATGCAAACCACCCCCTTCAACAAACATAACATCTTCCCTCCCCCAACTGCGCTTCCGTGAGCTAGCCTGCCCAACTATCATGGTGGCATCCGGCCAAGGCGCCAGACAGTCCACCCCCCCCTCCCACTCGGACACACATATGCAAAAGAAAGCAATCCCAGCCTAATTGCCTGAAAAAAAACATAAAGAAAATCATAAAGAAGATCCAACATCTAAAAGTCACACTTCTATCCCACATCAGAGCAAATGCAAACTTCAACTCACACCGCTCTGCAGTAGGCCCCAAATCAACACAGAAGGCATTACAGATAACATAGAACATTACAGCGCAGTACAGGCCCTTCGGCCCTCGATGTTGCGCCAACCTGTGAAACCCCTCCAAAGCCCATCGACACTATTCCCTTATCGTCCATATGTCTATCCAATGACCATTTGAATGCGTTTAGTGTCGGCGAGTCCACTACTGTTGCAGGCAGGGCATTCCATGCCCTTACTACTCTCTGAGTAAAGAACCTACCTCTGACATCTGTCCTATATCTATCTCCCCTCAATTTAAAGCTATGTCTCCTCGTGCTGGTCATCACCATCCGAGGAAAAAGGCTCTCAATGTCCACCCTATCTAATCCTCTGATCATCTTGGATGCCTCAATTAAGTCACCTCTTAACCTTCTTCTCTCTAACGAAAACAGCCTCAAGTCCTTCAGCCTTTCCTCATATGATCTTCCCTCCATACCAGGCAACATCCTTGTAAATCTCCTCTGTACCCTTTCCAATGCTTCCACATCATTCCTATAATGTGGCGACCAGAACTGCACGCAATACTCCAAATGCGGCCGCACCAGAGTTTTGTACAACTACAACATGAAAACATGAAACGTCCAAAAACAAAAACGTTTTGAACATGCATGCAGCAGCAAAGTTCAAACACCTCAGTCCGCTACTAGCCCTTTCCTTCTGGCCAAGTCCATCATTTCCTCGTGCGACTCAAAGTAGAAATGTTGCTCCTCATACGTAACCCAAAGATGGGCCGGATACAGCAGTCCAAACTTAACTTTCTTCTTAAAAAGGGTTGACTTTATTTGGTTGAACCCTGCTCTTCTCCTGGCCACGTCAGCGCTCAGATACCGGTATACGCGCAGGATGCTGTTCTCCCATTTGCAACTCCGTGTCGGTCTGGCCCACCGTAAAATACCCTCCTTGTCCAAGTACCTGTGGAATCTCACCACCATTGCCCCCGGGGGGGGGGGGGGGGGGGGTCCCCCACATGCGGCTTCCTCGCGAGCACTCTGTGAGCCCTGTCCACCTCCAAGGGTGAACGTCCCCACCCCCAGTAACTTCTCGAACATACCCGCTATGTATGCCCCTGCGTCCGTTCCTTCAGATCTCTCCGGGAGACCCATGATTCTCAAGTTCTGCCAGTGGGGCCTATTCTCCAGGTCCTCCACCTTCTCCTGGAGTCTTTTCTGTTGGTCTCTCAGCATCCCCACCTCCAACTCCACTGCAGCTTGGTGTTCCTCCTGCTCAGTCAGTGCCTTCTCCACTTTCTGGATCAACCGATCGTGAGCATCCAGCCTAAGTTCCAGCCGCGCAACCAATTCCTTAATCGGGTTCAAGCATTCCTGTTTCTACTTGGCGAAGCCCTCCCAAATAAACTGCTCCGTCGACCGCTGGGTCATCGAGACACGACTCCGGTCGTCTGCCATGCTTTCTCCCGTTGCAGCCTTAGCCCAAGCCTTCTCTGTTTGCCTATTTCTTCATTTGCAAGCATTCCTGGTCCGCTTCTCCATGCACCGATGTAGGATTCCTCTTCACAATTGCACCCACCAAATCCGACAAAAAATCGGGGGAAAAGATCCAAAGGTTCGACCCGAGCGGGAGCCACCAAATGTGCAACCTACTCCTTCACAGCCGCCACCGGAAGTCATTGTAAATGTTGCCCTGTGGCAGAGGAAACTAAACAGATACGAAGAGTGGGAGAAAGTGGATTGGGGACAGAGAATTGGCCCTTGTGGAGACGGCATACATGGCCGGCATAATCTAACCAAAATAAAACAGAATGCATTCTGGGTGGGAATCTAACGACACTTTTGTTTAGTGGCCCATTGTAGACCAACCCCCACCCCCCCACCCCCCGAGGCCGCATTCAGTTGCATTTCCTTTCCTAAATGGTGCCCCGATCTCTTAATCCCGGACCCTCCCCAACGCCCCAACTCAACTAGATGGGGTGAGCTTTCACCCAGTTCGGGCGGGACGTGGCTGGTAGATTGCATCTGGAATTTTTTAAATCCAGGATCCTGACTGAAATTTTAAATGGCTAATCGGGAACAGTGCTGTTACAACCTCCACGAGAAGCACGGGAAACCATTGCTGACCTGCCCATGGGACTCGTGGACTATGAGCTTCCTCGATAGGGGCAGAGGCCACCCAGCTGGAGCTCATTATAAAAGTAGGCCTAAAGCAGGGCCTGGTGTGGTTAGTTCTCCCAGCAAGGACTGTACTGGGACTGGGTTGCTGCCTTGAAGCCCGACAAATCTGCCTGACTCTGCGGAGATTTTAAGCTCATAGTGAACCGAGCTTCACGCCTGGATACCCGGTAACCGATGCCTAGAGTGGAGGATTTGTACACAAACCAAGCTGGAAGATGTCCCGTCACAAAGCTTGACATGATCCACGCTTATTTACAGGTGGAGCAAGGCCTGGAACCCAGGAAAGATGCGACCATGAACGCACATCAGGGGTTATTTGAATGCGCCTGCCTCCCCTTTGGGGTTTAATCGGCCCCGGCGATTTTCCTGGGGGTAACGGAGATTATCTTGCAGGACCTGCTGAAGGTGGCCTTCTATCTGGACGACGTCCTCATCACCGGCCCACGGAGAAGAAGCATATGGACAACTTGCAGGAAGTGCTCCGGTGATTTTCCCAAGTAGGCGTCCGGTTAAAGAGTAGTAAATGTATGTTTGGGGCTAGAACGGTGACCTATTTAGGTTATAGGGTTGACAAGGATAGTCTACACCCCGTGGGAAATAAGGTTTGGGTCTGACCCCAAAGGACAACATTGAACTCCGATTGTTCTTAGACCTGGTGAACTACAGTGGGAAGTTCATTGCAAACCTGGCCACTTTATTAGCTCCACTCCACATATTGTTGAAGAAGGATCAGAGGTGATTTTGACGCTTCACGGGACAAAGTATTTGCCGGAGTAAAAAAGTACCTGCCGCCACACAGCTGCTCACACACTATGATATGGCTTGGTCAGTAATCTTTAAAAATATTTTAATTTTTATTCGACAATGTTACAACACCCTGGGCGAGTGCGTGGTCTATTCCAGCTCTACAGACCCCGAGACCCACATAAGTGAATTAACCAATAATTTGTGTTTTCCGAAGCTCTTTAATCCTTGACTGCTCCAATGAGTCACAGACACCAGATTATTTAAGTAAAACATTAACAAACAGTTTATTTTTTAAAAATAAATTTAGAGTACCCAATTAATTTTTTCCAATTAAGGGGCAATTTAGCGTGTTCAATCCACCTACCTTGCACATCTTTGGGTTGTGGGGGTGAAACCTGCGCCAACACGGGGAGAATGTGCAAACTCCACACGGACAGTGACCCAGAGCCGGGATCGAACCTGGGACCTCGGCGCCGTGAGGCTGCAGTGCTAACCTACTGAGCCACCGTGCTGCCCAACAAACAGTTTATTAATGAAAAGAGGAAAAGGTGAATATATATAAATAAGGAGCAGAACAATGGTCTATCAGATTACCTAATCCCAAAACCCCATCCCACCCTCTACCCAGGCACACACAAGACTGAGACAAGGTAAGGGTTGGTGGGGATTTTAAAAATGGGGATCAAAGGGTATGTTTGAGATGAGTCTTCACTGCTATAGTTGCGGCCTCTGGGAAATAGAGGCTCAGGTAAGCGCAATTCTGCCTTCGACCACCAGATGCCGTTTTACCCAAGAGTTCCAGGTCGGTACAGTTCCACCTTTCTGGCATGTTGCCGTAGATTTTATGATCCTATGACCTACACTGGGCAGCATGAATGAGTAGTGTAGCCACCTAAGATGGACACTGGGCTAACAAAATGGAGAACTGCTAAGACTGCAGGGAAAAAAGCAGTTTAGCCAGGGCAAGCAGTCTGCAAAGACTAATTAGCATTCTGCACGTAGCAAAACTAGTTTATGGCCAGGTGGAAGATCTCAACCAAAGGTGCAAATAGCAAAACGCTTTGCATAGTAATGAGGCAATCCAGATCTGGGCACACACAATAGCAACATTTGGTTTTGAATAGATACTTTAAGTGGATGCCCAGATGAAACGGCACCAGAAGTATCCATCACAAAAGACCCTAGAGACCGCCCCACCCATCGAGAAGAGACCCTCAGATTGGGGGATTTGTGAGACATCAATTGGGAAATGATCCAATCGATGCATGGCAGGTAAAGCCCGCCCCGAAAAGGCACGGACATTGGGGACCCCTATAAAGATAGACCCCCGCACATGGTTCTGTCTGTTTTGTGCTCCGGCTTGGACTGCTGTTTTGACTTCGACCCAGATCTGCTGTTGTATCCTGACTCCGACTCCAGCCGTTGATCCTGTCTTCCATCACCAGCCGTTGAGCACCAGCCATCGTTCAGTAAGTCCCAAAACGACGCTCGCTACGTGAACTTATACAGTATTCGACTAATAACGAACAGAAGGTTCAGCCCAGAAAGGAACAAAGGCCTTGTCCCCTGACCTTGCTGGTTCCCACTTAGATAAGTATTTAGTCGTTTAATAGTAGAAATAGGTATTAGTCTTTAGCGTGTGCATGCGTATTTATTATATTTGTATAATAAATATTGATCGTTGGAACTTACTAATCGGTGTATAGTTTTATTACTTTGAACCTGACCTTGAGATACTTGTGAGGTGTTTATATACGACACCTGGCGACTCCGAGCTGAAATTACACATACAGAGCTATAGCAGTGTTAAGCACACGGCCTTTAAACGGAGGCGTGTTAATACACTCCAATAAACGCGTAATACACTCAAGTAAAACGTGCAACATTTAGTGGCGACTCTGGTGGGACGTGGTTACAAGTGGCACCCCCACTCCGTCGAGGACCCTGAAATTTGAATTAGAAATCTGAGTAAAGAAAAGGAAAAGAAATCACAAGTATTCAAGGTGTTCAAACGAATAAACATAATTCGGAAGTGTGTTTAGTGCATGCGTACTAACAGGGTTGTAAGGAAAACCTGAAAGCATTTTTGTTGCGACAAACTTTCGGCAGTTTTGTGAACGGAACATCGCGTAAGCCTTACCCGTTTCGTGAGACATAACCTCAACACCCCCTGTTCCAAATTAAGTGAGTCAGAGAAAATGGCCATGCAGGCAATGGAACGCCTCATGAACCCAGAACGGTTTGTGGTCGCAGCGACCAGCAGTAGCCGAGTAGGTCAGTGTCCCGTGTGGGAGCTGGAACTCCGCAAGTATCTGCAAGGAAAGGGATGGCCCCTTTGGAAAGAATTCTGTTTGAATGAGGAGACAGGTCCCGGAAGTATAGGACATACTTGGTGGGAGAACCTCTCTCAAATTCATAAGAAAACCCTTAGTAAAGCACGCAAGCCGATGGCAATCGTGTCCTGTTTGGCACAGTTGCGAGGCACAGAGGAGGTCGTTCAGATGCTCCGGGCAGAATTAGAGGAGAGAAATCGCATGAGTAAAGTGGATGTCAGGGACATCGAGAAAGAGAATACGGATCTTAGAGGGAAGTTGGCAGAGAAAGGTAGAGAGGTGGATGATGCCAAGAGGGCACATCAGTCTTGTCTAGCCCATCTCAGCAGTTCCCAGACCCAGTACGAAAAGGCCTATCAGGACGTGCAACGTGCCGTCCTGATAAGAGAAGAATCAGAGAAGCAGGTAGAGGCTTTGCAGAGGCAATGCTCTGACCTTAAAGCAGCTTTAAGAGCACTCCATGCTGCCACCACAGAACAAAGACAGAGTACAGTAGACCATGCAAAATGCAGGAAGCAGATTGCGGAGCTGCAGTCGCTGCTTTCAGTGCAAAATGGGTTCCAAAGCACCTTTGGAACACAGTTAGATGAGGAGAATGCCCCAGACTGGAAAGAGTTAAGTGAGACAGCGCAGCGTTATGTTCAGGGAACATGTGCGCCAGCAGCGCAGTAGAAAAGACAAGCACCCCAACCCCCCACAGATCAGATAGTTACCGTACCAATGAATCCAGTCACCACCCAAAGAAAGGCGACCACAGAAGGTGCACCCGATATTACCTACACCACCCCCTTAACTGTAACCCAACTCAGGGATGCGTGTGAAAAGATCACTCCGTTTCTCCCCACCGCAGACCCCCACCAATTTTTCGCAAAAATAAAGCAACAGGCAACCATGTACGGCCTGGACGAGAGAGAGCAGGTTAAACTCACGGTTCTGAGTTTAGACCAATCGGTAGTAGCAGCCCTCCCCGACCCACAGAATGTTGGCGGAGGCACCCTAGAGGAAATGCACACCTCCATTTTAGATGCCATAGGGTATAATCGAGGTGACCCAGTAGAAGGACTTAATAAGTGCCGACAGAAGAAAACCGAGCACCCCACAGCATTCGCCGGAAGGCTGTGGATCCATTTTAACGCAGTTTTTGGCGATTTAAATAGAGCCCATTTGAACCGGGAAAATATGGTTAAATGGACGCGCACCATAATTTCCCATGCCATAGATGCAGGACAGAGCGCTTGCAACAGCTATGACCCCTCAGAGGAGGCCCATAATGAGAAGTGGGTCCTGAAAAGATTGTCCCGCGCTTGGGAGCAATCAGTTCAGGCAAAGGCAAAGTGAAATCCCCAGAAGAAGCTCAGGCTGCAGCAGACATACAGGCAGTGAGAGTGCACCAAAACCCCGCGTGGGTAAATGAAGGAAAGAGCAGCCCTCCACAGAAGTCGCAGGAATGCTACAACTGTGGCCAGTTAGGACATTGGGCTAAGGAATGTAATGCACCCCAGAGATCACAGAGAGGCCAGCAGACAGGCACTCTGAATAGGAATAAAGCCAAACCAATCCATAGCATAGGGATCCAGTCAGGACAGACCAATGTGGACGGGACGGACTGACGGTGTTCGGGCTCCCCCACTTGGGTCTGTGACACTCTTTGGGATCAATCCGGAAGACCGGTAGTCACAGCTAAGGTTAGAGGGAAGCCCATAGAGTTACTTTGGGACACAGGAGGGTCCCGCACCACGATTAATTCCACCACCACGGCACAGGCAGACACGTGGCCGACCACCTCCACCATCACACTTAGCGGTTTCACAGGACACTCGCAACAGGGACACATTACCGCACCCGTAGCAATCCAGCTAGGGAACATTTCCACCAAACACCCAGTCGTATTAGTAAATCTTCCCCGGACAGCAGAACACATACTAGGGATAGATTTCATGAATGCCCATAGCCTGTCGTTCGACCCAGTGAACCAGTGTGTCTGGCGAATGGCAAGATCGGACAGAGCACCCGCTACCCTCACAGTAGGAGAGTACGCTAATAGAATTAGCGCAGTAGGAGACTATTCATTTGACCTGACTACACTAAACACGGACAGACAAGTTAAGGCAGTATTAAATAAACACAGGACAGCATTTGCCAGTCACCGGCACGACTGTGGCAGAATGACTGGACAAATTCACGTTACCGGACCTGACCCCCGACCACAGAAACAATACAGATTTCCCCTAGAAGCAGAGGGAGAAATAGAGAAGGTAATAGGTAGCTTATTGGAGCAAGGTGTGCTTAGAACAGTAGCCTCGACCAATAATGCCCCTATTTGGCCAGTGAGAAAGCCCGACGGATCATGGCGTCTGACCATTGATTATCGGGAACTCAATAAAGTAACCCCAGCAGTAGCCCCCACGGTAGCAACAAGTCCCGAGACCATACTCAAACAGGAACTCAACTCCAAATATTTCACGGTATTGGACATTAGCAATGGCTTCTGGTCAATCCCATTGGCAAAGGCGTGCCAGTACAAATTTTCCTTCACTTTCAAAACACAGTAGTATACGTGGACATGCCTTCCACAAGGATTCCACAATTCCCCCTCCATTTTCCACCGACAGCTGGCGAATGATCTAGAAAAATTTTCCCGCCCCGAATGTCTGGTACAGTATGTAGACGACCTACTACTGCAGACAGACACAAAGGCAGAGCACATTACGCTTCTGGCCGAACTCCTGGAACTTTTAACCTCAATTGGCTGTAAAGTTAACCCAAGAAAGGCCCAGATTTTGGAAAACAAAGTGATGTATTTGGGAACAGTCATCACACACGGCAAACGCGAGATCGAATTCAAAAGAATTGATTTGATTGTCAAATTGCCCCTTCCCCAGAATGTTTCAGCCCTCCGGTCGTTCTTAGGACTGGTTGGTTATTGTCGGAACCACATCGACGGATTCGCGACAAAGGCAGCCCCACTCTCAGACCTCCTTAAGAAAGGAGCCCCCTGGGATTGGCTTCCACAGCATACAGAGGCTGTGGAAGAGTTAAAGAGAGCCCTTAGCGCAGCACCCGCGCTACAAGTCCCAGACCAACTTTCCCCCTATGCAATAGAGGTAGCGAGCACAGATCTGACCCTCTCGGCCATGTTACTTCAGGAACGGCACGAGCAGTTAAGACCAGTGGCTTATGCCTCCCGACTCTTAGACCCAGTAGAACAGGGATTTTCAGCCTGCAAGAGGCACCTCCTAGCAGTTTTCTGGGCAGTTCAGTACTTCTCGTACATTACCGGACTCAACCCCATCACCATTTTGACCGAGCACACCCCCACACAGTTACTCCTAGACGGTCGACTGAAGGACGGTTCAGTTAGCCAGATTAGGGCAGCTAGGTGGACACTACTCTTACAAGGACGCGAAATTACGGTTAAACGGACCCGCACACACATTTTTAGCCGACAACCTCCAATACCCAGGACAGCCCCATGAATGTGAAATTGTAGCACCCCTACACAACACAGGACCCTTCATAGCGAAGACACCCCCCAGGAAGATAGGGAACCCAAGACAAAGCCCCCAACACACAGACACGTGTGGACCACTACGGATATACGTGGACGGTTCATCCACGGTTTTAGAAGGTGAGCGTATCACGGGATGCGGCATCTATGTCGAGGACGCGCAGGGTCGCGCTCTCGAGGAAATAGCTTTAAAATTGCCAGGTCACTTAGGCGCGCAGGCAGCAGAGCTCGCGGCCATAGCATACATAGTGGACCACCCCAATTCTTTCCCCAGCCCGGCGGACAAATATTCGGACAGTCTATATGTCTGCAACAGTTTGACAGATTTTCTGCCCCTGTGGAGGACACGAGGTTTTGTCTCCGCAGACGGGAAACCCCTTCCATCAGCCCCTTTACTCCGCCACATTTTAGATAAAGCGAAGGACAGAACCTTCGGCATCATAAAAGTTAGAAGCCACCATAGGTCATCCCCCCCTGGGAATGTAAAAGCCGACGCACTGGCTAAAGCAGGTTCCAGGCGAGGACACTTATGGACACCCCCAGCTAGCGCACCAGCTAGCGCCCCTGTGAGCGCAGTTCAAGTCTCACAGACCGATATCAAGGATTTAGCTGAAGCACAGAAGCAGGATGAGGATCTCAGGGAGATTTTTAAAGGCAACTTTGTGCCTCAGTTTGACAAATTCAGACACGCACTGACCACACATGAGGGTGTGATCATCAAGGACCAACTTTATGTGGTCCCGCAGCAGGACAGGAATCAAATGATTGCTTTGTTCCATGACGGGCATGGACACCAAGGAATCGACACGACCACGAGGCACCTCAGGCAGCTCTGTTGGTGGCCTAACCTAAGGACAGATGTAACTCACTACATCGAGAATTGCCTTATTTGCGCCCAGAATAACCCGGAGAGGTATTCTAAAAAGGCACAGCTTCGGCATACTCGACCAGTTAATGGCCCCTGGACAAACCTCCAGATCGACTTTATAGGACCATTGCCCCCTTGTAGGAATGGCTATAAATACGTTCTGGTGGTAATCGATACCTTTACCAAATGGGTAGAGGCATTCCCCTCACGAACAAATACAGCTAAGACAGCTGCAAAGATCCTGACCCACCACATCTTCACGAGATGGGGTTTACCCCGAAGTATTGATTCGGACCAGGGATCTCACTTCACAGGACGTGCCATGAAGAACGTCCTGACAATATTCGGCATCAAACAAAACTTTCATATTGCGTATCACCCACAGTCCAGCGGGATTGTAGAGCGCATGAATCGGACCCTAAAATCCACACTTAGAAAAATGGTTCAAGAAAACAACTCCACATGGGATTCAGTGCTCCCATTTGCACTCATGTTTATCAGAAATACAGTTTCAACTTCCACAGGATGCACACCACACACACTCATGACCGAACGCCCTATGAAAGGTACAGAATTCCTTTTAGGACTGGACATGACTAGCCCCGAAGTGACGGCCCTCACACACGAAAAGACGGTTAAAGACCTAGTTGAGACTGTGAGGTCTGCACAGATTGCAGCCGCAGTTCAGCTAGGGAAACGGCGTAGACAACGCACAGCATGCTTTAACAAGACCGTACACCCCACAGAATTCCAGGTTGGGCAACAGGTAATGCTATCTGTATACAACCCCAGCAGTTGGCACCAAAATATTCCGGCCCATATTCAATTTCGGATAAAATTAGCCCCTCAGTTTATAAGATAAAATATCCTAATGGAAAGACCGCGTGGTTCCATATTAACCAGCTAAAGGCATATGGAACACCGTCCAACCATGCACACCATGTCCTGCTAGACGCAGCAGAACACCTCGCCCCGCCCACTAGAGACACGTTTCCACCATCCCCCTCACAGACCAGTTCTTCATCGGACTCGCCCACGACTCCGCCCACTGACCACGACAGACCACGCCCCGAAACGCCCACAAGCTGCCGCAGCAGAGACAGCGATACAGACACTGACTCTGAGGACAGCCACAGCACGCCACACTACAGCCCACACTGCAGCGACTATGACCCTGACTCCAGTGACCTCATGGAAGTCACCTATATTAAAAACCCAGACCCACCACCCGACCCCGACTACCCCGACAATACCCATTCACTTTTAGATCCAACACTCTGGCACAGGGACAATTCGTACCGACTTATCCGCAACGACGAAAGTGACCCCCGGTCACATAATTCAAAAATTTCATGCCTGATCCACACAAGGGTGTGGGATCCGGGAGAGCAGGACGACACGGTGTCTGAATCCCGATACGGCAACCCCTTTGTGACCCTGTTCACAGAGACAGAGGAAAAGTGAGGTGTCCAGATGATGTAAAATAGGAACCGCTTGAGGGAAGCGATGTCCTTTCTGATGGAACCTGCACGTATGTTTTGTTTGTCAGTTTATGTTTGTTTCCTTGTTAATATGTTAAGGGTTTGATTGCAGATCTTTTCAGCTGAAAAGATTGTGACCATCTCGCACGCACTTTAGCTTGTCCGCAGATACCTCTGAGAACTTTCTATGGTGAGCAGCTCACCTTATCAGCTAAATTGTCTGAAGCCCAGCTCAAATTTTCAAAAGGAGCATCTTGGCTCCTCCCTTGTTTTTAGGTGCCCCTCTATTCGGCGAATAGAGGCTGCAAATCCACGGTAAACACATTCTTGCCCGTTTAATCCAGGTTACTCAGGCAGTGGACAAACGGCACTGAGGACCCGCCCTGTCTGAGAACCCACTTTGGTCAGCCAAGCTCGGGTATGGCACAGCACACCCTACCCGGGGATCCCATTCAAATCGTACCCGTAGCGGCCCATACGCAACCCATTCGACCTATTCTTTCAAATTTGTTTTCATTTTTCGTTAGGCAGCCCTTAGGCCGCCATCCCACATGCTATTTACATCCAGGAACATTCGGATGGTAAATGAGCAAAGCCTGCGAGACGGCTCGCAGGAGGAGAGTTGTTAGGTGTATTGTGTTCATTAAATTCGCTTTTGAAAAAAAAAAATGAGGGGAGTCACAGGGTGTGACTTGGCCAGTCATTTTAATGGGTCAATTGGAATTAAAGGACAGATACACTAACAAGTACGGATATTAAGCTGTGTATTGACAGATACTGTGCTTGATCCCATAGCTTTCAAAGGACGAAAGAGGGTTCACAGCAAGGATCGGCCATACAGGAGGAAGAGAAAGAGAACGAAGAGAAGACCATGATGGAAGCCTGCTTATTACTGTTAAATGTTATATTTGTATGTGTGGAAGCAAGGCACGTTTCCCCCACAACCCCCGCCGTCAATGTTTCCCTCACAGCAACTTCCCCGTGCTCAGCTCTGATCAGTGAAGTTCAGACCTGGTGCACAAAATTTATGACATGGTACTCCATGTCATATGTGATTGAATCACTGCTAGTGATTGCAATCCTCTGCATAATCGTACAGACCCTCAGGTTGAGGTAATGGAAAAGGAGAGCCTCCCGTTTCTGCCCCTCAACCGTCTATGGAGTTCAATGTCCTATTTTTCGGTTTCATCAATCCCCCTTGCCCCTTGATGAATAAAGCACTATGTGAATTTAAAAAATACCCACGTATTATATTGTCCTGGACTCGACTGCCGAGTCAGGAAATGTTATGTGAGGTGGTATGAATGGATGAGGTTTAGACTGTAGTAAAATGTTTAAGGTAAGATAAGGATAGTTGTGATAGGTAGAGGTTCCCGGTTTTGGTAATGCATGTCCCCTTTGACATAGCGCCAAGTAGAGATGTCAGGTAAAAATTTTTCTTCCCATAGTCAAAGACAGAATAGACGCTCAGGAACTTGCCGAGGTCAGGGAACACAAAGAAGGCACCCAGAAGCACTCAAAGCAACGTGCATAGGTGATCCTGCACAATTTTTAATTGTGAGGATCACAAGGAGGGAATGTAGCCACCTAAGATGGACACTGGGCTAACAAAATGGAGAACTGCTAAGACTGCAGGGAAAAAGCAGTTTAGCCAGGACAAGCAGTCTGCAAAGACTAATTAGCATTCTGCACGTAGCAAAACTAGTTTATGGCCAGGTGGAAGATCTCAACCAAAGGTGCAAATAGCAAAACGCTTTGCATAGTAATGAGGCAATCCAGATCTGGGCACACACAATAGCAACATTTGGTTTTGAATAGATACTTTAAGTGGACGCCCAGACGAAACGGCACCAGAAGTATCCATCACGAAAACCCTAGAGACCGCCCCACCCATCGAGAAGAGACCCTCAGATTGGGGGATTTGTGAGACATCGATTGGGAAATGATCCAATCGATGCATGGCAGGTAAAGCCCGCCCCGAAAAGGCACGGACATTGGGGACCCCTATAAAGATAGACCCCCGCACATGGTTCTGTCTGTTTTGTGCTCCGGCTTGGACTGCTGTTTTGACTTCGACCCAGATCTGCTGTTGTATCCTGACTCCGACTCCAGCCGTTGATCCTGTCTTCCATCACCAGCCGTTGAGCACCAGCCATCGTTCAGTAAGTCCCAAAACGACGCTCGCTACGTGAACTTATACAGTATTCGACTAATAACGAACAGAAGGTGCAGCCCAGAAAGGAACAAAGGCCTTGTCCCCTGACCTTGCTGGTTCCCACTTAGATAAGTATTTAGTCGTTTAATAGTAGAAATAGGTATTAGTCTTTAGCGTGTGCATGCGTATTTATTATATTTGTATAATAAATATTGATCGTTGGAACTTACTAATCGGTGTATAGTTTTATTACTTTGAACCTGACCTTGAGATACTTGTGAGGTGTTTATATACGACACCTGGCGACTCCGAGCTGAAATGACACATACAGAGCTATAGCAGTGTTAAGCACACGGCCTTTAAACGGAGGCGTGTTAATACACTCCAATAAACGCGTAATACACTCAAGTAAAACGTGCAACAGTAGACACCAACCCCCCCCTCCCCCAGGGAGCATCCAGCCCCCCCCAACTCCCCAGATGACCCCCAGCCCTAACTCGCCCTCCCACTTCAACCCCATCTTCACACCCCCTCTCCCACCACAGTGAACCACGTGTGTGGCTAACGATGCCCTCTCTGTGTCTCCTCAGGAAAACCTCTCCCACAATCGGCGGGAGAGGGCCCAGACTGGCGGTGTGGTGTTGGACATCAGAATCCTTACCACCTTCGGGGGGGGGGGGGGGCCCTGGAGGTGACCGGTGTGGCCGAGGACAGGGCGGTCATCCACACGGAGGCTGGCAGACGCTGCAGAGGTGAGGGATCACCGGGCTCCACCCAGGGGATCTGTCAAATGTGAGTAGTGATTGCCTTACTGACTGAACCATCCCTCCCACTGACCACATGTCCATTCTCCCACAGGTCATCCAGCCGATGGCGCCGGCCCATCCCGGGCGGCCTCCTCTCCTGACTCCGAGGAGAACAATTCGGAGGGAAGCTCCGAGGATGCAACTGTCATAGTCACGGCACAGCTGTCATCCCCCCCCACCCTCCACCAACGCAGATACACCCACCTCAGTGGGAAATGTTTGTGGTCAGGCTTCTGGGGCACAATCTGGTGAGCACCACACAACTGCTGATGTACATCTGGTGGAGGCAGGAACCCCTCCCAGGCGAGGCAGCGGTCGGAGGGCTGCTGGATCCCAGAATTCAGCTGGGTCCCAGCCTGATGCTGAACCTCTGGAACAGAGTTACCCGGAGCTGATGGAGACGATAGGGAGCGGCCGGGACATTCAGAGGGAGATGTCAGCATCCCTCCAGCAGATCCATAGCCGCTGGACTATGGGCTACGGGTGCAGGAGATGTCGCCGGCAATGAGTGTCATGGAGGCCAACACTGCCAGGTGGCGACTGCAGTGGAAAGCCTGGTGTATGACATCGAACCATAACTGAAGGTGACCGCCATGGCTGAGGGAATTGGCAGAATGACTGCCTCACTGGGGGATGCCACTCAGTACCAGGCTGACCTTAATGAGATTCTGCGGGCCATGTCCCGCTCTCAGGTGGGAATGGCCGAGGCGCTGCAGAACTTGTCCCAGTCTCAGGTGGGCAAGACTGAGGTACTGCAGAGCATGTCTCAGTCACTGAGGAGCACCGCCGACGGCGTTGACACCATGGTGCAGACAGTGGGCAACCGCTAGGGCTAACCGAGCCAGATGATGCAGGAGCAGCCGGGGCACGAACCAGCTGCCCTTCCATCCCAAGGTGAAGCCCAGGGCCGTGTGGGTACCGACCGGGAGGGGGGGGGGGACGCTGAGATCCAACCTGGACTCGTCTCATGGAGTGGTGATGGTGGGCACTAGCTCCCCTGAGTTACACCCCTCTGATGAGGCCACGTCTCGAGGTCAGCACACGGGTTAGGGCGGCACGCCTTGGCATCCGCTGCCGACAAGTGAGCCGGGGCCCTTCGGCCCCAATGCCCCCAGAGGACGCCCACCACGGGCATCAAGGACCATGGAATGAGGCGCATCCTGGGGAACCACCGAGACGTAGTGGTAGAGCTAGGAGGGCCAGGCATGTTGAGGATCACTGTGGGCACTGGGGGAGGGGGTGTGCGCGGGTAGGTAGGGATTGGGGTGGGGGGGCAGCTCCACTGGGAGTGGGGTATTGTACAGCACATTAAACTCCTTTTCGTACAACCATTATGATGCGTCTGTCACTTCCTTTCGCAATGCAAGCTGACCCATGGACCCTTTGCCCATCTCTCTGTGCATCCCCCCTTCCCGTGGCACTCACCCACCCTCTGGCCGTGGAAATCCCGGAGCTGTGTACCATCCCCTGGGTGTTTGGATGTTGCGTGTGTGGTGTTGCCTCCCGCAGTGTTCAAGCACAGTGTCCAGGCATCAAGGTCTGATTGGGATGCTGGGCAATGACTCCCACATCCTACATGGACTGTCCCCCCATGGGTATCCACTTGGCATGTGTCAAGTGCTCAACTAACCACGATTGCCAATTCCCTATCACCAATCGCCTTCAGCCACTCAGCCAGAGGCCTCAGCAATCAGTAGTGTAATGTTCTTTGATTATGCTGATGTTGAATCTTGATGTTAACCAAGAACATTCGACTTTGTTTTACAACAAAACTATTTATTACAAACGCTACTCTAAATGATTACTATAATGTCTAAGATTAATACAGTTGGAAATAAAGGTCTAACACTAACTTACATTAAGATACAACAGAGCTACTCTAATATGCGACTGCTATGAACTCCCTACTAACTCCCTCCTACCTTGTGATGGAACACATGGTGCGTTCGGGCCTGAATACTCGTACCACCTGCTGGTTGAATGCTTGAACTACAAAAATAAAACATATAACTTATAACACACATACAGATGATGATGATCCACTCATATTGTATACAGGTGATAGTCTACCTATCATCACAGGTGGGGGTATGGGTGATCGGTGGGGCAGATGGGCAGGCTCAAGTATTGCCCCAGGAACAGGTAAACACAGGTAAACACGATCCAGTGGTTGGCATGGTGGTGCCGCGATTGGTTTTCCCCCCGTTTGCCGCCCCCAGGGCACACCCGCATGGCTGCCCAGACCTGCGGAGGGTCCCCCACCTCCAGCTGAGGGACCCTACCCCCCACTGCGCATATGGTGGCAAACCCAGCGTTCCCGGTCTCTTTGCCTGTGAGCAAAGATGGCTACTCACCTCCTTGGCTCCCCACAGAAGCCCTTCCACCAGGTTCCCGTTTTTCACAAGGAGTAATAATCGGCGTCAGTGTGGCCACTTACTGGGAAGGCCGCTGAATGACAGGAGGCCGTTGGGTATGGGGTCGTTCTCGTTAATTGTATGCAAATGAGGTTTAAGTGGTGATAATTGGTTTCTCGCCGTGCTGCAGCGAGATCCCGATTTTGCCGATGGGAACAGGCCAGTTGCATTGCAAACTGTTTGGAACCCAGTACAGATCTCCTTTTTGGTCTCTCCCGCTATTCACCAGCCTGGTTACACTTGAGCTAAAGTGCAATGAGGCCGGAAAATCGCACCCTATATTTTTCCTTATAATTGGGTCTTTTTTCTTTTTAAATTTAGTGTACCCTATTAATTTTTTCCAATTAAGGGGCAATTCAGTGTGGTCAATCCACCTACCCTGCCCGTCTTTGGGTTGTGGGTGGCGAAACCCACGCAAACACGGGGAGAATGTGTGATGTATAATCAATTGTACAAAGACTAAGGTTGGATACAACTGTGGCTTTATTGCAGTAAGATGTGTGGCCTCCCACAGCAGCTGGCAAAATCGCTGCTTAAATAGAGGACACGCAGATTTATACTCCTCCTACTGGGCAGAGCCAGCAGGCAGGGGCTACCGGCGAACCTGTAGCACAGGTCCTACCTTACATCACATAACACAGGTGTAACAGTGGTTTACCACAATGTGCAAACTCCACACGGACAATGACCCAGAGCTGGGATCGAACCTGGGACCTTGGCGCCGTGAGGCAGCAGTGCTAACGCACTGCGCCACCGTGCTACCCTGATAATTGGATCTTTTGACAACAAGCATCAGTGTTCTTCCCTGCACCGCCTCCATCACCTGATTGGCTCCCTTACTTATTTCCCTCCCTGGCTCTCGCCCAGTCCTGCATTGGAGTGTCAGTCGTGATCCGACACTCAAGCCTCTGGAGTGTGATTCAAACTCAACCCTTCTGACTCCGACAAGAGAACTGAGATGCAGCATCCTGAGGTATTCAAAACTGTAAATAGATAGGGAGCAACTGTTTCTTTTTGTGGGTGGTGCAGTGACCAGAGGAGACAGGTTTAAGTCAAAAAGAATTGGGGAGAGATGAGACATTTCTTTTCAGAGCAAGTAGATGTGATGTGGAATGTACTTCCTAAAGGGTGTGGAAGTAAATTCAATCGTGCGTTGACAAAGGGAATTGAATATAGATTTGAAAAGGAAACATTTTTGTAGCAATGGGAAGAGAGTGGGCAGCTGAACCGATAGGATGAGGTTTTGACAGAACCGGCATGACTTTGATAGAATGGCCACTTTCTGTCCTGTTTGCATTTTTAAAAGTTTGGTGTCGTCAAGATAGGGTCGATAGCTATTCTAAGTTGCTCTGGAGCTTCTAGGAGTTGGAGTATAATCGATCTCCTGGACATCGCTGTGAGAAACCCTGCAGAAAATGCATCGAGGCATGATGAAAAATTGTTTCAGTTGCCTCTGTGGGCGGCACGGTGGCGCAATGGTTAACACTGCTGCCTCACAGCGCCGAGGTCCCAGGTTCTATCCCGGCCCTGGGTCACTGTCCGTGTGGAGATTGCACATTCTCCCCGTGTCTGCGTGGGTCTCTCCCTCACAACCCAAAGATGTGCAGGCTAGATGGATTGACCACGCTAAATTGCCCCTTAATTGGAAAATAAAATAATTGGGTACTCTAAATTTATTTTTAAAAACATTTAAATAAATTTTTAAAAAATTCTCTTTGAACACATGTATTATATTAACAGTTGGAAATGGAGGAGGAAGACTGAATGGTTGTAAGCTGGAGATCATGTGCTAAAGCCAGTAGATATATGGTCACCCAGAGTTTGCAAGTCCAGTTCAAGGTGAACTCTGATAAAATTTGATCACTGCCTCCTCCAAATTGCATTATTTTAATTATGCAGTTCAACACCCGACTGAGTGTCTGAGACCTGCTAGCTGGTAGGACTGGTTTATCATCAAATCCACTAGGCTTCCTCAGGGTCTTTCAGCTTCATAAATTGTATGAATGTAATTTATGGATATGCATGTCATCTATTTGTTGAATTGTGCAATTGTTTACATTAAATGTTAGCCTGCGGGTGCTCCGGTTTCCTCCCACAGTCCAAAGATGTGCAGGTTAGGTGGATTGGCCATGCTAAATTGCCCTTAGTGTCCAAAATTGCCCTTAGTGTTGGGTGGGGTTACTGGGTTACGGGGCCAGGGTGGAGATGTTGACGTTGGGTAGAGTGCTCTTTCCAAGAGCCGGTGCAGACTCGATGGGCCGAATGGCTTCCTTCTGCACTGTAAACTCTATGATAATCTTTTTTTTAAAATAATTTTTATTGAAAAATGTTGAATTTATACAACAACATCAAACCATACTAAAATACCAACGATAACAGTAATGACAACCATCATGAACCTTCGCTCCATCTCAATGAACAACCCAACATATTAACAACAACTTAAGTTAACACAATGTTAAGTTACATAACCGTAGCGAAAAAATATAGAAACTATAATAAGCAACACCCCCCCCCCCCCCCCCCCCCCCGGGTTGTTGCTGCTATTGACCAAGATACCTATCTTTGAGCCAGGAAGTCCAGAAAAGGCTGCCACTGTTTATAGAACCCTTGTATTGATCCTCTCAGGGCAAATTTGACCCTTTCCAACTTTATAAATCCCGCCATGTCATTGACCCAGGTCTCCACACTTGGGGGCCTCGCATCCTTCCACTGCAGCAAGATCCTCCGCCGGGCTACTAGGGACGCAAAGGCCAGGACACCAGCCTCTTTCGCCTCCTGCACTCCCGGCTCTACCGCAACTCCGAAAATCGCGAGTCCACACCCTGGTTTAACCCTGGATCCAACCACCCTCGACACCGTCCCCGCCACCCCCTTCCAGAATTCTTCCAGTGCTGGGCATGCCCAGAACATATGGGCATGATTCGCTGGACTCCCCGAACATCAGGTGCACCTGTCCTCACCCCCCAAAGAGCTTACTCATCCTAGTCCAGGACATGTGGGCCCGGTGCAGCACCTTAAATTGGATGAGACTAAGCCTCGCACAAGGCGAGGAAGAGTTGACTCTCTCCAAGGCATCCGCCCAAGTCCCGTCCTCTATCTGCTCCCCAAGTTCCTCCTCCCATTTAGCCTTCAGCTCCTCCACTGATGACTCCTCCACCTCCTGCATTACCTTATAGATGTCAGACACCTTCCCCTCTCCGACCCACACCCCTGAAAGCACTCTTGTCCATCGTCCCCCGTGAGAGCAGCAAAGGGAATCCCTCTACCTGTCGCCTAGCAAACGCCTTTACCTGCAAGCATCTGAACATGTTCCCTTGGGGAAGCCCAAATTTATCTTCCAGTTCCCCCAGGCCCGCAAACCTCCCGCCAATAAACAGGTCCCTCAATTTACTGATGTCCACCCTTTGCCACCCCCTAAATCCCCCATCCTTGTTCCCCGGGATGAACCGATAATTGCCACCCAATGGAGCCTCCATCGACCCCCCTGTTTCCCCCCTATGCCGTCTCCACTGTCCCCAGATTCTTAGGGTCGCTGCCACCACCGGGCTCGTGATAAACCTCTTAGGGGAGAGCGGCAACGGCGCCGTTACCATGGCATCCAGGCTCGTACCTCTACATGACGCCATCTCCATTCTTTTCCACGCCGCCCCTCCCCCCTCCATCACCATTTAAGCACCATTGACACATTGGCCGCCCAATAGTATCCCAAAAGGTTGGGCAGCGCCAGCCCGCCTCTATCCCTCCCTCGCTCCAGGAAAACCCTCTTCACTCTCGGAGTCCCATGTGCCCACACAAAGCTCAAAATACTGCTAGTCACCCTCCTAAAGAAGGCCCTGGGGATGAAGATGGGCAGGCACTGAAAGAGGAACAAGAGCCTCGGAAGCACCGTCATTTTGACGGACTGCACCCTCCCCGCCAACGACAATGGCAGCATGTCCCACCTCTTGAACTCCTCCTCCATCTGATCTACAAGTCTGGTGAAATTATGTTTGTGAAGAGTCCCCCAGTCCCTGGCCACCTGCACCCCCAGGTACCTAAAACTCTCCCCTGCCCGCCTAAGCGGGAGCCTACCAATTCCTTCCTCCTGGTCTCCAGGGTGCACCACAAACACCTCACTCTTGCCTAGATTTAGTTTATTACCTGAAAAGGTCCCAAACTCAGCTAGCAGCTCCATCACCCCCGTAAATTCTATGATAATCTATGATTAACACAGGACAAAGGTTCGGCACAACATCGTGGGCCGAAGGGCCTGTTCTGTGCTGTATTTTTCTATGTTCTATGTTCTGTGTCATCCCACTTAAATCCAATCCAATTCTGAGAAACCGTCGGCACAGAATCCAATTCAAACTGAGTTGTTAGGATGCGGAGCTCTCAAGGTTTGTGACTATTGTAACCCCCTCGAAATGCACGGGGACGACCCATTCGCTCTCCCCCGGGGGCTGGTGGAGCACGGGCTCCCCCGCTGAGGGGCCGGGGCACATTAAAATGCACAGGTAAAAGCCTGACCAGGAAGGGAAGGGCATCTTCGGATGGCCCCAGCTGGGACTAGTTGTGCTCCCCGTAGCTTTGCAGTTAGTATTTCCTTTTGGAATAAACCAATCTGCTTTAAACCCTTTCGGGACTCCTCTGATTGTAAGAGTGACTCAGGCAGAGGTTTTGTCAATGTTCAAGATGAGTTTGCCAGGTAAAGGATGGATAAAGGAGGGTAGGAACGAGGTGAGTAAATATGATTAGGAATCTGTTTGCCTGAAGGAAAGCAATCAGCATAGAATGGTTGGAGAAAAATCACCTTCCTCCGGGCGGCGCGGTAGCACAGTGGTTAGCACTGTTGCTTCACAGCGCCAGGGACCCAGGTTTGATTCCTGGCTTGGGTCACTGCCTGTGCTGAATCTGCACATTCTCCCCATGGGTTTCCTCCGGGTGCTCCGGTTTCCTCCCACCAGTCCCGAAAGACGTGCTGTTAGGTGAAGTGGACATTCTGAATTCTCTCTCCGTGTACCCGAACTGGCGCCGGAGTGTGGCAACTAGCGGCTTTTCACAATAACTTCATTGCAGTGTTAATGGAAGCCTAGTTGTGACAATAAAGATTATTATAAAAGATTATTATAAACTGGAGCTCACAGCTGGTCACATCCACCCATCACTCCAGTAAATATTGGCTTCTCCTCTAGCAGTACCTCAGTTTGTAAATAGCCTTTTCTGATGCCTCGAGACATATGCTGGAGGCTTCCAGTAGTTAACAAAGTGGTTTATTGATGAAAGGCAAAGTTAGCCAAGCAACATGCACATAATACTGTACAACAGGTCTCAATACTCAATACTATAGAAAGCATCCTATCGGGCTACATCACAGCCTGGTATGGCAACTGCTCGGCCCAGGACCACAAGGAACTTCAGAGAGTTGTTAATACCGCCCAGTCCATCACATAAACCTGCCTCCCATCCATGGACTCCATCTACACCTCCTGCTGCCTGGGGAATGCGGGCAGCATAATCAAGGATCCCTCCCACCCGGCTTATTCACTTTTCCAACTTGTTCCGTCGGGCAGGAGATACAGAAATCTGAGAACACGCACGAACAGACTCAAAAACAGCTTCTTCCCCACTGTCACCAGACTCCTAAATGACCCTCTTATTGACTGACCTCATTAACACTACACCCTGTATCCTTCACCTGATGCCAATGCTTATGTAGTTACATTGTATATCTTGTGTTGCCCTATTATGTATTTTCTTGAATTTTGTTTAATTCCCTTTTCTTCCCATGTACTGAATGATCTGTTGAGCTGCTTGCAGAAAATACTTTTCACTGTACCTCGGTACACGTGACAATAAACAAATCCAATCCAATCCAATCCAATACATTGGCTCCCTGGTCTACACTGCGTGGGATCCTGCTCCCAGGGCCCCGCCCAAACACCCCATTGGCTAGGATTTGCTTGTTCCCACGCGGTTGGCCCCGAGCTGGTTGCGTGGTCCGTGGAGCTCGCCCCCTTAAAGGGGTCACACTCCCACACCATTCTTGTGCTCAGATCCCTCTGGCTTCACACCCCGGGGGCGGGATTCTCCGGTCACCGATGGCAAAACTGCGTTCGGCGATTATCCGGAAAATCTCCGTTCACAACCAAATCGGTGGGGGGGAGGGGGGGGGGGCCGCTATCGCCATGCTCCGTCCTCTCCAAAGCGGCGTACCCTCTGAGTTTCCTAAGGCCCACCCCACGATGCTCCGCACCCCGACCAGCCGAGTTCACGACGGTGTCGGTCACGTGTGGTCCCATCCGTCAGGAACTCGGCGTGGCGGCTGCGGACTCAGTCCGGCGCTCCCACAGTCGGGGAAGGGCCGATCCGCGGGTAGGGGAGACTTTATCAGCAGCTGGGGGTACTGTTGTGGGGTGGTCCGGGGCTCGCGAGCCGGCCAAAGATGGACACTGGCCGTTGGATCGGTGGAAATCCCCGGAGCTGTGCACCATCCCCTGGGTGTTTGGATGGTGCGTGTGTGGTGTTGCCTCCCGCAGTGTCCAGGCATCAAGGTCTGATTGGGATGCTAGGCAATGACTCCCACATACTACATGGACTGTCACCCCAGGGGTATCCACTTGGCATGTGTGAAGTGCTCAACTAACCACGATTGCCAATTCCCTATCAGCAATCACCTTCAGCCACTCAGCCAGAGGCCTCGGCAATCAGTAGTGTAATGTTCTTTGATTATGCTGATGTTGAATCTTGATGTTAACCAAGAACATTGGGCGCGATTCTCCGCTGCCCATGACGGGTCGGAGAATAGCGGGAGGGCCTTCCCGACATTTTTCCCGCCCTCCCGATATTCTCCCTCCCCCGCCACGGCCGCCCCACGACACGAATCGCTGCTCGCCGTTTTTTACGGCGAACAGCGATTCTCCCCTGGCCGATGGGCCGAGTTCCCAGGCCTTTACGGCCGTTTTCACGAACTCAAACATACCTGCTCTCACCGTTCGTGAAAACGGCCGCAAATGCCGTCCCGGACAACCATGGCACCGATTGGCACGGCTGTGCCAAGGGTGGCATGGGCCTGCGATCGGTGGGCACCGATCACGGGCAGCGGGTCCGATACCCGCGCACTATTTGTTCCTCCGCCGCCCCGCAGGATCAGTCCGCGGAGCCAGCAGGCAGGGGCTACCGGCGAACCTGTAGCACAGGTCCTACCTTACATCACCTGATACAGGTGTAACAATGGTTTACCACAATGTGCAAACTCCAAACGGAATTTGCCAGGATCGAACCTGGGACCTTGGCGCCGTGAGGCAGCAGTGCTAACGCATTGCGCCACCGTGCTACCCTGATAATTGGATCTTTTGACAACAAGCATCAGTGTTCTTCCCTGCACCGCCTCCATCACTTGATTGGCTCCCTTACTTATTTCCCTCCCTGGCTCTCGCCCAGTCCTGCATTGGAGTGTCAGTCGTGATCCGACACTCAAGCCTCTGGAGTGTGATTCAAACTCAACCCTTCTGACTCCGACAAGAGAACTGAGATGCAGCATCCTGAGGTATTCAAAACTGTAAATAGATAGGGAGCAACTGTTTCTTTTTGTGGGTGGTGCAGTGACCAGAGGAGACAGGTTTAAGTCAAAAAGAATTGGGGAGAGATGAGACATTTCTTTACAGAGCAAGTAGATGTGATGTGGAATGTACTTCCTAAAGGGTGTGGAAGTAAATTCAATCGTGCGTTGACAAAGGGAATTGAATATAGATTTGAAAAGGAAACATTTTCGTAGCAATGGGAAAAGAGTGGGCAGGATGAGGTTTTGAAAGAACCGGCATGACTTTGATAGAATGGCTACTTTCTGTCCTGTTTGATTGTATTTTTAAAAGTTTGGTGTAGTCAAGATAGGGTCGATAGCTATTCTAAGTTGCTCTGGAGCTTCTAGGAGTTGGAGTATAATCGATCTCCTGGACATTGCTGTGAGAAACCCTGCAGCAAATGCATCGAGGCATGATGAAAAATTGTTTTAGTTGCCTCTGTGGGCGGCACGGTGGCGCAATGGTTAGCACTGCTGCCTCACAGCGCTGAGGACCCGGGTTCAATCCCGGCTCTGGGTCACTGTCCGTGTGGAGTTTGCACATTCTCCCCGTGTCTGCGTAGGTCTCACCCCCACAACCCAAAGATGTGCAGGCTAGATGGATTGACCACGCTAAATTGCCCCTTAATTGGAAAATAAAAGAATTGGGTACTCTAAATTTATTTTTTAAAACATTTAAATAAATTTTTAAAAAATTCTCTTTGAACACATGTATTATATTAACAGTTGGAAATGGAGGAGGAAGACTGAATGGTTGTAAGCTGGAGATCATGTGCTAAAGCCAGTAGATATATGGTCACCCAGAGTTTGCAAGTCCAGTTCAAGGTGAACTCTGAGAAAATTTGATCACTGCCTCCTCCAAAGTGCATTATTTTAATTATGCAGTTCAACACCCGACTGAGTGTCTGAGACCTGCTAGCTGGTAGGACTGGTTTATCATCAAACCCACTAGGCTTCCTCAGGGTCTTTCAGCTTCATAAATTGTATGAATGTAATTTATGGAGCATGCATGTCATCTATTTGTTGAATTGTGCAATTGTTTACATTAAATGTTAGCCTCTGGGTGCTCCGGTTTCCTCCCACAGTCCAAGGATGTGCAGGTTAGGTGGATTGGCTATGCTAAATTGCCCTTAATGTCCAAAATTGCCCTTAGTGCTGGGTGGGGTTACTGGGTTATGGGGCCAGGGTGGACGTGTTGACCTTGGGTAGAGTGCTCTTTCCAAGAGCCGGTGCAGACTCGATGGGCCGAATGGCCTCCTTCTGCTCTGTAAATTCTATGATAATCTATGATTAACACAGGACAAAGGTTCGGCACAACATCGTGGGCCGAAGGGCCTGTTCTGTGCTGTATTTTTCTATGTTCTATGTTCTGTGTCATCCCACTTAAATCCAGTCTAATTCTGAGAAACCGTCGGCACAGAATCCAATTCAAACTGAGTTGTTAGGATGCGGAGCTCTCAAGGTTTGTGACTATTGTAACCCCCTCGAAATGCACGGGGACGACCCAATCGCTCTCCCCCGGGGGCTGGTGGAGCACGGGCTCGCCCGCTGAGGGGCCGGGGCACATTAAAATGCACAGGTAAAAGCCTGACCAGGAAGGGAAGGGCATCTTCGGATGGCCCCAGCTGGGACTAGTTGTGCTCCCCGTAGCTTTGCAGTTAGTATTTCCTTTTGGAATAAACCAATCTGCTTTAAACCCTTTCGGGACTCCTCTGATTGTAAGAGTGACTCAGGCAGAGGTTTTGTCAATGTTCAAGATGAGTTTGCCAGGTAAAGGATGGATAAAGGAGGGTAGGAACGAGGTGTGTAAATATGATTAGGAATCTGTTTGCCTGAAGGAAAGCAATCAGCATAGAATGGTTGGAGAAAAATCACCTTCCTCCGGGCGGCGCGGTAGCACAGTGGTTAGCACTGTTGCTTCACAGCGCCAGGGACCCAGGTTTGATTCCTGGCTTGGGTCACTGTCTGTGCGGAGTCTGCACGTTCTCCCCATGTCTGCATGGGTTTCCTCCGGGTGCTCCGGTTTCCTCCCACAAGTCCCAAAATACGTGCTGTTAGGTGAATTGGACATTCTGAATTCTCTCTCCGTGTACCCGAACTGGCGCCGGAGTGTGGCAACTAGCGGCTTTTCACAGTAACTTCATTGCAGTGTTAATGGAAGCCTAGTTGTGACAATAAAGATTATTTAAAAAGATTATTAGAAACTGGAGCTCATCCAAACTCACAGCTGGTCCCATCCACCCATCACTCCTGTAAATATTGGCTTCTCCACTCGCAGTACCTCAGTTTCGAAATAGCCTTTTCTGATCCTCGAGTCATATGCTGGAGGCTTCCAGTAGTTAACAAAGTGGTTTATTGATGAAAGGCAAAGTTAGCCAAGCAACATGCACATAATACTGTACAACAGGTCTCAGCACATTGGCTCCCTGGTCTACACTGCGTGGGATCCTGCTGCCAGGGCCCCGCCCAAACACCCCATTGGCTAGGATTTGCTTGTTCCCACGCGGTTGGCCCCGAGCTGGTTGCGTGGTCCGTGGAGCACGCCCCCTTAAAGGGGCCACACTCCCACACCATTCTTCTGCTCAGATCCCTCTGGCTTCACACCCCGGGGGCGGGATTCTCCGGTCACCGATGGCAAAACTGCGTTCGGCGATTATCCGGAAAATCTCCGTTCACAACCAAATCGGGGGGGGGGGGGGGGGGGGGCGCCGCTATCGCCATGCTCCGTCCTCTCCAAAGCGGCGTACCCTTTGAGTTTCCTAAGGCCCACCCCACGATGCTCCGCACCCCGACCAGCCGAGTTCTCGACGGCGCTGGTCACGTATGGACCCGGCGATTCTCCGCGCCATATTGCCAGCTAGAGCTGGGTGCTCTACGCTGCCGGCATGCTAGCCCCCCAGCTACACGGAGGTTCGGTGGCCGTTTTGCGCTGAATTTATTGGCATAAATCGTCACCGTTCCCATGCCGGCGTGAGGACATCGCCTCACAATCGGAGAATCCCGCCCCCTATCTCTGAAACCATTTCCACTCCTGTGAGGTCTCTTTGCTCCAAAGATTTTCTTTGCTTCACCATTGATGGCTGTGCCTTCATCTGCCTTGATCCTAAATGCTGGGGTTGACTCCCTGAACTTTTCCATCTCTCTATTCCTCTCTTCCGTGAAGATGTCCCCTGAAACCTACCTCTTTGAAAACATTTTTTTTTACCTGCCCCAATACGTTCTTGGCATGTCAATTTTTTTTTGATAGCACTCTGTGAGACCTCTCGGAATATTTTATTATGCTAAAGTGGCAATATAAATGCAAGCTGTTGTGTGTTTCAATGTCTTGTTGAGGTAACTGTTCCAATTCCACTGCCCCCCTACATTTGTGTAATTGCAAATTTCAGTGCTTTGAATCCAAGTCATTTAAACGAGTTTGGAAAACTGAATGCTGAGGCATTGACTCCAAGCAAAACCTTTCCATTCTCACCTCTGTACCCCTTGACACGTATACGCACTCTCTTGACTCAGTAATTAATGGGCTGGATTCTTCGATTTTTGTGCTATGTCCGAATGATCCATGGCTTTTTAACGTCAACAAAACCGGCAGTGCCCAGCATTGATCCTGCGGTGAGGGGATAGTGTTATGGGCCAGGATTTAGAGAGCCCCAAAGTGTATCATGGAGTTCACCCGACCCACAACTTTTAATAGATTGTGGTATGGGGAGCACACGGCCCACTCTACAGGTGTGGTACAGCAGAAATGGGAAAGTATTTTTTAAAGCAAAACAATGTTTATTCTATGAACTCAAGTTAACCTTTTTAAAACATACAGTGAACATAAGAACATAAGAAGTAGGAGCAGGAGTCGGCCATCTGGCCCCTCGAGCCTGCTCTGCCATTCAATGAGATCTGGCTGATCTTTTGTGGGCTCAGCTTCACTTTCCGACCCGAACACCATAACCCTTAATCCCTTTATTCTTCAAAAAACCATCTATCTTTATCTTAAAACATTTAATGAAGGAGCCTCAACTGCTTCACTGGGCAAGGAATTCCATAGATTCACAACCCTTTGGATGAAGAAGTTCCTCCGGAGCTCAGTCCTAACTCTACTTCCCCTTATTTTGAAGCTATGCCCCCTAGTTCTGCTGTCACCCTTCAGTGGAAACAACCTGCCTGCATCTATCCTATCTATTCCCTTCATAATTTTATATGTTTCTATAAGATCCCCCCTCATCCTTCTAAATTCCAATGAGTACAGTCCCAGTCTACTCAACCTCTCCTCGTAATCCAACCTCTTCAGCTCTGGGATTAACCTAGTGAATCTCCTCTGCACACCCTCCAGTGCCAGTACGTCCTTTCTCAGGTAAGGAGACCAAAACTGAACACAATACTCCAGGTGTGGCCTCACTAACACCTTATACAATTGCAGCATAACCTCCCTAGTCTTAAACTCCATCCCTCTAGCAATGAAGGACAAAATTCCATTTGCCTTCTTAATCACCTGTTGCACCTGCAAACCAACTTTTTGCGACTCATGCATTAGCACACCCAGGTCTCTCTGCACAGCGGCATGTTTTAATATTTTATCGTTTAAATAATAATCCCGTTTGCTGTTATTCCTAACAAAATGGATAACCTCACATTTGTCAACATTGTTTTCCATCTGCCAGACCCTAGCCCATTCACTTAACCTATCCAAATCCCTCTGCAGACTTCCAGTATCCTCTGCACTTTTTGCTTTACCACTCATCTTAGCGTCATCTGCAAACTTGGACACATTGCCCTTGGTCCCCAACTCCAAATCATCTATGTAGATTGTGAACAATTGTGGGCCCAACACGGATCCCTGAGGGACACCACTAGCTACTGATTGCCAACCAGAGAAACACCCATTAATCCCCACTCTTTGCTTTCTATTAATTAACCAATCCTCTACCCATGCTACTACTTTACCCTTAATGCCATGCATCTTTATCTTTTTTTAAAAATAATTTTTGTTGAGATTTTCAAAAAATATGAAAAACAGAAAATGACACCAAGAAAACAGTATTAACAACAAAAAAAGAGAAAAAACACAATAACCAATAACCCCCAAAACCAACCCCCCCCCCCCCCCCCCCCCCCCCAGCAACTACAAAAATAAGAAATGAAGAAATAGGTAAGCACCCGGCATATTCAATAAACACACATATACACATTTCTCCCCTCCCCCGAAACCAACCCCCCCTCCCCCCCCCCCACTACTGTTGCTGCTGCTGTCGGCCTATTTCTCTACCGTTCTGCCAGGAAGTCAAGGAAAGGCTGCCACCGCCTAAAAAACCCCTGTACTGATCCCCTCAGGGCAAATTTCACCCTCTCCAATTTGATGAACCCCGCAATATCATTGATCCAGGACTCCACGCTTGGGGGCCTCGCATCCTTCCATTGAAGCAAAATCCTCCGCCGGGCTACGAGGGACGCAAAGGCCAGAACACTCTTTCGCCTCCTGCTCTCCCGGCTCCACTGCAATCCCAAAAATTGCGATTCCCCAGCCTGGCTTGACCCTGGATCCTACCACCCTCGACACCGTCCTTGCTACCCCCCTTCCAAAATTCCCCCAGCGCTGGGCATGCCCAGAACATATGGGCATGATTTGCTGGGCTCCCCGAGCACCTAGCACACCTGTCTTCGCCTCCGAAAAACCTACTCATCCTCGTCCCGGTCATGTGGGCCCTATGTAGCACCTTGAACTGTATGAGGCTAAGCCTCGCACAGGAAGAGGAGGAATTCACTCTTTCCAGGGCATCCGCCCATGTCACTTCCTCAATCTCCTCACCCAGCTCCTCTTCCCATTTACCCTTCACCGAGGCCTCATCCACCTCCTGCATGACGTGGTACACGTCCAAAATCCTCCCTCCTCCGACCCACACCCCCGAGAGCACCCTGTCCCGTACCCCACGTGGGGGCAGCAGAGGGAACGCCTCCACCTGCCGCCTGGCAAACGCCCTAACCTGCATGTACTTAAACATGTTCCCCGGGGGGAGCCCAAACTTCCCCTCTAACTCACCCAGGCTCGCAAACCTCCCATCCACAAACAGGTCCCTCAACCTCCTAATACCTACCCTGTGCCAGCCACGAAACCCGCCATCGATGCTCCCTGGTACAAACCGGTGATTCCCCCATATTGGGGACTCCATCAATCCCCCCACCTCCCCCCTATGCCGTCTTCATTGCCCCCAGATTTTGAGGGTAGCCGCCACCACCGGGCTCGTAGTATACCTCGTTGGAGGGAGCGGCAACGACGCCGTTACCAGCGCCTCCAGGCTCGTGTCCACACAGGACGCCATCTCCATCCTCTTCCATGCTGCCCCTGCCCCGTCCATTACCCACTTACGCACCATCACTGCGTTGGCAGCCCAGTAGTACCCACAGAGGTTGGGCAACGCCAGCCCACCCCTATCCCTGCCCCGCTCCAAAAACACCCTTCTCACCCTCGGAGTCCCAAGCGCCCATACAAATCCCGTAATACTCCTGTTGACCCTCCTAAAAAAGGCCTTCGGGATAAGGATGGGGAGGCACTGGAACAGGAACAAAAACCTCGGGAGCACCGTCATCTTGACGGACTGCCCCCTACCCGCCAGCGACAGCGGCAACATGTCCCATCTTTTAAACTCCTCCTCCATTTGCTCCACCAGCCTAGTGAGGTTAAGTTTGTGTAGGGCCCCCCAGCTCCTAGCCACCTGGACTCCCAGGTACCTAAAGCTCCTCCTTGCCCTTTTCAGTGGGAGCCTACCAATCCCCTCCTCTTGATCCCCCGGGTGCACGACGAACAACTCACTCTTACCCAGGTTGAGCTTGCACCCTGAAAAGCCCCCAAATTCCCTAAGAATCTTCATCACCTCCGGCATTCCCCCCACTGGGTCCGCCACATATAGCAACAAGTCATCTGCGTATAGTGACACTCGGTGCTCCTCCCCTCCCCGCACCAGACCCCTCCAATTCCTCGACTCCCTCAACGCCATGGCCAGGGGCTCAATTGCCAACGCAAAGAGCAAGGGGGACAGGGGACACCCTGTCTCGACTCCCGGTACAACCGAAAGTACTCAGATCTCCTCCTATTCGTGGCTACGCTCGCCATCGGGGCCTCATATAACAGCCTCACCCAACTGACAAACCCCTCCCCAAACCCAAACCTTTCCAGCACCTCCCACAAGTACCCCCACTCAACCCTATCAAAGGCCTTCTCCGCATCTAATGCCACCACTATCTCCGTCTCCACTTCTACCGCCGGCATCATTATAACATTAAGAAGGCTACGTATATTGGTGTTCAGCTGCCTTCCCTTCACAAACCCCGTCTGGTCCTCATGAATGACCACCGGCACACAGTCCTCTATCCTTGTGGCCAAGATCTTTGCCAAAAGCTTGGCATCTACATTTAATAACAAGATCGGCCTATAAGATCCACACTGCAGGGGGTCCTTGTCCCGTTTAAGGATCAAGAAAATCAGCGCCCGCGACATAGTTGGGGGCAAAGCCCCCCCTCCCTTGCCTCGTTAAAGGTCCTAACTAACAGGGGGCCCAGCAGGTCTGCATACATTTTGTAAAATTCGACCGGGAACCCATCCGGCCCCGGCGCCTTCCCCGACTGCATGCTGCCTATCCCTTTGACCAGCTCCTCCAGCTCAATCGGCGCCTCCAGCCCATCCACCCGTCCCTCCTCCACCTTCGGAAATCTCAGCCTGTCCAAAAAGCGCCCCATTCCCCCCCCCCCCCCCCCCCCCCCCCCCCTCCACCGGGGGCTCAGACCGGTACAATTCCCCATAAAAGTCCATAAAGACCCCATTAATATCCACCCCCCTTCGCACCACATTTCCTCCCCTATCCGTCACTCCACCAATCTCCCTGGCCGCGTCCCGCTTACGGAGCTGATGCGCCAGCATCCTACTCGCCTTCTCCCCATATTCGTACACCGCACCCTGTGCCGTCCTCCACTGAGCTTCCGCCTTTCTGGTGGTCAGCAAGTCGAACTTGGCCTGAAGGTTACACCGCTCCCCCAGCAATCCCTCCTCCGGAGCCTCCGCGTATCTCCTGTCCACCCTCACCATCTCCCCCACCAACCTCTCCTTCTCTCTTTGCTCTCCCCTCTCCCTATGGGCTCGGATGGAAATCAACTCCCCTCTAATCACCGCCTTCAGTGCCTCCCAGACCGTCCCTACTTGGACCTCCCCATTATCATTGGCCTCTAAGTACCTCTTGATACACCCCCGAACCCGCCCGCCCACCTTCTCATCTGCCAGGAGTCCCACCTCCAGGCGCCAGAGCGGGCGCTGGTCCGTCTCCTCCCCCAACTCAAGGTCTACCCAGTGCGGGGCATGATCCGAAATAACTATGGCCGAATACTCGGCATCTTCCACCCTCGAAATCAGCCCCCTGCTCAGAACAAAAAAATCGATCTGGGAATAGGCTTTATGCACGTGTGAGAAAAATGAATACTCCCTGGCCCTCGGCCTCGCGAACCTACAAGGATCCACCCCTCCCATCTGGTCCATAAACCCCCTCAACACCTTAGCCGCCGCGGGCCTCCTGCCCGTCCTGGACATGGATCGATCCAATGGGGGATCCAGCACTGTATTAAAGTCCCCCCCCCCCAGTATCAGGCCCCCCGTCTCTAGATCCGGAATGCGGCCCAACATACGCCGCATAAAACCCGTATCGTCCCAGTTTGGGGCGTAAACATTCACCAGCACCACCCGCTCACCTTGCAACTTGCCGCTCACCATCACATACTCCCTCCACTGTCAGCCACCACCTTTGATGCCTCAAACGACACCCTTTCTCCCACCAGAATCGCCACCCCCCGATTTTTTGCATCCAGCCCCGAATGAAATACTTGGCCCACCCAGCCCTTCCTCAGTCTAACCTGGTCCGCCGTCTTCAGGTGCGTCTCCTGGAGCATAGCCACGTCTGCCTTCAGCCCCTTCAAGTGCGTAAACACCCGGGCCCGTTTGACCGTCCCATTCAGCCCCCTCACATTCCAAGTTATCAGCCAGATCAGAGGGCTCCCTGCCCCCTCCCCTGCCGACTAGCCATAACCCTTCCCCTGCCCGCCCCAGGCCAGTGCCCCCCACTCGGCCTGTTCCCCACGGCGGCAAATCCTCACCCCGGCCCCCCTGCATACCCCAGCTCCTTCCTGGCCATTTCAGCAGCAACCCGGTACACCCCCCACCCCATCAACCCCCCCCCTCCCCCCTCCATCACCCCCAAGGCTAGGACCCCTCCCAGCCACGTTACTCCCTCCATAGCACTCCCGTGAGCCAGCTAACTTCTGCTGACCCCGGCGGCTCCCGCCACACCTCCGACCCCTCCCAACGTGGGGCTACTTCTCCTCCCCCATACCCATCAGCAGACCCTCCTTCTCCCCCTCCCGCTCTCGCGCGGGAAAAAAGCCCGCGCTTCTCAGCTCTGACCCCGCCCCCATCCACCCTCAGCGCGGGAAACAAAAGAAAAGCCCGCGCTTTCCCCCTGCCCGACCCTGCCTCCTCTAGGGTAGCCCCCCTTGTCGGCCCCCACCACCAGCTCCCCACACTCCAAGTCTACCCCCAACTCAAACCCATCCACCGAACCCACACAAAAAAGACAGCGCCCTACCCGCCCTAGGAACAAAACACAACCAGCTTAAAACAGCTTAAAACAGAGACCCTTCCCACCAAACGTTAACACAGTTATTTACAAACCCCAGACCCTCAGTTAGAGTCCAACTTCTCGGCCTGCACAAAGGCCCATGCCTCCTCCAGGGACTCAAAATAAAAGTGCCGGTCCTTGTAGGTGACCCACAGACGTGCCAGCTGTAACATGCCAAACTTCACACACTTTCTGTGGAGCACCGCCTTCGTCCGGTTATACCCGGCCCTCCGCTTAGCCACCTCCGCACTCCAGTCCTGGTAGATCCGCGCTACCGTGTTCTCCCACTTGCTGCTCCGCTCCTTCTTGGCCCACCTAAGCACGCACTCTCGGTCAACGAACCGGTGGAACCGCACAAGCACCGCCCGCGGTGGCTCATTCGGCTTGGGCCTCCTGGCCAGTATTCTGTGGGCCCCCTCGTAATCCAACCCCTTCAGCTCTGGGATTAACCTCGTGAATCTCCTCTGCACACCCTCCAGTGCCAGTACGTCCTTTCTCAAGTAAGGAGACCAAAACTGAACCCAATACTCCAGGTGTGGCCTCACTAACACCTTATACAATTGCAGCATAACCCCCTAGTCTTAAACTCAATCCCTCTAGCAACGAAGGACAAAATTCCATTTGCCTTCTTAATCACCTGTTGCACCTGTAAACCAACTTTTTGTGATTCATGCACTAGCACACCCAGGTCTCTCTGCACAGCAGCATGTTTTAATATTTTATTGTTTAAATAATAATCCTGTTTGCTGTTATTCCTACCAAAATGGATAACCTCACATTTGTCAACATTGTATTCCATTTGCCAGACCTTAGCCCATTCACTTAACCTATCCAAATCCATCTGCAGACTTCCAGTATCCTCTGCACTTTTCGCTTTACCACTCATCTTAGTGTCATCTGCAAACTTGGACACATTGCCCTTGGTCCCCAACTCCAAATCATCTATGTAGATTGTGAACAATTGTGGGCCCAACACGGATCCCTGAGGGACACCACTAGCTACTGATTGCCAACCAGAGAAACACCCATTAATACCCACTCTTTGCTTTCTATTAATTAACCAATCCTCTATCCATGCTGCTACTTTACCCTTAATGCCATGCATCTTTATCTTATGCAGCAGCCTTTTGTGTGGCACCTTGTCAAAAGCTTTCTGGATATTCAGATATACCACATCCATTGGCTCCCCGTTATCCACTGCACTGGTAATGTCCTCAAAAAATTCCACTAAATTAGTTAGGCACGACCTGCCCTTTATGAACCCATGCTGCGTCTGCCCAATGGGACAATTTCTATCCAGATGCCTCGCTATTTCTTCCTTGATGATAGATTCCAGCATTTTCCCTACTACTGAAGTTAAGCTCACTGGCCTATAATTTCCTGCTCTCTGCCTACCTCCTTTTTTAAACAGGGTGTCACGTTTGCTAATTTCCAATCCACTGGGACCACCCCACTTGCTCTCTCTGCCTCTCTGTGAATTGAAAGTATATCACCTAGCTTTTAAAGGTTCACCTACCTCTGGGAACAAAACTAAAACTTTATCTCCACTAGCAAAACTACGAACTTTGGATTTCTTGTCCGCTACCCGTTAATCCAATATTGTGCAACTGTTAAATGCTGTCTAGCCAATTCACCTGCTCTATTTAATCGCTCCCTAAAATTTGAGATGTTATCCAATTTTAGACGTAATGTAATTTCTGATTTCTCACTCACCAATTTTTCCTTAATCAATTTAAGTGGTCCTCTTACCTCATGACCAAAAATTAGTTCAAAAGGACTAAATTTGGTTGGCTCATTAGGTGCATCCCTAATTGCAAACAGTACGAAAGGAATTCCTTTATCCCAATCCTCTGGATAATCTTGACAACAAGCCCTCAACATTGTCTTTAATGTCTGTATAAATGTTTTTATTCTCCATTTTCACATTTTCCTTCAAAATTACACCCCACCCACAGACAGTAAACGGTAACAAATACAAAATCAATCCCCTCAACAATATCAACGATCACATCCTCCCACCACCCCAAACAACGGCCCACCTGTCAATATATGCATCCAATAAAAGAAACCCTCCCACGGTGGAAACAAAAAACAAAGGAGAAAAAGAAAAAAGGAGTCCGGGACCGCCCATGGTCACCATAGAGTCCACTAGGAAAGCCCAAAAATCCCCTTTCAGCGCACAAACCCCGCATATCCACCTACACCCCAAAGAGCCCTCACTTCGAGTGAAAGTCCCATCACCTCCCTTGTCCAAATATATACAACACCGGCTCCTTTAGCCCATACACCCGCCCGCAGTGAAACAAACAAACAATAAAAAAAGAAAATACAGTCATGAGGTTACATCGGCACATGGCCATTTCTCAATTTCTCAGTTCTGCCACAGTCCTTCTGCCTTTGCAAACTCCTCCGCTACTTCCGCCGTTCTAAAATAAAAGTCCTTGAGCTTGTAAGCCGCCCTCAGCTTCGCTGGATATACAATGCCGCACTGCACCTTGCTAATGTACAGTGCCCTCTTCACCCGGTTGAAGGCAGCCCGCCTCCTCACCAGCTCCACTGTAAAGTCCTGGTATACACATATACCAGCTCCAGCCCACTGCACCACCCGCTTCTCCTTGGCCCAGCACAGGACCTTCTCCTTCACACTGTACCTACGGAAGCACAGAGTCACTACTTGGCGGCTCACTCGCCTTTGGTACAGGCCTCCACGACCGATGAGCCCGATCCAATTCATATCGGGAGGGATCCTTCCCCTCCCCCAATAGTTTCGCCAGCATCGCAGCAAAATACTCAGTCGGTCTCGGCCCTTCAATTCCTTCGGGCAGCCCCACAATCCTCAACTTCTGTCGCCTGGATCTGTTTTCCAGGTCTTCCATTTTTCCTCGCAGATCCTTGTTAATCTCCATCACCTTCCGCACCCCCTTCCCCATCGAGGTAAGTTGATCACCGTGCTGCAATAATGTCTCCTCCACTTCCTTCAGCGCCTCCCCTTGCTCCCGCACCTCCGCCACTGCGCTCGCCACCGCCGTCCTTACCGGGGAAATCGCCTGCTCCACCAGCACACTCAAAATCTCCCTCATCTCCTTCCTCATTGTCTCCATGTATTTTGTAAACTGCCTTTCGAATTCCGCAGCCATCACCTTAGTTATTTCTTCAGCCGTAAGCAATGCGGCCTCCCCTGGTGCTCCAGCCTCCATTTTCCTTGGTGACCCCCACGGTGACCCCTGACGAACTGTCAGCTGTTTTCACAGTCGTTTTCTTACTGGACCTCGACATATCCCTTCCCTGTGCTTTCTCCTGGCCTTCACCGCCTTCGCTGCCCCTAGGACCAGGGGTCAATCCCCGACAATGCCGTTCCCGAGCGGGAGCCCTCCAACGCGCGGCTGCCTCCCGCCCGCCGTCACCGGAAGTCAGCCGTCACCGCTTCTTCAATGGCCTTGGTGAGATCTTTTCACAGTTGTTCCCTCTGCTGCTAGAATTCAGCTTTCAAAAAGGCCCTCAAGTCAGCTTGAGGCCTTTAAGCTCGCCATTTGAAATGTGGGAGTCTTTTAAGGAAAGGTTGATTAGAGTGCAGGACAGACATGTTCCTGTGAAAATGAAAGATAGAAATGGCAAGATTAGGGAACCATGGATGACGGGTGAAATTGTGAGACTAGCTAAGATGAAAAAGGAAGCATACATAGGATCGAGGCAACTCAATACTGATGAAGCTTTGGAGGAATATCGGGAAAGTAGGACGAATCTCAAACGCGCAATAAAGAGGGCTAAAAGGGGTCATGAAATATCTTTGGCTAACAGGGTTAAGGAAAATCCCAAAGCATTTTATTCGTATGTAAGGAGCAAGAGGGTAACTAGAGAAAGGATTGGCCCACTTAAAGACAAAAGAGGGAATTTATGCGTGGACTCAGAGGAAATGGGTGAGATTCTTAATGAGTACTTTGCATCGGTATTCACAAAGGAGAGGGACAAGACGGATGCTGAGGCTAGGGATGGATGTTTAAATACTCTTGGTCAAGTTGTCATACGGAAGGGGAAAGTTTTGGGTATTCTAAAAGACATTAAGGTGGACAAGTCCCCAGGACCGGATGGGATCTATCCCAGGTTACTGAGGGAAGCGAGGGTCGAAATAGCTGGGGCCTTAACAAATATCTTTGCAGCATCCTTGAGCACGGGTGAGGTCCCGGAGGACTGGAGAATTGCTAATGTTGTCCCTTTGTTTAAGAAGGGTAGCAGGGATAATCCAGGGAATTATAGACCTGTGAGCTTGATGTCAGTGGTAGGCAAACTGTTGGAGAAGATACTGAGGGATAGGATCTATTCACATCTGGAAGAAAATAGACTTATCAGTGATAGGCAGCATGGTTTTGTGCAGGGAAGGTCATGTCTTCCAAACCTAATAGAATTCTTTGAGGAAGTGACAAAGTTAATTGATGAGGGAAGGGCTGTAGATGCCGTATACATGGACTTTAGTCAGGCGTTTGATAAGGTTTCCCATGGCAGGTTAATGGAAAAAGTGAAGTTGTATGGGGTTCAGGGTGTATTAGCTAGATGGATAAAGAACTGGCTGGGCAACAGGAGACAGAGAGTAGTGGTGCATTGGAGTGTCTCAAAATGGAGAAGGTTGACTAGTGGTGTTCCACAGGGATCCGTGCTCGGACCACTGTTGTTTGTGATCTACATAAATGACCTGGAGGAAGGTATAGGTGGTCTGATTAGCAAGTTTGCAGATGATACTAAGATTGGTGGAGTTGCAGATAGCGAGGAGGACTGTCAGAGAATACAACAAAATATAGATAGATAGGAGAGTTGGGCAGAGAAATGGCAGATGGAGTTCAATCCAGGCAAATGTGAGGTGATGCATTTTGGAAGATCAAATTCAAGAGCGGACTATATGGTCAATGGTAGGGTCTTGGGGAAAATTGATGTGCAGAGAGATCTGGGAGTTCAGGTCCATTGTACCCTGAAGGTGGCAACGCAGGTTGATAGAGTGGTCAAGAAGGCATACAGCATGCTTGCCTTCATCGGACGGGGTATTGAGTACAAGAGTTGGCAGGTCATGTTACAGTTGTATAGGACTTTGGTTCAGCCACATTTGGAATACTGTGTGCAGTTCTGGTCGCCACATTACCAGAAGGATGTGGATGCCTTGGAGAGGGTGCAGAGGAGTTTCACCAGGATGTTGCCTGGTATGGAGGGTGCTAGCTATGAAGAAAGGTTGAGTAGATTAGGATTGTTTTCGTTGGAAAGACGGAGGTTGAGGGGGGAACCTGATTGAGGTCTACAAAATTATGAGAGGTATGGACAGGGTGGACAGCAACAAGCTTTTCCCAAGAGTGGGGATGTCAGTTACAAGGGGTCACGATTTCAAGGTGAGAGGGGGAAAGTTTAAGGGAGATGTGCGTAGAAAGTTTTTTACGCAGAGGGTGGTGGGTGCCTGGAACGCTTTACCAGCGGAGGTGGTAGAGGCGGGCACGATAGCATCATTTAAGAAGCATCTAGACAGGTATATGAATGGGCGGGAACAGAGGGAAGTAGACCTTGGAAAATAGGAGACAGGTTTAGATAAAGGATCTGGATCGGCGCAGGCTGGGAGGGCCGAAGGGCCTGTTCCTGTGCTGTAATTTTCTTTGTTCTTTTGTTCTTTGTTCTTCCCCCGCCTGCATGCTGGAAGAGGCTTTTGTCTTTGCTGCAGCTTCAGCCAAATCTTTCACTGTTTCTGCGGGTCTGGTAACCAAGAAACATACCATTCCTGGGGGAAAGTACTCCTCCAACATTCACCTACGCCTTTTCATCAAAATTCCACCCAGTATTGATTAAAAAAGAGCTCTTTTCTGTAATCTTGGGCAGGACCACTTACTCCATGGTGCACACCGGAAGCCCCTGATGCCACCTTTCTAACGCTCCCTGCGATTCTGGATGCTACGCAGGTGATATAAATTGTTTTATTCCAAAGCTAGCTAGAACTTCTTTGAATAACCTTGAGGTAAAATTTGATCCTTGATCTGATTGTATTTCTGTGGGTAGTCCATACCTAGTAAAGAATTTAAGTAACTCTTCCACAATCCTTTTAGCTGTAATATTACGTACTGGAATGGCCTCTGGAAACCTAGTAGACACATCCATTATAGTCAAAGGATATTGATTCCCACTTTTTGTTTTAGGAAGCGGTCCTGTGCAATCAATTAGGACCCGTATAAAAGGTTCCTCAAATGCTGGAATGGGTATTAAGGGCACTGCTTTTATCACTGCTTGAGGTTTCTTTCAATTGACATGTGTGACATGATTGACAACATTTAAAAAAAAATTAAAAAATTTAGCATACCCAATTATTTTTTTCCAATTAAGGGGCAATTTGGCGTGGCCAATCCACCTGCACATCTTTGGGTTGTGGGGGTGAAACCCACGCAGGCACAGGGAGAATGTGCAGACTCCACACGGACAGTGACCCAGGGCCGGGATTCGAACCCGGGTCCTCAGCGCCGTAGGCAGCAATGCTAACCACTGTGCCACCGTGCTGTCCCATGATTGACAAAATTTAACTACATCTTTATGTAGTCCAGGCCAATAAAAATGTTTTTGGATTTTAGCTTGAGTTTTTCTTATTCCCAAATGACCTCCCACTGGTACCTCATGTGCAACTCGCAACACCTCCATTCTATACCCTACCGGCAATACTACTTGATAAACTTCTGCCCACTTTTCATCCGCCTGCATATGTACAGGTCTCCATTTTCTCATCAAGACATCACTTTTACGGTAATAACACTCAGATTTCTCTTCCGTGTATGCTTTCTGATACATCCATTTTATTTCTACACCTTTCTGTGGTAACTCCGCCAATTTTCCTGAACTAAAAATATCCGCTTCATCCTCCACCTGTTCTTTTCCAACCATCTGATCAAAAATCGTCACTTTTTAAAAAATAAATTTAGAGTACCCAATTCATTTTTTCCAATTAAGGGGCAATTTAGCATGACCAATCCACCTACCCTGCACATCTTTGTGTTGTGGGGGCAAAACGCACGCAAACACGGGGAGAATGTGCAAACTCCACACGGACAGTGACCCGGAGCAAAAATCGTTTCTGATAATTGCACTTCACCGATTCCATGAATAATTTTGAGAGGGAGTTGGTGGATACTGGAGGATGAGGAGCTTGCATGGTTACGGGTATAAAGGGTGTGTGTGGGAGTAAGCAGGACAACTATTTCAAAGAGCCAGTGCAGCCCAGAGGGGCTGAAGAAGCACCTGTGTTGTAAGTTCCTGTTCTACAGGACAGTTTCCCCATCAAGAATGAGAATGTGATCCAGCAGGGCTGAACAGGACCCTAGGAAGCTGTACATTTCGGAACCACCCGGGGGACCGGGGGGATGAGGAGATTCCTGGATGGACTGACCTTCCCAAGAGTGGGGAGGGGGTTGGTGGACGGACTGGGGGACCTGGTCAGGATCGAAGAGGTATTGGGGGGCCTGAAGGTCATGCAGTCGGTTAAAGCCCCGGGGCCGGACGGGTATCCGGTGGAGTTTTACCAAATATTTGCCGGGATAGTGGGGCCGGTGCTGGTCAGGATCTTTAACGAGGCAAGAGACAGAGGGAGTTTACCCCCGACAATGTCGCAGACCACCATCTCGCTCATTCTGAAACGGGATAAGGATCCGGAGGCCTGTGGGTCATACAGGCCGATCTCTTTGATCAACGTAGACGCCAAGTTACTGGCCAAGATTTTGACAACCAGAATTGAGGACTGTGTACCGGATGTAATTGTGGAGGACCAAACCGGGTTTGTAAAGGGGAGGCAGCTAGTGGCCAACATAAGAAGGCTGCTCAGCGTGATTATGATGCCCCCAGAGAGTAGGGAGGTAGAGATAGTGGTAGCCATGGAAGCTGAAAAGGCTTTTGACCGAGTTGAGTGAGATTATCTGTGGAAAGTATGAGGACGGTTCGGGTTCAGGGTGGGGTTCATTGACTGGATTAGGCTATTGTATCAGGCCCCGGAGGCAAGTGTAAGGACGAACAGGTTGACATCGGACTACTTTAGACTGCACCGTGGGACAAGACAGGGCTACCCTCTCTCCCACTGCTGTTTGCGCTGGCCATAGAGCCGCTGGCAATTGCACTGAGAGCTTCTAGGGGCTGGAAAGGGCTGGTCCGGAGGGGAGTGGAACATAGAGTCTCAGTATACGCGGATGATCTGCTGTTATATGTATCGGACCCAATGGTGGGGATGGACGGTATTATGGCAACCCTGAGGGAATTTGGCCGGTTCTCCGGATGCAAACTGAACATGGCTAAGAGCGAGTTGTTTGTAATTCAGGCGAGGGGGCAGGAGAGTAGGCGGAAGGGGTTGCCGTTCAGGCTAGTGGGGGAGAGTTTCCGATATTTGGGGATTCAGGTGGCACGGGACTGGGGCAGGTTCCATAAGCTCAACTTGTCCCGACTGGTGGAACGAGTGAGGGAGGGGGTCCGGAGGTGGGATGCGCTCCCGCTGTCATTGGCGGGGAGGGTGCAGACTGTTAAGGTGACGATTCTCCCACGGTACTTGTTTGTTTTCCAGTGTCTCCCCATCTTTATCCCGCGGTCCTTCTTTAAGAGGCTGAATAAAATTATTCTGGGATTTGTATGGGCAGGGAAGTCCCCGCGGGTGAAGAGGGTGATGCTTGAAAGGAACAGAGGAGAAGGGGAGCTGGCGTTACCGAACCTCAGCAACTATAACTGGGCGGCCAACATAGTAATGATAAGGAAATGGATGGTGGGTGCGGGGTGGGTTTGGGAGCGGGTGGAAGCTGCTTCGTGCAGGGGCACTAGCTTAGCAGCCCTGGTCACGGCACCTCTGCCGCTTCCGCCGGCACGGTACTCCACCAGCCCGATAGTGGTGGCGGCTCTTCGGATTTGGGGCCGGTGGAGGAGGCATGTAGGGGAGGTAAGAGCATCGGTGTGGAACCCAATCTGCAGCAACCACCGATTTGCCCCGGGGAACATGGACAGGGGGTATTGACTGTGGAGGAGGGTGGGGATTGTGACGATGGGGGATCTGTTCCTGGAATGGAGATTTCCGAGTATGAGGGCGCTGGAGGAGAAGTTTGGGTAGGCGAGAGGGAATGACTTTAGATACTTACAGGTGAGGGATTTTGTACGCAGACTGATGCCATCCTTCCCACGTCTCCCGCCGAAGGGGAGGCAGGACAGGGTAGTTTCTAGGGGAGAGGTGGGAGAGGGTAGAGTTTCAGACGTCTACAAGGAGCTAATGAGAGCTCAGGATACGCAGACCGAGGACCTGAAGCTTAAGTGGGAGGAGGAGCTCGGGGTGGGGAAGCTGGAGGATGGTATTTGGGCAGAAGCCTGAGCAGAGTAAACACGACCGCAACATGCGCCAAGCTCAGCCTGATCCAGTTTAAGGTTATGCACCGGCTCACATGACGGTGGCCCGGATGAGCAGATTCTTCGGGCTGGTGTGCTAGATGCGCCGGAGGGCCGGCTAACCATGTACACATGTTCTGGTCGTGCCCTAAACTCAGGGGGTATTGGCAGCGATTCGCAGATGTCATGTCCCGGGTATTGAAAACTGGGGTAGTAATGAGCCCGGAGGTGGCAATCTTTGGGGTTTCGGAGGACCCGTGAGTCCAGGAAGAGAGAGAGGCCGACGTTCTGGCCTTTGCTTCCCCTGTCGCCCGGCGATGAATACTGTTAGCATGGAGGGGCTCAAAGCCCCCGAGGGCTGAGGTATGGCTATTGGACATGGCGAGCTTTCTTGGCCTAGAGAAAGTCAAGTTCACCTTGAGAGGTTCGCTACTCGGGTTCGCCCGAAGGTGGCAGCCATTTATTGACTTCTTCGCAGAGGCGTAAACGAGACTGTGGACAAACAAAGTGACCGCATCTCCCTCAGACCTCCTGAATACTCTTCACATTGGAAACAATATCAGGTGCGACGCACCCGAAACATTTCAGAGTCCGGTTTCGGACACGTTTGGTGGTGTGTTTCTCAATGGCTGCAGTGCCGGGAATGACACCACTATTCAACGGCATTTAGCCGTTTATGGGGGGGTCTCAGGAATTTTTGCCAAGTCGTGGCCACACTTAGAGGGGTTTCCTGCACTAAGGAGTTGAGCTCGTCAGCAAGACCAAATCCTCACAGATTGCGGCACCATTTTGAATTGTTGCCCCAATCAGGACACCCCGCTTTCAAGATCCCGCCCCCTTCCCTTCACCACTCCACAACCTTTCCTCAATCCCTTCAGATCCCCTCTTGCTACACGTTTCATGGGCATGACCCCCCCCAGGCACTGGCCCTTGGTAGTCCCAACCTGGCACCTGGGCACCTTAGCATTGCCAGCCTAGCATCCTGGCAGTACCAATTGGGGAGTCTTGCACTGCCTCGACACCCCGGCAGATCCCTGACACCCCGGCAGATCCCTGACACCCCGGCAGATCCCTGACACCCCGGCAGATCCCTGACACCCCGGCAGATCCCCTGGCACCCTGGCAGATCCCTGGCACCCCGGCAGATCCCCTGGCACCCCGGCAGATCCCCTGGCACCCTGGCAGATCCCTGGCACCCTGGCAGATCCCCTGGCAGTGCCAATTGGGAAGCCTTGCACTGCCTCGACACCCTGGCAGATCCCTGGCACCCTGGCAGATCCCTGGCACCCTGGCAGATCCCCTGGCACCCTGGCAGATCCCCCGGCACCCTGGCAGATCCCCTGGCAGTACCAATTGGGAAGCCTTGCACTGCCTCGACACCCTGGCAGATCCCCCGGCACCCTGGCAGATCCCCAGCACCCTGGCAGATCCCCTGGCACCCTGGCAGATCCCTGGCACCCCGGCAGATCCCCCGGCACCCTGGCAGATCCCCCGGCACCCTGGCAGATCCCCCGGCACCCTGGCAGATCCCCTGGCACCCTGGCAGATCCCCTGGCAGTACCAATTGGGAAGCCTGGTTGCACCAGGTTGACACTGCCAGAATGCCCAAGAGGTACTGCCAGGGTGCCAATCTGGCCTTGCAAAGGTGCCCAGGTGTCAGGGAAAGTGCCAGGGTAATGCCCTGCCCTGTACCCGACCACCCAGGGCTCTAAAGGCTCACGAGATCTCCCAGGGTGCCATCATGACAGATTGTGGAAACCAGTGCGAAACGTCGCCGGGTTGAAGCCTTGCAGCTGCGGCCATTGACTCCAGGGTGCCGGGCGAGTAGGGCACCTGGATATTTAAATGAGCCAAATGGTTAATTTAAATAACATTATCTGGATCACTCCGAGCGAGGGCGAGATCCGGATCACGCCAGGTCCAGCAAGTCGGGTGACTCACGTTGGTCCGGTGCCCACCGTGAGGACCGAATTGGGCCTCTCCCGGGATTCACCCATTGTGCCCGGCTCCGTGCTGAGATAAAATGGCACAAACGTGTATCAGATGCCTCTGTCTGCCAGGATGCACACAATGACTCAGCTGTGATATTGCTGGTAAGAGATCCCAGAGTGCAAATGACGAGACTTGAGAGGAGGAATGGGGCGAGGATGGTTGTGAACATTGTAAGAAAAATTACTTTGAACGCCCCAACATGACATGATTCTGAGATTGCTGCGTTATTGTTCCATTGTTTTCCGGCAGGCTATTTTGCCCCCTTTCGCAGCCGATGACGCACTTCACAACAATGGTTTCATCCGGCAGTTGGCAGTGGTTGCAAAAAATACAGCTTTCCTTTGTGGACTTCTCAGGCCGACAATTGAAGATCCAAACAACACTGAGGTTAGTTCTTTTGAGCATCCTTTTTTAGAATGCGTTTAGTTCCTCTGAAATTTCATTCATTGCTAGCCACCCAACTGTTCGCCTCAAAATTCAAGTCTTTTTTAAAGTTAGAGTACCCAATTCTTTTTTTTCCAATTAAGGGGCAATTTAGCGTGGCCAATCCACCTACCCTGCACATCTTTTGAATTTTTTACACAGAGGGTAGTGGGTGCCTGGAACTCGCTGCCGGAGGAGGGGGTGGAAGCAGGGACGATAGTGACATTTAAGGGGCATCTGGACAAATACATGAATAGGATGGGAATAGAGGGATACGGACCCCGGAAGTGTAGAAGGTTTTAGTTTAGACGGGCGGCATGGTCGGCACATTTCCTCTGCTGTACTTTTCTTTGTTCTTTGTTATAATCTGCAGTTGGTTCTTTGAGACTCAAATCAAACTGGCAAAGTGGGAGAAGCAATGCAGTTTTCACGGTCAGTGGTTTTGTGCGATTGCTGGCATTGAGGAAGGAGGAAAGGAAGCCACGGGGTTAGATTGAGTGATCGGCGACACCAAAATCGGGTTCGGCGACGGGGCGGAGAATACCCGATGAAATTGGGGGCGGCGTCGCTTTCGTGATGCTCCGCCCCCTGAAAAGCGGGGTATGCCGTGCTCCGTATCCACGGCCTCCAAACGTTGGCTGAGGCCCGCCCCGCGATGCTCCGCCCCTCACCGGCCGATTTCCCGGTGCCGTGGGACACGTGTGGTCTCGCGCGTCGGGAACTCAGCTTGCCAGCTGCGGACTCAGTCCAGCGCCGCCACAGTCGGGGGGCGGCCAATCCGCGGGCGGGCGGGGGGGGGGGGGGACATTATTCGGGGGTGGGGTCACTGTGGGGGGGGGGGGTGGTCCGGGACGCGCGAGCCTGCCGAAGCGGGGGACTATTTCGCGGGCCGGGTCCGCAAGCGACATCCGCCCCCTGCGGAAGCCACCACCGTGCGCATGCGCGGCCACAGACCCAGCAATTCTCCAGGCCGTATCGGCAGCTAGAACTGGGTGCTCTACGCTGCCTGTCTGCTAGCTCCCCCCCACCCCCGGAGCAGGGAATCAGTGGCCGTTTTGTGGCAGTTTCCTGGCGTAAGAAAACACCGTTCCCACGCCGGCGTGGGGACTTAGTCTCCAGAACGGAGAATCCAGCCCCTGGTTCATGCTCTGGACCTCTGTGTGGCTGGTTGGCTGAATACTTTGGATAACTGTCTACACCCCTCTCTTGATCAGATTGCCTGCCGGTAATTACTGTCTAAATTTGCAATTGTATAATCACTTCCTGGGTAAATTGATCAGAGATTGCAGAGTGTCTGGGGAACACAATGTCAGTGCTCTTTGAGAGGGAATGCTGGTTATATAGTGAACAATTATTTTTAATTAAATGGAAAGCCTATTAATGTAGACAATGGACCAGGATTTATCGCGCTGGTGACAGATATTTAAGCTGTGCTCCCCCATCCTCCAGTGGAATTGAGGCCAGGGAGCCTGACTAGAATGTGTTGATGGGGGCAGCACGGTGGCCCAGTGATTAGCATGGCTGCCTCATGGCATCAAGGTCCCAGGTTCGATCCTGGCTTTGGGTCACTGTCCGTGTGGAGTTTGAACATTCTCCCCCCCCCCCCCCCCCCCCCGACAACCCAAAGATGTGTAGGCTAGATGGATTGGCTATGCTAAATTGCCTCTTAATTGAAAAAAATGAATTAGGTACCCTAAATTTATGTTAAAAAAGAGAGTTTGTTAATGCCCGCTGTGATGTGAGAGTACCTTTAAGAAATGGGTGCTTAAGAAATGTACCTTTAAGAAATGGGTGTTTTTCAGTGATGTCAGAGTGTGGGTGGAGCTGGGCTGTCTGTCAGCTTGTTATTTTTGTTTCAGGCTGTTTTGCTGCAGGGTGTGTTTTAGTTTTGTTTTCAGTGTTGGAGCTGAAGCCAGACAAACCAGGTGTACTGCTGTTCTCTCTGCCATGAAAAGACTATCTCTTGATCATTCTGTACCAAGGTGTTTTTAAGTCTTATGGATGTTAAAAGGAAAGCTTAAAGGATTACTTAGTGTTGTATTCTTTGGGGGTTGTATTTGAATTGATGGTTGCTAAGATGTCCACTGTATGTTTCAAGAAGGTTAACTTGAGTTCATAGAATAAACATTGTTTTGCTTTATAAAATACTTTTCCATTTCTGCTGTACCACACCTGTAGAGTGGGCCGTGTGCTCCCCATACCACAATCTATTAAAAGTTGTGGGTCAGGTGAACTCCATGATCCACTTTGGGGTTCTCTAAACTCTGACCCATAACACCACATACCAGTTAATCTGAAATGCGCAGCCAATGTATTGATCCCAATACTAAAGTGATGTCCATTAGAGTTGCTTTATTTACCGACTAACCTCACTGGTTTATCTTTCAAGTAGTAATGTCACTGAGCTAGTCGCCCAAGTTTTTAAAAATAAATTTAGAGTACCCAATTCATGTTTTTTTCAATTGAGGGGCAATTTAGCTTGGCCAATTCACCTACTCTGCATATCTTTTGGGTTGTGGGGGCGAAACCCACGCAAACACGGGGAGAATGTGCAAACTCAACGCGGACAGTGACCCAGAGCCGGGATCGAACCTGGGACCTCGGCGCCGTGAGGCAACAGGGCTAATCCACTGGGCCACCGTGTTGGGAGGCAACCTGTCCTTGACCTTCTATTCTGCTGTACCTCCTCCAATCCTCCCCTCCCCCTCCCCTCTCCAATTATATAATCCATTACATTTCCTCTGAAACAACTCGAAAGAATAACTCTTCTCAGATGCTGCCAGACCTGCTGAGTTTGTCCAGTATTTTCTGCTTTTATCCCAGAATTCCAATTTGGGGATTTGAATTCAGTTTGTGAAGCTAGTGTCAGCACAAGTGACCAAGAGGCTGTCAGGTTGAATAGAAACCCAACTCATTCACAATTGTCCTCGAGGGAAGGAAACTTGCTGTGCTTAACCCAGTCTGGCCTCGGTCTGACTCCAAACCTGCTCCACCTGATTGGCTCTTGATTCCTCTTTGAAATGGCCGAGAAAACCATTCAGTTGTGTCAATGCAGCTTTGAAACACACAAGTCGAAACGGTTTATGAAGTTGGCCCAACACCGTGTCGGGAATGGGTAATAATTGTCAGTGGTGCACATTGTAAGACAATGAATTAAAATGAATCTCCTGTGTTCACAGAGTGAGCATCCAGTGGTTAGCACTGTTGCTTCACAACGCCAGTATTCCGGGTTCAATTTCTGCTTGGGTCACCGTCTGTGCGGAGTCTGCGTGTTCTCCCCGTGTCTGCGTGGGTTTCCTCCCAGTGCTCCGGTTTCCTCCCACAAGCCCTTGTGCTTGTTACGTGAATTGGACATTCTTAATTCTCCCTCAGTGTACCTGAACAGGCGCCGGAATGTGGCGACTAGCGGATTTTAACAGTAACTTCACTGCGATGTTAATTTAAGCCTACTTGCGACAATAATAAAGATGATTATTATGTTAATTCCTGTTAATTTGAATCGCCTGTGTTCACAGAATGAGCATTAATTCCTGTTAAATTTGGGGGAATGTAATGAGGCAATTCGCTGTTTTGCTTGGAAGAAGCAAGACTACTCATGAGTTGGAGCAGGGTGTTTCAAAGTGTGGGTCGTGACCCACGGGCGGGTGTCAGAAGGGTCGCGGGGTTAAGGGTCGTGGTCTGCACTTTTGTTAAACAGGGAAGTGGGGGGGGGGGGATTCAGGTACATGGACACACAGTCCCAGTCCTCGAACAATCCAGTGAGAGTGAGTGAGAGACAGAACTGTGAAAGAAGAGATGGGGAAGATATCGAAGCAAAGGATAGTCCCTGAGTTCTGTGTTGGCAGTTTGCCGCCTCGCTCGCTGCCCTTAGCCCCATTCCTGACTTGTTGCAACTGCTCAGGGTTGGCAGTAAGTTGCTGCCACCAGAATCCATTCAGCTGGTGATTTATTTCGATCCACACTGAAGTACTGGCCCCTCAGCACTTTGAAGAGGACCAGAAGGGGAACCCAGAAATACTCCTTAGTGACATAGGGTGGGATTCTCCGCGATCGGCGCGATCGGCTGACGACGGCGCCAAAACGGCACGAACCACTCCGGTGTTGGGCCAACTGGACCGTCGGAAAACCTCCAACCCGGAAGGGGCTAGCAGCGGCGTGACGCTATTCGCGATGGCGTCACCCATCACAGATGCACGCGCCGTCATTGACGCCGTGCGGTGTCACAGCACAAAAGACGCCCCCACCGGAGACCCGGCAAAATGGCCACCCGCAGGGCCGAGGTTCCAGGAGCGCGACATCGAGGCGCAGAGGAAGGAGGCCCCGTACCCCGGACACGGCCGCAGGGTTGCACCACACCTCAGCCAGCGCCTGTGGAGGGAGGTGGCACAGGCCGTCAGCGCCGTGGCCGTAACAGCCACCTTCCCCCATCCCCGTCTGCGTGTGTAGCCATGCATGCTGTATTGTGTATTGCAGGACCAAACGCCGACCCACCCGTCCCTGAGGATGCCGACTGCCCCCAGGAAGTGCCGGGGCGCCCACGGGATAGGGATGGACCTGGCCCATCGGGCATACGACGCCCCCACCCTGTGCCACGGCGCCCAAGAGCCAGGGATAGACCCGGAGTGTCAGGCGTACGCCGCCCCATCTAGTGCCAGTGCGGCGACGCCGGTGGGCCACACCCAGCGACGAGGAGGCAGCCACAGCAACAGGCCCCCATCCCAGTCGACCCGAGACACTGACACACACGACACAAGCACCAGGACCCACATACAGGACACACCCACCCAGGACACTGACACACAGGACACACCCACCCAGGACACTGACATGCAGGACACTGACACGCAGGACACTGACACACAGGACACTGACACACAGGACACTGACACACAGGACACTGACACACAGGACACTAACACACAGGGCATTGACACACAGGACACTGACACACAGGACATTGACACACAGAACACCCACACACAGGACATTGACACACAGGACACTGACACGCAGGACACTGACACACAGGACACTAACACACAGGGCATTGACACACAGGACACTGACACACAGGACATTGACACACAGAACACCCACACACAGGACACTGACACACAGGACATTGACACACAGGACACTGACACACAGGACACTAACACACAGGGCACTGACACACAGGACACTGACACACAGGACACTCTGACACACAGGACACTGACACACAGGACACTGACACACAGGACATTGACACACAGGACACTAACACACAGGGCACTGACACACAGGACACTGACACACAGGACACTGACACACAGGACACTGACACACAGGACACTGACACGCAGGACACTGACACACAGGACATCGACACACAGGACACTCTGACACACAGGACACCCACACACAGGGCACTGACACACAGGGCACTGACACGCAGGGCACTGACACACAGGACACTGACACACAGGACACTCTGACACACAGGGCACTGACACACAGGACATTGACACACAGGACACTGACACACAGGACACTAACACACAGGGCACTGACACACAGGACACTGACACACAGGACACTCTGACACACAGGGCACTGACACACAGGACATTGACACACAGGACAATAACACAAAGGGCACAGACACACAGGGCACTGACACACAGGGCACTGACACACAGGGCACAGACACACAGGGCACTGACACGCAGGGCACTGACACACAGGACACTGACACGCAGGGCACAGACACACAGGGCACTGACACACAGGGCACTGACACGCAGGGCACTGACACACAGGACATTGACACACAGGACATTGACACACAGGACACTGACACACAGGACACTGACACACAGGACACTGACACACAGGACACTGACACGCAGGGCACAGACACACAGGGCACTGACACACAGGGCACTGACACGCAGGGCACTGACACACAGGACATTGACACACAGGACACTGACACACAGGACATCGACACACAGGACACTGACACACAGGACATTGACACACAGGACATTGACACACAGGACACTGACACACAGGACATTGACACACAGGACACTGACACACAGGACATTGACACACATGACACCCACACACAGGACATTGACACACAGGACACTGACACACAGGACATTGACACACATGACACCCACACACAGGACACTGACACACATGACACTGACACACAGGACACTGACACACAGGACACTGACACACAGGACACTGACACACAGGACATTGACACACAGGACACTGACACACAGGACATCGACACACAGGACATTGACACACAGGACATTGACACACAGGACATTGACACACAGGGCACTGACACACAGGACACCCACACACAGGACACTGACACCCAGGACACTGACACCCTGGACACCGACACACAGGACACTGACACACAGGACACTGACACGCAGGACACTGACACACAGGACACTAACACACAGGGCACTGACACACAGGACACTGACACACAGGACACTGACACACAGGACACTGACACGCAGGACACTGACACACAGGACATTGACACACAGGACACTAACACACAGGGCACTGACACACAGGACACCCACACACAGGACACTGACACACAGGACATTGACACACAGGACACTGACACGCAGGGCACTGACACACAGGGCACTGACACACAGGACATTGACACACAGGACACTGACACGCAGGGCACTGACACACAGGACACTGACACACAGAACAGCCACACACAGGACACTGACACACAGGGCACTGACACACAGGACACCCACACACAGGACATTGACACACAGGACACTGACACACAGGACATTGACACACAGGACACTGACACACAGGACATTGACACACATGACACCCACACACAGGACATTGACACACAGGACACTGACACACAGAACACCCACACACAGGACATTGACACACAGGACACTGACACACATGACACTGACACACAGGACACTGACACACAGGACACTGACACACAGGACATCGACACACAGGACACTGACACACAGGACATTGACACACATGACACCCACACACAGGACACTGACACACATGACACTGACACACAGGACACTGACACACAGGGCACTGACACACAGGACACTGACACACAGGACATTGACACACAGGACACTGACACACAGGACATCGACACACAGGACATTGACACACAGGACATTGACACACAGGACATTGACACACAGGGCACTGACACACAGGACACCCACACACAGGACACTGACACCCAGGACACTGACACCCTGGACACCGACACACAGGACACTGACACACAGGACACTGACACGCAGGACATTGACACACAGGACACTAACACACAGGGCACTGACACACAGGACACTGACACACAGGACACTGACACGCAGGACACTGACACACAGGACATTGACACACAGGACACTAACACACAGGGCACTGACACACAGGACACCCACACACAGGACACTGACACACAGGACATTGACACACAGGACACTGACACGCAGGGCACTGACACACAGGGCACTGACACACAGGACACTGACACACAGGACATTGACACACAGGACACTGACACACAGGACATTGACACACATGACACCCACACACAGGACATTGACACACAGGACACTGACACACAGAACACCCACACACAGGACATTGACACACAGGACACTGACACACATGACACTGACACACAGGACACTGACACACAGGAAACTGACACACAGGACATCGACACACAGGACACTGACACACAGGACATCGACACACAGGACATTGACACACAGGACATCGACACACAGGACATTGACACACAGGACATTGACACACAGGACATTGACACACAGGACATTGACACACAGGACACTGACACACAGGGCACTGACACACAGGACATCGACACACAGGACATTGACACACAGGACATTGACACACAGGACACTGACACACAGGACACTGACACACAGGACACTGACACATAGGATACCCACACACAGGACACTGACACACAGGACACTGACACACAGGACACCCACACACAAGACACTGACACCCAGGACACTGACACCCTGGACACCGACACACAGGACATTGACACACAGGACGCTGACACACATGACACTGACACACAGGACACTGACACACAGGATACCCACACACAGGACATTGACACACAGGACATTGACACACAGGACACTGACAAAAAGGAAACCCACACACAGGACACAACCTACCAGGACACCCACACACAGGGGACGGATGGACAGGAAACACCACTCCAAGGGACTTCCGGTCGGATGAGGAGCACGACACTACGCCACAGCTTTCTCCTACACCCTCCACCATCGCAGAGACACTCACCTCGGTTGGGCACTTTAGCGATGAGGCCTCTACACTAACTGGTGCGCACAACACAGCCGACACGGTACAGCAGGTGGAAGTAGGAGCAGCCGAGGGGCCGGACGATCGGAGGCCAGCCCTGCGCAAGCAACCTTCTGCCGTCCAGACGGGTCCCGGGTTCCTGGAGTTACCACATCCCCCATAGACCCGATGCAGTCACGGACCTCGGGACGATCGAAGGGGGTGACGGCCGGCTTGCGGTAGCTGCAGACGCAGGTGGAGGAGTCCATCCACATCCAGGAGAAGGGAGTGGTGCCGGTCATGCGTGCCACCCAGGCCGACACCGCACGGGTGGCATCCGCGGTGGAGGCAATGGGGACGACAGTGTTCAACATGGGGAGCAGTATGCAAGGCCTGGGGCTTTCCGTGCAGGCGGTGTCTGTGGCCCAGGACATGGCTGCCGTCTCACAGCAGAGGCGCTCAATGCCCAGTCTCAGCAGGCCGTGCGCCAGTCTCTGCAGGCCGAGGCCCAGTCTCAGCAGGCTGTGCGCCAGTCTCTGCAGGCCGAGGCCCAGTCTCTGCAGGCTGAGGCCCAGTCTCAGCAGGCCGAGGCCCAGTCTCTGCAGGCCGAGGCCCAGTCTCGGCAGGCCGAGGCCCAGTCTCAGCAGGCCGAGGTCCAGTCTCAGCAGGCCGTGCGTCAGTCTCTGCAGGCCGAGGCCCAGTCTCAGCAGGCCGAGGCCCAGTCTCTGCAGGCCGAGGCCCAGTCTCAGCAGGCCGAGGCCCAGTCTCAGCAGGCCGAGGCCCAGTCTCTGCAGGCCAAGGCCCAGTCTCAGCAGGCCGAGGCCCAGTCTCAGCAGGCAGTGGCCCAGTCTCAGCAGGCCGAGGCCCAGTCTCAGCAGGCCGAGGCCCAGTCTCTGCAGGCCGAGGCCCAGTCTCAGCAGGCCGAGGCCCAGTCTCAGCAGGCCGAGGCCCAGTCTCTACAGGCCGAGGCCCAGTCTCAGCAGGCCGAGGCCCAGTCTCTGCAGGCCAAGGCCCAGTCTCAGCAGGCCGAGGCCCAGTCTCAGCAGGCCGAGGCCCAGTCTCTGCAGGCCGAGGCCCAGTCTCTGCAGGCCGAGGCCCAGTCTCAGCAGGCCATCATTGAGGGCATTGGTACCATTGCCCAGGTGCTGGCCGGCGTCGCCCAGACAGTCAGGGATGGCCAACTCCCTGAGCTCCATGGCTGCAAACTTGCAGAATCTTGTTGATACCAGGGCCGGCCTCCAGGACTGGCAGTGCCAGGTGCCGGGGGTGCATCCGATGCTGGATCCGTTCACACACCCGACCCATGGAGAGGCCCTGGGGCCATCGGGCACCCAAAGGGAGGAGGAGGTGCCGGAGCCTGTTCCGGCTTCCCCTGCAGGGGAGGTCCCAGAACACCGCGACACCTCGGATACCCCCCTTCCGTCCTGGGTGCATCTAGTGGGCAATGGGCTGGACAGGCTGGCAGCTCGCTATCCCAGTCGCCCGAGCCACAGCCTGGCACATCCAGGCCGGGCCGCCCCAGGAAATGGCCGTCAAAGGGGACCCAAGTCACAGGGCAGGAATCACACGAGTCCACCACCAGCTCTGCTGTACCATCTGGGGAAGCATCTAGATCAGGGCCGGCCCAAGGTACCGGCAACTCGGGCAGTCGCCCGGGGCGCCATGTGCTAGGGGGAGCCAGAGACCCGGGTCCCGCGCATGCGCAGTTGGGCCGGTGCCAACCAGCGCATGCGCGGTGGCCGCCCTCCCACAGGGCGCCCCTTCCGCCCCCCCCCTCCGACCTCCGTCCGCCGCCCCTCCGTCCGCCCCCCCGGCCCTGCCCCCGGCCCCCTCGGCCCGCCCCCCCCTCGGCCCACCCCCCCCTCGGCCTCGGGCCCGCCCCCCCCGGCCTCGGGCCCGCCCCCCCTCGGCCTCGGCCCCCCCCCCTCTGCCTCGGCCCCGGCCCCCCTCGGCCCCAGGCTCGGCCCCCCCCTCGGCCCCCCCCCCCGAAGGGCGCCGAAGTTCAGCTTGCCCGGGGCGCAAGCAACCCTAGGGCCGGCGCTGATCTAGATGTTGTCATAGAGCCCGCAAGGCCAAAAAATTAGACACTGAGTAAGTTGGCACGGGTGCAGGGCACAGATTTGTTATAGGGGCTCGGGCACGTGTATGAACTGTTTGTTATTAAAATCACTTTCACACCTACAGAAGCTGCCTTTGTGCTCTGTCCGATGCGTGCGGGGGTGTGGTGTGAGGTGAGCGCCAGTGTGTACGTGAGGGGTGATAGAACATCGGGCTCAGGTGAGTGTGCCCCCCCCCCCCCACCCCAGGTCGCCCTCGCCATCTCCCCGGGCAGACGACGGGATCGTGCGCTGCAGCGTCACGGCCGCATGCAGGGACGGTTCGGGTGGAGGGTGGTACTGTGGCCATGAGTTAGACATTGTCCAACGATGTGGAGCCCAGAGCTTATCGCAGAGCGGGTTGTTATCATCCTCCATGGCCTGCAATAGGCCCACTTCCACCGGCGACCGTGTGAGCTCGGCCCATTGTGCAGCAGGTAGGTGTGCAATGGAGGGGTGGTGTGCATGCGGGTGATGTGAGGGTGGTTAGTGGTGGGTGGGTGGGGTGAGGGTGGTTGGTGGGTGGGGTGAGGTTGGTTGGTGGTGGGTGGGTGGAGTGAGGGTGGTAGGCTGGTGCCATATTGTGCTGTCTGTGCCCATAGCCGGCCATTTCCACACCCCTCTAGTCTGTGAACCGGGCGGCTATCAACCCATCCCGTGCCCACTGGCCATGCCAGTAATGGTGGGCAGCCTCCCGTCCATGTTCAGCCCATCTGGGAGGCCTCTCTCGCCGCCGAGGTTTGAACCACCTCTGGAACGGCGGGCTTAGCGGCGCGAGAAGGCCCCCGGGGTCCTGGGGGGGCGGGGGGGCGATCGAACCCCGGGGGGTGCCCCCACGGCGGCCTGGCCCGCGATCGGGGCCCCCCGCTCAGACTCCGGGCCAGTGCCCTGGCTGCACTATTTTCCTCCGCGGCCGCCACGGCCTCTGCCATGGCGGAAGCGGAAGAGAAACCCACATCGCGCATGCGTCGGCAGTGACGTCAGCAGCCAGCTGCCTCACTGCCGGCGCATGCACGGACCGGCGAAAACCTTTCGGCCAGCGCCGCTGCCGGGGGCGCCGGTTTTTTGCGTCGGTCTTCTGGTGGCAACTGCTCCGGCGCGGGGCTGGCCCCCAAAGGTGGGGAATTCTTCACCTTTGGGGATGCGCGACCCCTGGGTGGTTGGCGCCACTCCCCTACTCCGGGACCCTCCATCACGCCGGGTAGGGGAGAATGCCGCCCCGGTTGTTTGATTTACGCTGACGTGACTTCGGCGCATCCAGCCCGGAGAATTGGAGCAGCCCCGGGGCCCATAGCGTTGCGTCGGCCCTCGCTATTCTGCGCAGCACGAATATTTGGCAGCTGGAGAATATCGCGGGCAGCGTTGGAGCGGCGGGGCGGGATTCACGCTGCCGCCCCCCCCCCCCCCCCCCCCCCCCCCCCCCCCCCCCCCCCCCCCCCCCCATCCCCGCCGATTCTCCAACCCATAGCATCCCAAATCTGTGACCCTCGCCTCGCAGGATGATAATGGCGGCAGGCGCGTGGTAACTTGAATGTTACCCTCTAAATCTCACCCTTATGCCGAACTCTATTTTTTGAATGGTGGCAGGAAGGATAATGTTTCGAACACTGAATTTGGCAAGTAAGGGGTTCTGCATTTTTAAAAAGCTTTAATAAGTTTCGTGATATCTGAGAGTACAATCTTTCAACCTTCACAAAACAAAGGCTCCTTTGGCTTCTCACAATTGCTGGGCATGTGGAAATGCCTCAGATCCCCTCAAATTTTGTTTGATTATGGCTGGAAGTCGTGAGGAAAATTTGGTGAACATTCCCGACGGAGATTAACTTGAAGTACAGGCCATCAGAGAGAAGTGCTTCTGGATCTTCCTCCACGGCAGTTTTTGCTCTCGAAATAACATAAACAGGAGCTCCTGCATAGTGATTAGGAACTGGCAAACTAGATGATTTTGTTTCCATCCCTTGCCTGGGGGCAAGAAGACTTTAGGGTGCCAAATGCTGCATTGCCTCAGGATAGACGGGGCCCGCGAACGTGGCGTGGGTCCTGAAGGTCGGCCAGTTGGCAAAAATGGGTCCCTGGAAAAAAGTTTGCAAAAGTTTGCTGAGTTTGTTGGTGCTTGGCTTGTGTTGTAAATTCAGCCTAGTTACAGGCAGAGACAATAGGGCTGCACTGTGGTTAGAAGTTGTGTTACATGCAGTGCTGATAATTACGCAGCAGTGTAAATATTGTCATGCAAGGAGTGACAGCTGTGTTTTCTGACTATTTGTTAGAGAACCAGCTCTTCCCTTTTGCAGGGAGGTGTTTGAGTCTTGTCCACCACTTCTTAAATCGTGAGATCGAAATACAGAGATTTTTTTTTAAATTTAGAGTATCCAATTCATTTTTTCCAATTAAGGGGAAATTTCAGCGTGGCCAATCCATCTAGCCTGCACATCTTTTGGGTTGTGGGGGCGAAACCCACGCAAACACGGGGAGAATGTGCAAACTCCACACAGACAGTGACCCAGGGCCGGGATCGAACCTGGGACCTCGGCGCCGTGAGGCAACAGGGCTAACCCACTGTGCCACCGTGCTGCCCCTAAATACAGAGATTGACTGCAACATGCAGATCGGTAACGAGAAACGTCTGATGAGCATGTTAACGCTGCATCCAGTTTTACCAGATCAGGGTCTTTGCCCCAGGCATAAAAATAAAGGCAGTTTCACCCTTCACCCCAGAGCTCGTTGACCCACACAGGCTCCAAACTGGGTGGGATTCTCCAATCCACCAGCTGTGTTTTCCGGTGGGGGCCGCCGTCAGCGAGATTCACCGTTCCCGCAGGCGACCATTAGGGTTCCCTATTGTGGCCGCCCCACACCATCGGGAAACCCACGGGCGTGGGTACACTGCTGGTGGACCGAAGGAGCTCGCCGACGGAGCATTCCATTGACAGATGTTAAAATTCCCACCCTTGTATTCAGATCCCTTGTGTGGTCTCATGCCATCCTATTCTTCTCCTTCAACTCCAAGAACCGATTTGCAATCCATCCATTCTGGCTTTTGCTCATCCCCGTTCCCTTTGCCTCAACATTGACGGCCATGTCTTCAGCTGGGTAGCTCTGGCATTCCCTCCCTAAATCTCTCCGCAGTGCTTCACATCTCCCTTCGGGACACTCGCTCCTTAAAACCTTTCATTATTTCACAGTTTGATCACCTTTCCAAACGTTTCCTTTACCGGCTTGGTGTTGTGTTCTTTGGCCTTGATACCAGGGGGCAGCACGGCGGCGCAGTGGTTAGCACTGTTGCCTCATGGCGCCGAGGACCTGGGTTCGATGCCGGCTCTGGGTCACTGTCCGTGTGGGGTTTGCACGTTCCCCCCCGTGTCTGTGTGGGTTTCACCCCCACAACCCAAAGATGTGCAGAGTAGGAGGATTGGCCACCCTAAATTGCGCCTTAATTGGAAAATAATTAATTGGGTACTCTAAAAAAAATGTTTTTAAACTCTTTGGTCTTGATTCTCTGCCATCGGTAGCGGAGTCACCAGTGCGGCAGAGAATCAAAAATATTGGGATCAGAGGTCCCCAAAATGAGAGAACTCCCAAAGAGACCCCTGTTATAGGGAGACCTTTCATTGGGACTGCCTTAATAGGAAGATTCCCCCCCAGGGGGCCCCTGAATAGGAAGATCTCCCAGGACCCCCTAACTAAAGGAACCCCCCACGGGGACCCCTGACTAAAGGGATCCCCCTCCCCCAGAAAAGAGACTCCTGCCTGGAAGCTGGAGAGCAGTCTAGGCAGGGGCAGTGAAAACAATTGCAGCTGTACCACTTACCTGGAACCTCCATATGTCCATCCCTGAAAGGAGAACAGCTGGGGCCCCTCAGAGCCATTAGCTGCAAGCTATGCATTCATTTGTGTTGACAGTTTCCACGAAACAGCTGCATTCATCCATCTCCCTTCATGGAAGAGTGCCTCTGAAACCTCAATGTTTACAAAGATCAACCACAACCACATCAAAGAGCTGTACGTCCATTGCAATCACCCGCTTGAGTGATAGGAAAGCATTTACCTCTTGGGGGACACTTTCCTGAAATGCTACTTCAGTCTCCCTTGACTAGTCAATTGTGCGGAAATCTGCAGAGCTAACCATCAGTGCCATTGGTTGGAGCCAAGTTGGATCAAAGAGTTAGGGAATAAGGTGTCTGCCCAGGAGTCACGGCTTGGTCAGCCCGATGAGGACCCAGCCCTGCAGCTGGCTTACCAAGAGAAGAAGGCAATGCTGAAGGGCCTGCAACTCATTGGGTCCCACACTGCATACATGTGGTCATGGATCCAGTTCCTTAAGGACTCCGACTGCGTGGGGGTTCTGGGGGAGGGTATCATGACCAGAGAAATGCCCCTTTCATGGCACAGGGCCATTATTGCCCTGTTGCCCAAGAAGGGGCAACTCTAACTGCTAGAAAGCTGGTAGAGACCCTGATCCCTCTACCTCGAGCCCCATTCTCGATGGTGTGCCCTGACAATATATTTTTTCTGCCGGGTGCACAGCCTGAACTATGACAGGGAGCTCCTGTTCATAGGCGTGAGGAGTCTTGGTCACGCCTTGCAGCCGCTGCTCGTCTGGAACATAGTCGCCTTGCGCCGAAGCTCACCTTCGTCTGGAATGGTGGTTGCCATCTGGGAGGCACTGCTGAGGGACCCGTACCTCCACCAATACCATTTCTGGTGGCTGGCGGAGGGATGGGCTGTGGCTGCCAGGGTGACCAGCATCAGAGACGTGTTGGGTGGCGGAGGAGTGGGCTGAATGACACCCCACGCGTTGGCGCATTGCGCAGCGATGGATGTCCAGCTCGGGGCCAATGCCATTTGTAACCTCAAAATGGTTGTGCTCAGATCTGATGACACTTGCGGTCAAGAGGGGGCTTAGGTGTGCAGTGCACCCCCGTCTGAGCGTAACCCATCTCGGACGGAAATTCACATAGGTCCCAAACCATGAACCCCTCCTGGGGAGCCAGCGCCCCACAGCCCAAGCTGCCTCGCAGAAAGGCCCTCCGTGCCCAATAGCGCTGCACGGAAGGGTTTCCTGTATGAGCTACTGCTTCGTGCTCTGTATGGCATTCCCCAGTCAGCCGCGCACTATTGTATAATGCCTTTTATGCGGGGGCCCAGATGTATCTAAACTTGTGCCAGGACCAGGCAAGCAAGAACAGCAGTGCAATGGGCTTTGCCCACTTCGCAGGCATGTGCAGGTGCAGGGTGTAATAGAATGCACCCCCATGGCCCTACCGTCTCCATGGCATCATGCAACATCATTCAAAAACTGCAAAGGATTCCACTCTGTCCATGTCCCAACTCATTTGTGACCACATGGTGCACATAAAACAGGTGTATGCCCGCTTCTTAGGTAGCGTCCATGACAGTTACATCTTGGGGAGCTCGCAGATCCCAAACATCTTTGAGGGGCAGCAGCGGCTGGAGGAACTGGGGGTTCCCACTCAGGAGGTGGCTGATGGCTCCAGTTCCGGTGCCTGGACTGGTCAAGGGGTGCCCTGCAATGCAGCCCCAGAGGGTGTCCCACATCGCTGTGGTCCGCTTTGCTCTGCACAGTTTGGAGCTGCAGATGGAGGCCAGCTGGATCCAGAGGAGGTGAGGAGGTACACATCTCCTCGGATGAGGGGTAGGTCGAGCTGAGCAGCGAGGGGCAACCCAGGGAGGAGAGGAAGAAGGACCTATGGCCAGTGACCCCATCAAGCCTTCTCGGCTTGGGGACAAGTAGGACCAGGGAGTGAAGAGTTCTCCCACTGTGGGGTGTGACCCCTGTTCATAGACACCCATCAGTACTGTGGTGCCAGCGCTTGGTTCTTGTGATGGTCTGCAAGTTCATGGGCAGGGTGCTAAGGCCATTGGCTGCACACTGTGGGAGAATGATGACGACTTGAATTGAGGAGTAACTGATGCTCCTCTCATCTTCAGTGATATGTCTAACTCCTACCTGACAGAGAGCTGAACGCATCCTGCCAATGAACAGGCGTATCATGGGGTTCAGAGACGTCCCACCTGCTAGAGCCCCTCCAAGGTCTGGGTCCTGGCTGTGGTGTTCTTTGTGGTTCAAACCTAGGATGGTTGGCGTAGTGTTCACAAAGACCACAACTAGTTTTTTTATATCAAACAATGCTAAAGATTTATTTACACTACTTTAATTGAATTCAACCTCTTATCTCTATAATAAACAACTAACAATAAATATACAATCTACACTCATCTAACACTAAACTGTCGACACTCGCCTATCGGCCAATTGTCCTGTCTGTGAATTGTCCTGTCTGTCAATTGTCTGTCGGCCAACTGTCTGTCGGCTAATTGTCTTTCGGCAAATTGTCCTACTACCACGCTCGTGTGCGGACAATTCGCCGAAAGACAATTGACAGACAGGACAATTGGCCGACACTTATTAAAAATAAAAGAATAAAAGGGATAGGCGAAATAGAAATACAAATACAACAAATTATTTATTAAATATTATTTATTAACGATTATTAAAAAAATTACTCATTTATATAAAAAAAGACAGGAACAGTCTATTAAAAACTCTTACATACAATTATGTGCACATGCACGTAAAAATTGCAACCCATCTTCAGCATTGTAGTTGAGTACAAGTTTTTGGAGTCTTTTCTTGAGGCGAATGTATTTTTTGTTTTCCCTTGCCACATCAGCCCCTGATAATGCCTGTTCTATTATAATTTCAGTGCTTGACTGTTCAATCCTAAGCTTCTGAATTAATTTGGATAAATTAGGGTGATGGACATTGACTCTTCTACTGAAGGCGTGGAGCCACCCTTCTAGCGAGTTGTTAGTTTTTGGGAGATCACTGAGAACTCTGGAGTGACACGACCATAAATAAATGTCAAATATTGGGCGTCGACGTCTACCGCATTGTATGATTCCTACCCATGTACACTCGAAATAAGACAGGAACTGTTCCAAAATTTCATCTGTTTGTGCATCTAAAGAATGAAGAAATTGTTCAAACAAAACAGCAACATCATCAGGTGGTACGAAAGCTATCGCTTGCAGCTGTTTTATAATGAAAGCATTTTCTCAGTCGCTGTACCACGTTTGTAAGCCTGTAGTCTGTATCTTGCGCCATAAACACTGGCCAAAGTGAAAAAAACAACCATACACAGAAACGTGAGGTAAATGTTTTTTGATGCTGTTTATAGCTGCTTTCTCAAAGTCCACTGTAATAGACGTCACATTTAAATTCCTTCCTTCTGTAATGAATTTAAATATTAAATCATAATTCTCTTCACTTTTACTGTTTGTTACACAATAAAGTAGTGGCACTGTTTTACGTTCAGAAATTAGTGCATGGATCGTATATAGCTGCTTACCCAAAGGCGCAGAGTCAAAAGTCCCGTCACAAAACCATTCGGTTTTCTTGGATAAAATTTCCAAATTTTTCAACGTACCAAATATAGAAACATCTTCATTTTCATAGAGTAAAAAATCATCGCCTCTTGGAGTCTTATATAGTTCTTCCTCACTTATTACTGGTCTTTTTCGTCGCACCGTACGCTTGAGAGAGTCCTTTTTTGGTAATGCTCCGACAATGGTCAAGGGGATATCGGACGTTACATTATCAATGATAGCGCTTGGCAATTGTTCAGATTGTGCAGCAAGGTGTTTTATTTCTTCTTTAACTTTTGAAGCTTGATTCTCAATAGGTGTTGGCGGATGCGAGTGTTCAGAAAACGTTTTGCTAATTACGTCATCGATCGTTGTCATTCTTGCGTTGCAGACTTTACGATTTGCGCATCTCCAATAAGTCTTTGATTCCCTGGTTTTGTCAATAATATAGGCTTATCCCTCGAACAGAAGCTTTTTGCCTCCTCGCTCCGTTTTGACAAACTCCATGATAGATACTGAAGGGCTTTGAATAAGGTCTTGAAATTCATTTACAATTGTTGAAGTACGTAATTTAGTATAACTATTTTAAGCGGGTTCCCTGTCGACTAATTGTCCTATCGGCCAATTGTCCTGTCTGTGAATTGTCCTGTCTGTCAATTGTCTGTCGGCCAACTGTCTGTCGGCTAATTGTCTTTCGGCGAATTGTCCTACTACCGTCGACACTAAAACAATAACTATGATCTGCTCTCACTAACATTAACGCTCTACAGTACTTGCTACTAGCGTTCTCCTCCACACTCTCCCAGAAGGCTCAGCCTCGACATCTTATTCAGCATCGAGCTCCCTCTAGTGTTTGAAGGTGTCACAATATTAACTCTTACAATGCTGCACATTTCTCATAATGTCACACTGGTGTGTTGTGGACAACCTCGCTACACTTTGTCAGCCCATGGCCTCCTCATCACTGGAGAAGAGTGGCAGAAATTCGAGGCCTGAGTGTTGTTGCTGGGGGCAGGGGAGGGGGTGGCCCATGCCAGCAGTAGCCCATTTTTACTGAGCCATCAGTGTGGGAGGGAGAGTCATAGAGCTGCCATTCTCACACTCCGCAAGGTTGGCGTTAACTGTGCGCGGGGGGGTGGGGGGGGGGGGTGGGTTGCGGAGCATGGCGCCATGAAATGACAGTGTGGAGGACCTGCGGGTGGCCAAAGTGATGTTTAATACAAGAGCTATATTGGTGATCTATCTCATCGAGTGATTCACCCGTACAGTTTCTTACTCTTCCTCCCACTCCCACTACGCCTAGGTGTATCCCAGGATCCACAGCCGAGTTTGAGGCGGCCTGCTGCCGTCCACATCCCGTTGCCTGTGGCAGGCGTTCCCTGGGGGGGCCCTGGGTCTTGAGGGCCCAGGCCAATGTTTCAGGGTTGCCCTCGGTGTGCTGGGCTGGAGGTGTTTCGCTCACAGGGAGCGGGTGTCAGAAAGGCTTGACACCCTCAGGATCCCCTGGGTGGATCTGCACTGGCGGAGGGCGAGGGTGACAGATGTGACGTCTCTTCAATGGTGGTGTCGGAGCTGCTCATGTCCGTGGTCACAAAGGGGCGCTCGGATTGTCCGGGCTGGTCGACTGATTGCCCTGCAAGGGAAGGGAGCTGTCATTAGTGCATCACAGGGGATAGATTATGGGACAATATTTACTCATGTGAGGTTTGAAGAATGACTGTGTGTCCTGAGGGTACTCACTTTTGTCTGCAGCCCCCACTTCACCCTCTGCACAGGTGTGGACTTGGTCCTCCTCAGCCAGTTCGAGGGCTGTTTCCTCAAAGAGGGCGAGGCGTCTGTGTCCGTGGGCGCTTGTTACGCTTGAGATTGTCCTACAATGAGACGGACGGGGAGAGAACAGGCAAGAGTCCTGCCATTCCGATGGTGATGAGGGTGTGGCATGTGTGGAGAGGAGGAGTAGTTGTGAGGAGCAGAGTAGATACTGGGGGAGACATACCCTGGCTGCACGAAGGAGGTTATTCACCTTTCTGTGGCACTGATGTCCCTTCCTCTTCTGCTGGCGCTGACTCGGGCTGCCACTGCCTCCCAGGCAGGCATGGGTGGTCACCTTACTGGATGACCATGGACAGAGGGCACCCTCTGCTGTTCACCATCCAGGGGTCTGGTCAGGTCTCCTCTCTGAGAAACCCAGTGCTGGCTCTCTGGAAGATCTCCCTGGAATGGATCTGAAACAAACGCTGGAGCTCACCACTGATTGTAAAAATTAAGGTGCCCCGGGCGAGCGAATCTTGGGGAGGTTGCAAGAGCACGGCATGATTCACATGGCAAAAACATTTTTGTTATAAAGAGGCTCAATATTCCATGATTCTCAAATTTCCCGCCGATAGTGCTGACGGGATTTGCACCTGTTTTCACACCGGAACTAACACTTGGCCAAACTTTGGTAAGATTCCGCCCAATGTCTCAACCTGTCTTTTCCTGTTACTGACATCAATGGAACAACTTTGTGTGGTTCCAGCATTTTATTTTTCCAGATTCCCTGCGTTTCTAGTGTCTTTGAATCTTGCTTTATTTGTTGATTTCTACTCAATTCTCATCGTTTTGGTGTTCCACGCAGTGATCTTTTACATTTATTTCTCTTTTGTTTTTAAAAAGTCAACCAGCTATGCACCGTTTACCCTGTTCCCGTCACCAGTACCGAGGAAACTGTTCACAGAGGCATTTGAGGTCCAGCAAGACTTTAACATGCTGGTTGATAGAGTAAGCCAAGACTCTGAATTTTTAACCAAAGCACTGGCGAGGTAAGGCAATTGTACAAAGAACACGGCTGTGCTTATTAACTTTCACAGTTTGCTCTTTTTGGATCAAAGCTTTTTGTATTGTACAATAAGTCAGTGTTTTAGGTTGCCCGTGTTAACATGATCCATTTCACATCAGATGTAACGGGGTCAGATGTCCACTTAGCGTTGCAATTTCCACTTCAGTCACATTTCGTATTGAAGACGATGGAGAGTCGTTTCACCAAACTGGTGCAATTTTAGAATAACCTCTCCTGTTTGCCACCCCTCCAGCCCCTCACTATGCCCACTCCTCTCACCAGCACTCTCCCAAGCCCTTGCTCACGGCAAGAGTACAGGAGTGGGAAGTGGCAAATGCAAAGGAGCATGGGGTAAGTGGAAAGAGTTGGCATATTCCTTCAATATTCAGAAATTTACTTAAAATTATTTCACATTTGCATATAGAAATTTAGGAATGTCCAATTGTTAAACCTGTCGAGTATAATGTTTAAATATTTTTTCTGACTAGTAACATCCTACAAAACCTTATCTTGGGGAATTACCCAACCTCGCCCTTGGGCGTCCGCCACCATTCCACCCCCGACCACCCACCCCCCCCTCCTCCCCCCCACCTCCCCCCCACAACTCGGCAGGGGAGAGCTTGTATTCCACCAGCCCCATGGGGAAATCGATTAGGGGCTGGTTTAGCACTGGGCTAAATCGCTGGCTTTGAAAGCAGACCAAGGCAGGCCAGCAGCACGGTTCAATTCCCGTACCAGTCTCCCCGAACAGGCGCCGGAATGTGGCGACTAGGGGCTTTTCACAGTGACTTCATTTGAAGCCTACTCGTGACAATAAGCGATTTTCCTTTCATTTCATCAGGTCGTCCCCGTGTGTCTCGTGGGGGTTATACCACTTACTGTGGCAAAGTAGCTCCCTGATACTGATAAGCAACTGTTTTAATGAAGTTCTGTAGGGCATACTGAAACCTATAGACCAATTAGACACTTGGAACAGTGAATCCACGTTCCCAACCATCACATGCTGTCTTAGCTCTTCTGTCTTATCTCGAGGGGGCAAGGATTTCCAGATACATAGGAAACCACCGCCTGGAGTTCCCCCTCCAAGTCACTCACCACCCTGACTTGGAAATATATTGCTTCACTGTCACTGGGTCAAACTCCTGGAACTCCCTCCCTCCACCTCAGGGACTACAGTGATTCAATACACTGCCTGTGTATTACAGGCACTACGGTAAATCCCTGTCTGCTGGCTCCTCCCAGTAGGCGGCGTATAAAAGTGTGTGCTCTCCTGTGCTGCTCCCATTCTGGTTCAAGCTGCAGGAGGCACAACATCTTGTGTAATAAAGCCTCGATTGTTCCACCATTCTCGTCTCGTGGTAATTGACGGTACATCAACCAGATAATCTGTTTTTTGTTTGATGTTGATGGAGGGATAAATATTGGCCAGGACGATGGGGATAATTCCCCAGCTCTTGAAATAGCGCCATACATCTTTTAATTTCACCTGAGAGAGCAGAGGGGGGCCCTGGTTTTGCAACACCCTGAACAATGCAGCACTTGCTCAGTATTATTTGGAGCGTAAACCCAGATTTCTGGGCTCCAGTCCTGGGAAGCGACATTCTTCTCAGTCAGAGGCGTGAGTGCCACCAACAGAGCCACAGCTGGTGCCTGTATGAATTTGTTTGAATTCAGACCCTTCAATTAGTGTATTGAAGATGTGTCAATGCAGCCTCCCTTTAGGCAGAGTATTAACGTGGCTGTGTTCCGAATGTGCAGTGTGTCTCCTTCAGGCTTTTCTGCTGTCTTGTTCAGTAATTCTTCTCTGCTATCTCACTTGCAGCACCGTACAAGTAGATGAATTTACTGCTGGCCTCTTCAGCATCTACAAGCAGGTGCTCGAAGAAGGTATCACTCAGGTAGTGAACTTGTTTTATCCCAATGGGGGCCGACGGGGAAATTGAATCATTTAAAAAGTAAGCGATTGTTCTATTTTCCTCAGGATTTTTGATTTTAAACAGCAGGGCAGTGGCGGTTGTCTGAATGCAAAGTCCTCTTGAACAGTGGGAAACTTTTCGCAATGTAGTTTATAGAATTTGACCGGGGGACACGTGTGGAGAGGATTGTGAGCTCCGTCACCCCACAATCACCGGCAGCATTGGGAACAATTTGAATGAGGAATTAAAAGTTACTGGGCAAAAATGTGTACTAGAATTTACAGTGCAGAAGGAGGCCATTCGGCCCTTCGAGTCTGCACCACCCCCCGGAAAGAGCACCCCACACCTCCACCCTACCCCCGTAACCCCACCTAACCTTTTTGGACACTAAGGGCAATTTAGCATGACCAATCCATCTAACCTGCACATACTTGGACTGTGGGAGGAAACCGGAGCACCCGGAGGAAACCCACACAGACACGGGGAGAAGACTCCGCACAGACAGTGACCCAAGCCGGGAATTGAACCTGGGACCCTGGAGCTGTGAAGCCACAGTGTTAACCGCTGTGCTACCGTGCTGCCACTGGCGCACTGTGAAAGCCTATTGGCTGTAAATGAGACTATTTGAGACTATTATACATACCTTAAACATGTTGTGTACTTTTGTTAATGGAATTTATTTTCTTCCCTTCCTATTTATCACCTCCGGCTGGGCGTATGGAGCATTCTGACCATTAACAACAATGTCCTTGCTGGTCAACCTTAAACTGAGCAGTTCACTTGAGCAGTGGGTGAAGGTGTCAGTGGCCGAGGGCGCGATTCTCCGGAAAGATGTGCAAGTGTTGTAGTGAGTGGGAATTGCCGCGAGTTTCCCGGTGCTTGGCCCTAATTCAAAGTTAATTGGTCCACTTAACGATGCCTCACCGGCTTCTCGCCCTAAATGTCAGCTTGCCAGCTGATTGGCAGGGACTGCGCTCGCCAGCCTCCCGCTAACATTGTCGGGCACCACTTAAGCTGCACTTGCTCAGCCAACCCCAGCCAGCTGGCAACAATGTCACCCAGGAGACCAGCCCCAAGATTCAGGGACACTGACCTGCGAAGGCTCCTGGACGTGGTGGAGGCCAGGAGGGATGTCCTGTTTCCCCCGGGGATTCAGGAGGGTGAGGCACAGGGCCCTATGGGCACCAATCGGAGGAAGGGGTCGCTGGGTGTGAACCCGGACCCGTCCCATGGAGTGGTGACAGTGACAGTGGCTAGCAGCTCCCCTGAGATCCACCCCTCTGATGAGGCCGCGTCTCGCAGGCAGCACACGGCAGTGCACGGGTGTCATTGTGCCACCCACAAGTGAGCGGGGCCTTCCGGACCAGACCTGCCAGAGGACACCTGCCTGGGGCATCAAGGGCTATGAGACAAGGTAAGCAGCTAGCTGCCACCACCTCAGATGTGCATCCTGGGTAAACACCAAGACGTAGTGTTACAGCTAGGAGGGCCAGGATCACTGAGGGCACCGGGGGTAGGGGGGTTAAGGTAGGGGGTAGGGAGAGAGTGGGGGGGAAGGGGTGTTGGGAGGCCGGCACTGTCAGGAATGGGGTATTGTACCGCGCATTAAATAACTTTCTGGACAACCATTATGATGCCTCATTCACTTTCTTCCGGAATGCGGGCTGATTCCCAGACCCTGTCCCCATCTCTCCAGGATAACCCACCCCTCTCCCCATGCCACTCACCTGGCAATGGTCCCGTCCCTGGAGCTGTGTCCCATCCCCTGGGTGCTCGGATGTTGGCTGTTGCGTGTGTGGTGTTGCCTCCCGCTATGTTCAGGCATTGTCCAGGCATCAAGGTGCGATTGGGATGCTAGGCAATGACTCCCACTTGCTCCATGGCCCGCCCACCCATGGGAATCCACTTGGCCTGTGTGAAGTGCTCACCTAACCACGATTGCCAATTCCCTATCAGCAATAGCCTTCAGCCACTCAGCCAGAGGCCTCGGCAGTCAGTGGGAATTATTGGTGACGGGCAGGGACAATGGTTGTCCCCTCCAATGGTTACATACAACCCAGAGGTTGGCATGATGGTGCAGTGGTGGCTGCGCCCCCCAGCAACCCCCTCCACCCTCCCATGGCAGCTCACCCCTGCGGAGGGTCCCACCACCCCTAGCTGAGGGTTCCCCATCCCCCGCCGAGCACCGGGGCAGGAAGCCCAGCTCCCCCCGGGCTCTTTGCCTACGAGCAAAGATGGCTACTCACCTGCTCGGCTCCCCACAGAAGCCCTTCCACCAGATTCACTTTCTTCAAAAGGAGCACTAATCGGCGCCAGCGTGAGCACTTCCTGGGGAGGCCTCTGAATGACAGGAGGCCGTTGGATGAGGGGCGGCTCCCGTTAATTGTACGGAAATGGTCCTCAAGTGCTGATAATTGGTTTCTCGCCATGCTGCGGCGAGATTCCGAATTTGCCTACGGGAGGGGGCCGGTTGCATCGTAAACTGTTTGGCGCCTGATGCGGTTCCCGTTTTTGGCCTCTCCCGCTATTCACCGGCCTCATTACGCTTGAGCGCGATTGTAACGGGACCAGAAGATCGCGCTCCTCATCTATTTTGTGCTGCCGCTTGACGTACTGATGTAGGAAGGGACAAGCAGGGACCATTCAGCCCCTCGAGCCTATTCCACTGCCATTCAATTTCATTAGGGCTGAGCTTTGTTCACGGCATCTGTTTGCCATTGTTCAAGAACCCTCACCGAACAATTATGAAATGATGTATTTATATCACTTGCACACCCCACAATCTCACTCCACCCTCAACAACGTTTGGGGGGTGGGGGCTGCGAGGGGAGTGAGTACCAGATTTCTACTGCTCTTTGTGTGAAGGAATACTCCTGAAATGACCCCTGACCTGCCTCACTCCAATTTTAAGGATATGTCCCTTTGTTCTAGACTCCCCCACCAGTGAAAATAGTTTCTCTCATTATCGACCCCACCATCTTAAATGCACCATGTGGATCACCTCTCAAGTGTTTTTTATATTCTTGGGGATACAAACCGAGTAGTCTCTATACTCTTGCCTCATAATTTAACCCTAGTAGTCCAGGTGAATCTGTGTTACACCCCTCCCAATGCCAGTATCATACATACGACTCACACATCCTGGCACATTTGTCAGTTCCCAGCACTTTCGAGGCTCTCCCTCGGGTGAGAGGTGGGCTGTTGGATGACGTGTTACATGCTGCGGTCATTGCTAATGCCCCCTGCCCGGAGGCCCCAGACCAAGACAGAGAACCGCGACAATGACGCCCATGCAGCGAATAGGAACGCCATATTTGGCCCGATACCTGGTCCGCTCCGGTGGGTCTCTCCAGCATAGACCCAGGAGGATCTCCAACATTGTGGTGACCTGCTGCGTCCTTCATAACATTGTGCAGCCGAGGAGGGACATGTGGGAGGAGGAAGAACGCCAGGCCTCTTCTGATGAGGAGGATGTCCAAGACATTCCGGGCATGGAGACGGGCTGGCACGGGAGGCTGCCCAACGTGTGCTCCAGACCGGCGCACATGGGAAACTTAATCACTTCCCGATTTCCACACAATGAAGCCTGGTCACTGGGAGCTCCGTCACCTTGTCTAACCTCTCTGTACTCTCCACAACTCTCCTCCCAGCCCACTTCCCCATAGCCGCTCACATCCTCCCCCCTGCCCCTCCTCCCTTCACTCCACCTCTAGCCCCGTCCCGTGCCACCTCACAGGGTCACATTGGCTGGACCATCCAAATGTCCTGAGGGTCTTCATCCATGCCATCGTCCAACACCCACACCGCCAACCTCTCCACCGCTCCAACCCTCCCTCAACCACCCCAACATCCGGCACACCCTCTATACCCAGCCCAGCCCAGCCCTCACATCCTTCAACTGGAGGATTGAGGCGGGTCTCATTTTTGGTGCAAAGGTGTTTACAGTATTGTGCCCTGACCCCTCCCTCTAACCTATGTGCTGCACCCATGCTGACTTAAGCAGTGTTTAACTTTCTTATTTTAATTGACCCCAGACAGCACATCAGCTGTGGAGGCAGCCGTCCTCTGGAGGGCTCGGTCCCGGAAGGGCCCGGCTGACTTTCAAAGGTGACAAAGTGCCACCCTCTTCTGCTCGCTGCCCATCAGATATGCCAGTATCAGGTGGGAGGAGGAGGAGAGGGGGGGGATTCAGAAGCACTGAGGTGTTCCAGCAACTCCCCTGCGGGGGTCTCCCTCGGGGTGCTCTGGGCCTCCAGGCTACTCCATGGGACGGAGGTGAGGCCGGAGTGAGCTCCGGAGGCTCCAGCGTCACCTGCCGCTGCCAGTCCTGCAGGCCTGTTCACGTCTCAACCAGGGTCTCAATGCCCTCAGCTATGGAGCACTGAGTCAGGGACATGTCCCTCAGCGAGTGAGACATGCTCCTCACTGGCTCAGTCATGTGCCTCTGGCAGTGTGCCCGGTCCCTCTGTGCCTGGCCCAGGTCAGTTAGCGCCCGGCCAATGTTCTCGACGCCCTCAGCCATGACCCTTTGTGAGTGGGCCAAACTCTGGAGCAACGCAATAATGTCCAGGTGGGCCTGGTATATGTCTGCCTGTGATTGGGCTCCCCGGTCCTGAGCCTCAACCATCGCCTGCACAGCGTGTCCCAAACCTTTGATGTCTTGACCCATGGCTGTGACTTCATCAGCAAGGCTTTCACTGTGGTCGCCACCCATTCAGTGTTGTCCTGGGCACCGTCCCCTGCACCTGGAGGTGGCTGGACTCCTCCAGTTGCACTTGCAGGCGTTGGAAGGTTGCTGACACCCCCCTCCTGTAACCCTGGCTCTGTGTCTGCATCTCGACCAGTGACGGGATCATCCTTCCCAGGAGGTACCCCTGTCCGGACTACAGCTGGTTCCTGGGATCGTGCAGCCCTCTGACTGGTCACTCCCTCAGGAATTCCTACCACCACCTCATGTGCTGCATGCAGCGTCTGTGATATGCACACCAGATGGTGACCCAGTAGCCTCTACACTTAAATGACCCGCCAACCCACAGACAGTGAGCTGGTAGAGGATGCAGGTGAACGCAGTGGCGAGAAGTCGGTGTCTGTCGGGAGGAGTTCAAACTAATTCGGCATGGGGAGGGGCACTGCATAACACAGTAAAGTAATCAGGTCAGAGGGAATACAGCGGTAGTAAGTTTCAAGGGATTAAGATAAGGCTGGATGGCCTCTACTTTAATGCCAGGAGTATTACAGGTAAAACAGATGAGTTAAGGGAGAGGATTACATAGAACATAGAACATAGAACAGTACAGCACAGAACAGGCCCTTCGGCCCTCAATGTTGTGCCGAGCCATGATCACCCTACTCAAACCCACGTATCCACCCTATACCCGTAACCCAACAACCACCCCCTTAACCTTACTTTTATTAGGACACTACGGGCAATTTAGCATAGCCAATCCACCTAACCCACACATCTTTGGACTGTGGGAGGAAACCGGAGCACCCGGAGGAAACCCACGCACACAGGGGGAGGACGTGCAGACTCCACACAGACAGTGACCCAGCCGGGAATCGAACTTGGGACCCTGGAGCTGTGAAGCATTTATGCTAACCACCATGCTACCCTGCTACCCTAACATGTGGAATTGTGATATAGTAGCCATGACAGAGTCATGGTTGAGGGAGGAGCAGAATTGGTAGCTCAACATCCCGGGATATAGAATCTTCAGGTAAGAAGGAGGAAGGGCAAAAAGATCATCATAGAATTTACAGTGCAGAAGGAGGCCATTCGGCCCATCGAGTCTGCACCGGCTCTTGGAAAGAGCACCCTACCCAAGGTCAACACCTCCACCCTATCCCATAACCCAGTAACCCCACCCAACACTAAGGGCAATTTTGGACACTAAGGGCAATTTATCATGTCCAATCCACCTAACCTGCACATCTTTGGACTGTGGGAGGAGCACCCGGAGGAAACCCACGCACACACGGGGAGAATGTGCAGAGTCCGCACAGACAGTGACCCAAGTAGGAATCGAACCTGGGACCCTGGAGCTGTGAAGCAATTGTGCTATCCATCCACATAAGAGGAAGCGGGATTGCATTAATAATTAAGGAGTCAGTTACTGCGGGAAGGAGAGATGAAATCTTGGAGGGGCATCAAATGAAGCTTTGTGGGTAGAGCTTAGGAACAAAAAAGGGACATTGCTAGGTGTTTATTATAGATCCCCAGATAGTCAGTGGGAAATTCAGGAGCAAATAAGTGCGCAATTCACAGAAGTGCGTAAAAATAATAATAGGATCATTCTATTCGGTGATTTCAACTTTAACTGGGATAATCATTGTGTTCAGGGCTTAGATAGAGTGGAGCTCTTAAAATATATACAGGAGAACCTTTTTAGCTCAATATGTAAAGTGTCCAACAAGGTGCAGTGCTGGACCTAATTCTGGGCAATGAAAGCCGGACAGATGGTTGGTGTATTCGTGGGGGTGAATTTTGGTGATAGCGACTACAACATGGTTCAATTTACGTTTGATGTGGAGATGCTGGCGTTGGACTGGGGTGGACACAGTAAGAAGTCTGACAACACCAGGTTAAAGTCCAACAGTTTGTTTGGAGTCACTAGCTTTCAGAGCGCAGATCCTTCATCAGGTGAATGAAGAGGTGGGTCCAACAAGATCATATTTAGACAAAGTCAGTGTTGCAAGATGATACTTTGAATGTGAGTCTTTGCAGGTAATTATGTCTTTACAGGTCCAGATGGTGTGACTGGAGAGAGGGAGAATCACAGGTTACAGAGGTGTGAATTGTCTCATGCCAGGACAGTTGGTAGGATTTCGCAAGGCCAGGCCAGATGGTGGGGGGTGAATGTAATGAGACATGAATCCAAGGTCCCGGTTGAGGCCGTACTCACGTGTGCGGAACTTGGCTATCAGTTTCTGCTCGGCGATTCTGCGTTGCCGCGCGTACTGAAGGCCGTCTTGGCGAACGCTTACCCGGAGATCAGAGGCTGAATTCCCTTGACTGCTGAAGTGTTCCTGCCTGGTGATTATCGCTCAATGTCCGTTCATCCGTTGTCGCAGCGTCTGCATGGTCTCGCCAATGTACCACACCTCGGGACATCCTTTCCTGAGCGTATGAGGTAAACAACATTGGCCGAGTCGCACAAGTATGTACTGCGTACCTGGTGGGTGGTGTTCTCACGTGTAATGGTGGTATCCATGTCGATGATCTGGCACGCCTTGCAGAGGTTGCCATGGCGGGGTTGTTGTTGTGTCGTGCTCATTGTTCTCCTGAAGGCTGGGTAGTTTGCTGCAAACAATAATCTGTTTGAGGTTGCGCGGTTGATTGAAGGGAAATGGTGGGGGTGTGGTGGATGGCCTTGGCAAGATGTTATCCCAAGATATTCTATGTGTATCAATGGGATGAGGATAACGAGGGAAAGAGTAGGGCTCATTCGGGACCATCGGGGAAATCTGTAGGTGGAGCCAGAGGACATTAGCAGGGTTTTGAACGAATACTTCATATCTGTCTTCACCCAAGAGAATGAGGACGGGAGAGAGACTGTGCGGTTCTGGAACAAATTGTCAAAGGGAGTGACAAGATATTGGAGCTGTGTCGGCAGGCTTAAAAATGGACAAATCTTCACGCCTGGATGAATTGTGTCCCAGGTTGCAGTGGGAGGTGAGGGAGGAGATTGCAGGGGCTCTGACCCAAATTTTTACTTCCTCTCTGGCCATGGGGGAGGTGCCAGAGGACTGGAGAACAGCTAATGTGGTCCCACTATTTAAGAAGGGTTGTCCTTTCTTATATAAGCCAGGGAACTACAGACCAGTGAGTCTCACGTCGGTGGTGGGGAAACTATTGAAGAAAATTCTGAAGGAGAGATTCTATCTCCACTTGGAGAGGCGAGGTTTGATCAGGAATAGTCAGCATGTCTTTGTCAGGGGGAGGTCATGTCTAACAAATTTGATTGAAATTTCTGAAGAGGTGTGTAGATGAGGGTAGAGCAGTTGATGTAATTCACATGGATTTCAGCAAAGCCTTTGACAAGGTCCCACATGGGAGACTTATAAAGAAGGCAAATGCACATGAGATACAGGGTAACTTGAGAAGGTGGATTCCAAATTGGCTTAGCTGCAGGAGACAGGGTGATGACAGAGGGCTGCTGTAGTGACTGAAGCCAGTGTCCTGTGGCTTACCACAGAGATCCGTGCTGATCCCGCTATTATTTGTCATTTATATAAACAACATAGATGACTCTGTGGGGGAATTTGAGGAAAAACCTTTTTACCCAGAGGGCGGTCGGTCGGGAGTGCGCTGTCTGGGAGGGTGGTAGAAGTTAGTTGCCTCACATCCTGTAATAAGTAACTGGATGAGCACTTTGGCACATCATAACATTCAAGGTTATGGGAAAGTTTTTAAAAATTTGTTCATGGGACGTGGGCGTCGCTGGCTGTGCCAGGATTTATTGCCCATCCCTAATTGCCCTTTAGGGGGCAGTTAAGAGTCAACCACATTGCTGTGGGTCTGGAGTCACATGTAGGCCAGACCGGGTAAGGACGGCAGATTTCCTTCCCTGAAGGACATCAGTGAACCAGATGGGTTTTTACAACAATCGACAATGGCTTCATGGTCATCATTTGACTTTTAATTCCAGATTTTTATTTAATTCAAATTTCACCATCTGCAGTGGCAGGCAAATGTGCTTGCAAATGGGATGAGGTAGACAGATCAAGTGTTTTTCATGCGTCAGTGCAGACTTGATGGGCCGAAGGGTCACTTCTGCGCTGTATTATTCTGTGATTCTGAAAATAGGGTAGGGTTTCTACCAGGTTGATGTAGAGAAACTGTAACCTCGGGTGGAGGAATCCAGAACAAGGTGATGTTTAGCTCAGTGGGCTAGACAGTTGGTTTGTGATGCAGAACAAGGCCAGTAGCGTGAGTTCAATTCCCATACCAGCTTACCCTAACAGGTGCCGGAATGTGATGACTAGGGGCTTTTCACAGTAACTTCATACTTGTGACAATAAAAGTTTATTAACATGAGAGCTGAGCCATTTAGGTATGAAATTGAAAGGCACACTTTCATACAAAGTGTAGTGTAAAATCTGGAACTCCTTGTCAAAATACTGTGGACACTAGAGCAATTGAAATGTTCAAAATTTGGATCAATAGAGTTTTGTTAAATAAGGATATGAAACAGAGGCAGATCAATAAGGTTGAGGTGAATATCAGACATGGTCGAAATGACTAATGGAACAGGCTTAAGGGAGTGAATGGCTGACAAAATATTCGTCATTTTTACTTCACCTTGAAAATGCAATCTCAGTTTCGGGTCTGGAGTCCATTGTGTCTCTAGTATTTTGCCCCAATTACCTTTTATCAAGCCTTGGGAGTCTTGAATAAAGTGTGCCCACAAGATATTTGAGCATGGAGGGCATTGTAAGCTGACCTTCCCTAATATATATTTTCTGGTAAGGCTACAAGTTTCAAAAAACAGTTTAGATGGTTAACTCACTCACTGAGCCTCTGGGGCATTCTACCAAGTTAAAGGCACTACATAAACTTGGGGCAGCACGGTAGCATGGTGGTTAGCATAAATGCTTCACAGCTCCAGGGTCCCAGGTTCGATTCCCGGCTGGGTCACTGTCTGTGCGGAGTCTGCACGTCCTCCCCGTGTGTGCGTGGGTTTCCTCCGGGTGCTCCGGTTTCCTCCCACAGTCCAAAGATGTGCGGGTTAGGTGGATTGGCCATGCTAAATTGCCCGTAGTGTCCTAAAAAGTAAGGTTAAGGGGGGGTTGTTGGGTTACGGGTATAGGGTGGATACGTGGGTTTGAGTAGGGTGATCATGGCTCGGCACAACATCGAGGGCCGAAGGGCCTGTTCTGTGCTGTACTGTTCTATGTTCTATAAATGCAGGTTATTGTTGTTGAAACACTGCAAGTTTCATTGCAGTCTGCGTTCAGTTGGCGATTTAAACATCGCTCAGGGTGCTATTATTGTCCTCCATGCCTCTGGTTAAGAGAAGGCAAAGGGGGCAGCATGGCGGCGCAGTGGTTAGCACTGCTGCCTCACGGCGCTGAGGTCCCAGGTTCGATCCTGACTCTGGGTCACTGTCCGTGTGGAGTTTGCACATTCTCCCCGTGTTTGCGTGGGTTTCGCCCCCACAACCCAAAGATGCGTAGGGTAGGTGGATTGGCCACGCTAAATTGCCCCTTAATTGGAAAAAATGAATTGGGTACTCTAAATGTGTTTTAAAAAATAAAGAGATGGCAATACAGCCAGTATGAGTGACATCTGTCTAAAGAGAGTGGATAAGATCGATGGGTCATGTGGGACAAAACTGTCGATCTTCAAGTCCTTCAGGGGTTGGAACCTTCTTAAAATCTTTGCAGATGTGAATTTAAAAAGTAAGCATTTTGAGTTAAAAATGTCCCACCTCTTGCATTTGTTCTTTAAAACAACTACAATAGTTGCTTTTTCTTTTCCCTTTCCTACTTCAGACTATTACTTTAGGTATAAACAGATCTGACTACATGTTTCAGAAAGGACAAGATCACAGCACTTCCTTGAAACAAATAGAAATTAATACAGTGGCTGCTGGTCTGGCAGGGCTGGCTGAGCGGGTCCCAGATGTACATCGGTAAGAGCTGAGCTCGTGATTTTGACGATTACTTAAAATTGATTTTTTTTTAGACACAAATAATTGCCTGCCGTGTGCAGTGGGAGGAGTTTCGTGGAGTGCCAATACCAACATGGACCAATAGGGTTGACTGGCCTGATTCTGTGCTGCACATATTCTGCAACCTAATTTTAAAAAAATATTCTATCATGTGATGTGGGTAGTGCTGGCTGGACCAGCATTTGTTGCCCATCCCTAAATGCCCTTCAACTAAATGCTTTTCTCGTAATTTCAGAGGGAAAGTAAAAATTAACCACACTGCTGTGGGTCTGGACTCACATGTAAGTCAGACCAGGTAAGGACGGCAGATTTCCTTCCCTGAAGGTCTTTAATGAACCAGATGGGTTTTTACAGCAATCAACAACAGATTCATGGTCATCATTCATTCCTGGGACTAGCCTTCAATTCCAGATTTTATTAATTCCATTTAAATTCCACCATCTCCTGTTGTGGGATTAGAACCTATGCCCACAGATCATTAGTCTGGTTTTCTGGTCCTGTGTTCATCATAGAATTTAGAGTGCAGAAGGAGGCCATTCGCCCCATCGAGTCTGCACCGGCTCTTGGAAAGAGCACCCTACCCAAGCCCACACCTCCACCCTATCCCCATAACCCAGTAACCCAACCCAACACTAAGGGCAATTTTGGACACTAAGGGCAATTTATCATGGCCAATCCACCTAACCTGCACATCTTTGGACTGTGGGAGGAAAACGGAGCACCCGGAGGAAACCCGCGCACACACTGGGAGAACGTGCAGACTCCGCACAGACAGTGACCCAAGCCGGGAAACAAACCTGGGACCCTGGAGCTGTGAAGCAATTGTGCTAACCATTGTGCTACCGTTATGCGTACTATGCCACTATTTCCCCCTGTAGATGTATATATTGTGTTATAGTTGGCTCTCCAATGACTCGGATATATCATCCCTGGGCCAGAGCTGTGCAGACTGGAAAGGTGCTGAAAGACTTAAGGTATCCCATCTGCTTTCTGCAAATGAGCCGAGATGGTGAATAGCAACCGTAAGAGGCATTGTGTGATCATCGCCAGGTCTGATTGTGTTCCCATCAAGGTTCCACACATGCGCTGTGAGAAAAGGAGGTGGGGGGAAGCAAAGTTAACAATCAGCATCAGGAACCCAGAGCAATTCCCCCCCCCCTTTCCCATTCCCCATCTCCAGGCAACTAACACAGTCGTCAAAGGTCAGGGATTGAACCTGGGGGCTTTCCTGTTGGCAGGCTTGTTGCCAGCATGAACTATTGTTTCTGCAAGGGAGCCCTGTACCTCTAACATGTCAGAATAGGGCATGTTGTTCTAAAATTCTTCACTATTCAGACAAGCAGTGGTTCAACCATTAATGGCTCAATTCTGTGAGACTGTTGCACGGAATGACAGATAATTATATCAAATGATGTTGCCTCTTTTTTTTATATTGCGGACCTGGCATTTTAGAAACTTTATTTGCCTGGCAGAGATAAACTCTGATCTCAGAATCTAGCATCTTAGGAAATTCTAAATCGTGCCCTTTAAGAGGAATAGGTTCAGTTAAGTGCAGCTGCACCTTGGCCTGAGAGAAGTATTGCTCCATTAAACCCTCCCGTTGTTATAATAAGGTGCTACTAACATGGTCTAACATGCTACTAGCAATGCAACAGAAGGACAGTTGGCACCTGAGCCTGGTGTACGTAAGGTGATACTTCATGCTTCAATTAATCGTTTCAAATGGCATTTTTTTTTTTTTTTTTGCGATATTTTTATTAAGTTTTTAACATTTTATTCACCCACCCCAAATAGAGATAGTATAAAAATGAAACACCCACAACACCCCTACCCCCTAAAACCATACTCCAATCCCCATCCTGAGCAGCTGACAGTGACCAACTCTTTGCAATACGGTTGCCATCCTTTATAGAACCCCTCAATCGCTCCTCTCAAGGTGAACCTCACTTTTTCAAGGTGTAGGAATTCCATTAAATCCCCCAGCCGTACTGAGCCAGAGGGCAGAATAGATCACCTCCAGCCCAACAGGCACCCAAGATTCAGCGGGGGCGGGAATCGCGCCGCACCGGTGGGCGGGCACCCCCCCCCCCCCCCCGGCGATTCTACGGCCCGCAATGGGCCAAAGTCCCGCCTCTTCTATTCCGGTCCCGCCGGCGTGGATTGAACCAAGTCCCTTACCAGCAGGACCTGGCGGCTCGGGCAGGCACCGGGATCCTGTGGGGGGGCACGGGGCGGTCTGACCCTGGGGTGTACCCCCACGGTGGCCTGGCCCGCAATCGGGGGCCATCGATCGCGGGCGGGCCTGTGCCGTGGGGGCACTCTGTGGTTACCCCACTAGTCACTACCTGCCATCAGAAAAAGATCCAGTTATTCCAACTTTTAGCTTTCTGTCTGCTAACCAGCTTTCTATCCATCTAAAGACACTCTCCGTAATCCCATCTGCTTTAACTTTACACATTTATCTGTTGCGTGAGACCTTGTTGAAAGCCTTCAGAAACTAAATAAACTACATCCATCGGTTCTCTCTGGCCAACTCTACTGGTTACACCTTCAAAGAATGGGCAGCACGGTAGCATTGTGGATAGCACAATTGCTTCACAGCTCCAGGGTCCCAGGTTCGATTCCGGCTTGGGTCACTGTCCGTGTGGAGTCTGCACATCCTCCCCGTGTGTGCGTGGGTTTCCTCCGGGTGCTCTGGTTTCCTCCCACAGTCCAAAGATGTGCAGGTTGGGTGGATTGGCCATGATAAATTGCCCTTAGTGTCAAAAATTGCCCTTAGTGTTGGGTGGGGTTACTGGGTTATGGGGATAGGGTGGAGGTGTTGACCTTGGGTAGGGTGCTCTTTCCAGGAGCGGGTGCAGACTCGATGGGCCGAATGGCCTCCTTCTGCACTGTAAATTCTATGAATTCTAGTAGATTTGTCAAGCGTGATTTTCGTTAGGTAAATCCATGCTAACTTTGTCTGATTACACCACTGCTTTCCAAATGCTGTGCTATGAAATCCTTGATAATGGACTCCAGCAACTTCCCCACTACCGACGTTCGGCTCCCTGGTCTATACTTCCCTGTTTTCTCTCTACCTCCCTTTTTGAAAAGTGGGGTTACATTTGCTCCCTTCCAATCTCTAGGAACCATTCCAGAGTCCAAAGAATTTTGTAAAATGACCACCAATGGATCTATTATTTCTTGGGCCACTTCCTTAAGTACGCTGGGATGACGATTATCAGGTGCTGGAGATTTATCCGCCTTCAATCACGTTAATTTCCTCAAAACCATTTCTTTACTAATACTAATTTCCTTCCACTCCTCACTAAAACTTGTGTTTCTCAGATCACACGTGTCAGCCTACAGAAAGTTTTTCGGCAGCGAGTATGTCAAGGACTTTGTGCCGACAACTTCCCCAGAGTCGAGCATTGGCTTAGAAGGGAGATTCTGGGTTAAATATAATTGAATGGCAGCAGCTCAAACGAAGAATAGACCACAGCGATCAGACTGCCTGTGATCAAAGCCTATTGCATTTGTACATTTTGTCAGAGTCATAAAGCATGGAATGAGACCATTCAGCCCATCGTACCTCTGCTGTCTCTTTGAAAGAACAATCCAATTAGTTCCACTTTCATGACCTTACCCCATTGCTCTGAAAATGATTCCCTTTCAAATATTCATCTAGTTTCCCCTTTGAAATTATTATTGACTCTGCTCCCACTTTCCTTTCAGGCAGTGCATTCCAACAGGCTGCACTAAAAACATTGTCACGCCTCTCTCCTCGTTCTTCTGCCAATTGTCTTAAATCTGTTGTTTCCTGCCAGTGGAAATGGCTTCTATAAGACCAGAAGACATAGGAGCAGAATTAGGCCACTCGGCCCATCGAGCCTGCTCCACCATTTCAATCATGGCTGATATTTTTCTCATCCCCATTCTCCCTGTCTATTCTTGTTAAAACTCCTAATTTTTGAGTCCATCTATTAATCTCCCATTAACCGTCTCTACTCTTAATAGTAATTAGGCTTCCCCATTCTCTCCACATAACTGAAGTTGGTCATCCCTGGCACCATTCTGGGAACCCTACCCTTCAACCGCTTCAAGAGATTAACCTCCTTCCTTGGGTATGGCTTGAGTTGGCCACAATACCCCAGCTGAGGGCTAACCACTGATAGGTTTATTATAATGTCCTTGTGTTTTGTGCTCAATCCACTATTTCTCAATCCACATGTTGAGAAAGCAGTGGACATTTATGGCGTGTCTTTTTCTGATGTTCCATGCAGGCATGTCCTTAACTTCTGGGGAAAATCTGACGAAGCAGCTAAGATCTTGACTAACAATGCAGCAAAAGGCATTGCTGAAGGAATTGCGAAAGCTTGGCAACTGTATGGGTCACCAGAGTGAGTAACGTTTGAACTCGAGGTCAGACTGGTAACTGGTCTCGTGGAATGGTTGGAGGAGGAAGTCACTTGAATCTAGAAGCAGTAAATTTGGTCAACTAATGGCTGTCAAATTATTTGTTGCGTAGCTGTGTTTATTAAATGTATGTTTGTTCTAATTTTCTCCTCCAAGCTTGGTATCTTGTTTGAGTTGGGTTCCATGCATATTTCTGGCCTTCGGTGCCTTGTCTAATATCCATTTCTTATATCAAACTAGATAATGTTTTGGGAGGATATTCAGTAATGGAAGATGTTACAGTCAAGCCTGATTTTAGGATCGCCCATTCTCTGGTATTTCTGATGACACTGATTAAGTCTCGGCTCATGTGAAAGAAATTCCCAAGCCTGGCTGCGAAGGAGTCGGTTAAGATGCTTTGGTGGAGACTGTTTATTGCTTGTGACAGAGGTTACTTACCCACTCTAACCCCCCCCCCCCCCACCCCCTCCCCCCCTCCCCACTCTACCCTCCCCACCCCCCGAGTGCTGGCGGACTCTTCTTTGTATACACATCTGAGGATAATTAACTCACCAATACCCAAGACTTGTTCACTTGATTACCTTAAAGCACCAGGTATTTAATATCCATATAGAAGCTCAAGGGACCTGAGAAGGTAAATTCAGTAACGAAAGCAAAGTCTGCAACGCGGCTTACAGTCCAAAAGATTCCAACTGGGACTTCCGATCACACCGGTCCCAGTCTAGGCCGGCTTTTTATAAGCCCCAGTTAGGGGACCTTTACCTACGAGGAGGGGAGTTCGTATTCCCCCGAATCCCACGGAGAGAACAATTGGGCTATCCCTGTGGGTCTCGTGAAGGCTATTACAATCCATCAATGGAACATATTAGATATTAATAGATTCCCCTCTTTTCTCTGAATTAAACTGATAGGCAAACAAAAACTATCCATAAGAAAAAATCCAAAGAGGAGGAACACAGTGGGGAGATGGAGTACGGGGTATAGGCGGGGAGATGGAGTACGGGGTATAGGCGGGGAGATGGAGTACGGGGTATAGGCGGGGAGATGGAGTACGGGGTATAGGCGGGGAGATGGAGTACGGGGTATAGGCGGGGAGATGGAGTACGGGGTATAGGCGGGGAGATGGAGTACGGGGTATAGGCGGGGAGATGGAGTACGGGGTATAGGCGGGGAGGGGTATAGGCGGGGAGATGGAGTACGGGGTATAGGCGGGGAGATGGAGTACGGGGTATAGGCGGGGAGATGGAGTACGGGGTATAGGCGGGGAGATGGAGTACTGGGTATAGGCGGGGAGATGGAGTACGGGGTATAGGCGGGGAGATGGAGTACGGGGTATAGGCGGGGAGGGGTATAGGCGGGGAGATGGAGTACGGGGTATAGGCGGGGAGATGGAGTACGGGGTATAGGCGGGGAGATGGAGTACGGGGTATAGGCGGGGAGATGGAGTACGGGGTATAGGCGGGGAGATGGAGTACGGGGTATAGGGGAGATGGAGTACGGGGTATAGGGGAGATGGAGTACGGGGTATAGGGGAGATGGAGTACAGGGTATAGGCGGGGAGATGGAGTACGGGGTATAGGCGGGGAGGGGTATAGGCGGGGAGATGGAGTACGGGGTATAGGCGGGGAGATGGAGTACGGGGTATAGGTGGGGAGATGGAGTACAGGGTATAGGGGAGATGGAGTACAGGGTATAGGCGGGGAGATGGAGTACGGGGTATAGGCGGGGAGGGGTATAGGCGGGGAGATGGAGTACGGGGTATAGGCGGGGAGATGGAGTACGGGGTATAGGCGGGGAGATGGAGTACGGGGTATAGGCGGGGAGGGGTATAGGCGGGGAGATGGAGTACGGGGTATAGGCGGGGAGATGGAGTACGGGGTATAGGCGGAAGCCCTGAGTAGGGTAAACTCAACCGCAACATGTGCCAGGCTCGGCCTGATTCAATTTAAGGTCGTTCACCGGGCCCACATGACGGTGGCTCAGATGAGCAAATTCTTTGGGGTAGAGGACAAGTGCATTAAATGTGCGGGAGGACCAGCGAACCACGTATGGAAGGTTGACGTGGGACTTCGGGATTCTGACACCCTTTACTGACTTTTTGTTTCGGAGAGAATATCTACGGTACTACCCGGACATTGCCATATTTTCAAATGGCCACTTTCTGGATTGTTGGTGAACTTTAGAAGCTGAACCAGGTGTCAGTGAGTTTTAAGTTGGACACTCCTTTGTTGTATTTGAATCAATTTTTTGGGGAACTTTTGTGATTGTTCTGACTCTGTTATTCTGATTATGTTGTTAAACTGCACTGCTTACCAATAATCCCCAGCCAGTTGGGCGGGTTATAACAGTTCTGTGGAGGAACACCTTTCTGCTGATGTGAAATGAAATGAAATTCACTTATTATCACGAGTAGGCTTCAATGAAGTTACTGTGAAAAGCCCCTAGTCACCACTTTCCGGCGCCTGTTCGGGGAGGCTGGCACGGAAATTGAACCGTGCTGCTGGCCTGCCTTGGTCTGCTTTAAAAGCCAGCGATTTAGCGCAGTGTGCTAAACCAGCCATTGTACCATTGGGGACAAAGGGTGGTTGTGTGTGTGTGTACTGAAGATTTTTTTGTATCCTGTGAATGCTTTTGATATGTCACTGTTGAGTTGTTAATAAAGCACAATACTACCCATGCTCTGAGGTGCAGGAGGGGAATCTGTCTCTGAGCGCCTGCTGCTCCTGGCTGTATTCCTGCTTCCGGACCCGGTGTGTTTCGCATGCCGGCTGCCTTTTCCGGACTTTGAAGCCTGGACCACAGAAAGGGAGAACGGTGCTACGACCGGTTGAATGGAGGGAAAGGAGAGCCTGTTGCTGCTGCCAGTTGCTTGCAGGAAAGAGAGAAGAGAACGCTTGCCATGCCTGGGACTCGTACTTACCACTGGCTGCCTGTCTGTTTATCGGCTTGGAGTAGAGTGAGGAGTGGATTTTGGTTGGCTGCTGTCAGACTTGTTTTTGCGGTTTTGGACTGGACAATGTCTGGGGATCGGATGCCAGGACTGTGAGAGCAGCAGGGCGGTGGCCCAATTGACTATGTGTCGTGTCTGTACTGATGTAGGTAGTGTTTTACTGTTGGGGGATTGTATGGCTATCATTGTATTTCTGTTGTCTATTGTTAATTTGGGCTCAGCGTCTGTGCACTGGGGGTTGAGGGGTGCTAGTGAGGGGGAGGGTTGTTGTCTCTCTCCCTCCTCAACCGCGCACTGCCTGTCCTTTTCCAGTGAACTGAGCTGCTGGCGGGCACCTCTTCACCGATGTGGGGCTGTTGCTGGTGCCCGGGGAGGGTGGGGGAGGGTGGGGGGCGTGCGCTGGCTTGAGAGCTGGCACCTTTGCCGTGGAATTCATGGTCTGTTGGTTTTCATGTGGTTGCTCTGTCTTTGTTTTTGTAAAGGGAGATCCCACTCTCTCTCCCTGCCAAGGTCTGAATCAGTGTGTCCCTTTCCGTTGGTCTGTGCTGCTCGTTGGATGTCTCTCCGCCGATGTGGAGCTACCATTGGGAACAGAGGGTGGTTGTGTGTGTGTGTGTGTGTGTGTGTGTGTGTGTGCGTGTGTGTGTGTGTGTGTGTGTGCTGGCTTGAGAGTTGGTGGCTTTTGTATCTTGTACATGCTTTTGGTGTATTACTGCTTTTTGTGACCATGTTTTCCTTGCATGTAATAATAATAATAATCACTTATTGTCACACGTAGGCTTCAGTGAAGTTACCGTGAGGAGCCCCTAGTCGCCACATTCCAGCACCTGTTCGGGGAGGCCGGTACGGGAATTGAACTGAGTTTTGCATTTCAAGCCAGCTGTTTAGCCCACTGTGCTAAACCAGCACATTGCTGATTCTTTTGTATTTTTGAGTTGTCAATAAACTAAAATACATTATGGGATACCCAATCGTCCCCAGCCAATTGTGTTCAGGCAGGTTATAACAATCAAAAATCTCACCAAGCCTCACAGGAATTCAAGAAGTGAAAGGTGGTTAAATAAACCCCGACCGGTTTGCAGTAAGGGGAGCGATCTGGAACTTGGCATCGGGAGAGGGCCGGGTGAATCGCAAAATGGTTCCAGCCCCAGCACGAATCTCGATTTTACCCTCCCCCACTATTAACCTCCCGTGCCCCTAATCTGTGGCGGACACAGCACGGTGGCTGAATCGGGCTTTTAGTCTCCACTTGTAGGCGGCCGTCCTCTGGTATCAAATGTCGGAGAAATTCCTAAGCCTGGTTGTGGAGACGACAGGAGACTAGATACTTTGGCGAATGTGGAGGTGCAGCGACTGAATTTTATTTTTACATTTTATGCAATAAAAACGGCCAGACAAAATCACCAAAAAGAATCCACCAAAGGACCGGGAAAAGTCTTGGCATCCTCATATAATTGTGTATTTATAACTGAATTTGGTCAGTGTAAACAAGGGATCCAGTCAGGATGTTTGGTTTGGTTTCTTTAAACCAGAGTTTCAGACCAGGGACATCAGGCTGGATTCTCTGTTTTTTGGGACTATGTCCCCCACGCCGTGGTCAGAACTGGACTTTCACGTCAGAAAAACTGGCGTGATAGGGCCACATATTCCTCGCCCTGCAGGGGGCGAGCAGGGAACCGGCGTAAATCAAGCAGCTTTTGCTGCAAATACGGGCCCCTGCACTTCAGGGTCGGAGGCCGTGTATGAGCACGGTGGCCTCCAGCGGCCGCGCCGTGCTCCATGGCGGACTCAGACCTCGGACACTAAAAATAGACACCCCGACGCCCGCCCAAACATTGCCTGGCCATGTATAAGGCCCCCCCCCCCCCCCCCCCCCGACCTCCGATCGGCCCGACACTGACCAGCACGGCCGGGGACTGAGTCTGCAGCCGCCAATCTAGTTTCCCGATCGGCAGGACCACATTAGATCCACGCTGTCGGAACTTCGGCCGGTCGGGGACGGAGAATGGCGGGGCGGGCCTCCAGCAATGGCCGCAGATGGGTGATGTGTGACGTGGCGTACTGTCCGAGTTCGCCACTTTTCGGGGCCTGCAGAATCAGGTAACCGGCGGCGGTCCCGATTCCGTGCGGGGAAATGGATTCTCCGTCCCGCCGCTGGCCGCGATTTCGGCGTCGGGGTGGGGTGAATCCAGCCCATTGTGTTCACCAGGATCGCAAAGTGAATTGATTGTTACTGTTGTGTGATGCCGAGCTCATTGTACTTTTCTGTGTTTTTATCTAGGGCAGCGGTTCTCTTCTTGGTTGAAAAGGACGCGAGGAATATCTTTGACCAGCGCTGCTTGGAAATGGAGCTGTGGGGGAAGTATGTTTCCTGGGCTGTTTATTTGCTGTTAGCTGTTTTGATACACATTTGTAATAAAATAAATCCTTCTGATAATCGTTCCTGTAATGAGCCTCGGGGCACATTAAAGATGCAATGTGAATGCAAAAAAAGGAAATGGAGCTGTGGTATAAGTATGTGTCAACTGGGGTAGGTTAGCAAGGTTTGGGTTTAGGTTATTTGAATATATGACCACATTTGCGTTGTGATAACTGGCGAGAGATGGAGAAGGGCAGGTTTACCACGGCACTTCATTTCAGAAGTTGCTGATTATGTTAACTTTATTCATGATTCTCGTGAAATCTCAAACTAGGTGGCTCAGTGGTATTGTTAGCGGGCAAGTCATCCAGAGGTTTGAACTCCCCGGAGACATGAGTTCTAGTCCCACCATGGGAACTGGGGGAGTTTAAATTCAATTAATTAAAAACAAACTAGAATAAAAGGCATGTTGGTGATGAAACTACTGGATTTTGGGAAAACCCATCCAGTTCACTCTTGTTCAGGGAAAGACATCTGCCACCCTTACCAGGTCTGGCCTACACGTGACTCCTGACCCAAAAGATTATGGTTGACTCTTAACTGCCCTTTGAAATGTTACAGCGAACCACTCAGTTGCATTAAACTCCTCCTGAAACGTTAAATAAGAATAAAACCGGTCAGACCACCTAGGCATGTAAAACAACCATTGCACACCCTACCCAGCCTTCCTGACTACCATCTGGGGATTGCTGCCAAAATTGGGAGAGCTGTCCCATGGATTAGTCAAACAGCAGCCTGACAAAGTCTTATCCAGTGAATCGTACATCACAACTGATGTCCTAGACACCGCCATCAACATCCTTGTGTACGTCCTGTCCCTTAATATTGGTACTGGACCCCGTGATATTTCATGGCATCAGGTCAAACATGAGCAAGGAAATATCTCCTGATGACTGCTGCATACCCACCCCCCGAGCTGTTGGCTTTAGTACTTCTTCATGTTGAACATCATTTGAAGCAGTACTCAAGACAGCAAGGGCACGGATTGTATTCTGGAGGGGGAGGGGGGGGGGGGGGGGGGGAGGGGGGGTGTACATCACTGTCTCGCACCAAGAGTGGCTCGGTAGCACCACGACTGACCGAGTTGGCTGAACCTTGAAGGCCATTTCTGCCAGGCTAGACCGACAGCGCGTAGTGAAAACATATATACATTCGTAAGATAGTCTTTGGAAGAAGTCTGTCATGTTTAGGTAATGTTTGACCTTCTGGAATATGGCTACTCGAGACCTCGGAAGCCTATTCCTCTTCTCCTGTTGGTAGTAGGTCTTGAAAAACTATCTCGGTATCTGTCTCTCGTTAGTACTGACGATTCTACAGGGGCAGATTCTGTACTTTCCCCTGACTGATCAAATCGTTCGGCCAATCCGCTTTTGCAGGATGCTACCAATCCCCTTTTAGTAAGCTTCAAACTCTTTTTTTTTTTGTAAATGGAGTTCCATAACCACTTCAAATTTGCACCAGCCTTCCAAACGTTTCAAATACCTCGGGTGGGATTCTCCGTAGGGCTATGCTGAAATGGGGAAAGGCGACTGGGCGGAGAATCAGTTCTGATGCCAATCGCGGTCGGCATCACGCCAAATCACAATTCTCCGGTTCCTCCACAGTGACGTTAATACGTTCTACTCTGCACGTACGTACATCATTAGTGGGCCTGGCCCAGTATTCTCTGGGGACCCCGAGATGCTCTGCTTCCACGGGGTGGGTGGGGGGGGGGGGGGGATTCCCGACAGCGAGGTTCACTTGTGCTTTTAAAAATCAGCAAATAGGCGCAGGGAGAGAGAGAGAGAGGAAGTAGGACATACAGAGGCGCGACCTTGGGCTGCTAGTCCTGACACTTGCCGGGAAAGGTGGGGCTGATGGAGGGATGGGCCATGGCGTAGGGGTGGACCCCAAACGGGCCTGGAGGTGGAGTCCAGGCACGGACCGTCATTGCCATACCTGCAAGGCAGTCATCTTGCTGCGCATACCACTGACCCACTGACTGGACTAGCCACATTAATACTGTGGCTACCAAGGCAGGTCAAAGGCTAGGAATCCTACGGCGAGTAATTCACCCAGCGCCGGCCCTAGGGTTGCTGGCGCCCCGGGCAAGCTGAACTTCGGCGCCCTTCTGGGGGGGGGGGGCCGAGGGGGGGAGGCGGGCGGGCGGGGCTGAGGCAGGGCGGGGCCGTGGCGGGGGGGGGGGCCGAAGCCGAGGGGGCCGAGGCGGGGGGGGGGGGGGGGGGGGGGCGGGGGCGGGCCCGAGGCGGGGGGGTGCGGGCCCGAGGCGGGGGGGCGGGGCCGAGGCGGGGCCGAGGCGCGGGGGCGGGGCCGAGGGGGAGCCACCGTGCATGCGCTGGTTGGCACCGGCCCAACTGCGCATGCACGGGACCAGAGTCTCTGGCGCCCCCTAGCACATGGCGCCCCGGGCGACTGCCCGAGTTGCCGGTGCCTTGGGCCGGCCCTGAATTCACCTCCTGACCTCACTGTACCCCATCTGCAAGGGACAAGTCAGGAGTGTAATGGAATACTCTCCACTTGCCTGGATGAGTGCAGCTCTAGCAACACTCAAGAAGCTCAACACCATCCAGGACAAAGCAGCCCCGCTTGATTGCTCCCCTTCCACAAACATTCAAACCCTCGCCCACCGACGAACAGTGGCAGCCGTGTGTACCATCTACAAGATGCACTGCAGTAACTCACCAAGGTTCCTTAGACAGCACCTTCCAAACCCATGACCACTACCATCTCGAAGGCAAGAGCAGCAGATACCCGAGAACCCCATCAACTGGAGGTTCCCCTCCAAGTCACTCACCACCCTGGCCCGTGCCCACCTTCAAAGCCCAAGTCTTACACAACCCCCACACAGCACAACTTCTGCACCCATCCCAGTCCATCCCTCAAACCCTTCAGAGAGAGCACCGAGGCAGATCTCAGCGTTGGTGAACAGGTGTTTATTGTGATATATATACAAGTATTGTGACCTAGCCCCTATCGCTCACCTATGTGCTTCACCCATGTCAACTAATTTGGTGTCTAACGTTCTAGCCTTACATGCCCTAGTGCTCCATCTAGTTGGGTCCCCAAGTGGTACATCGGAAGTGGAGGCTGCCTGCTGTGATCCTCGCCTGGATCTGGATCCCCTTTGGCGGCTATCCTCTGGAGCAACCGGGCCGGATGGACCCGCCTGTCTACCAGGGTCACCTGTGGCATGGCACCGCCCTGTTCTGCCATGAGATGTGCCAGGGACAAGTGGGGGAGGGGAATTCAGAGGTGCTGCGGTGTTCCGGTAGCTCCTCTGCAGGAATCACCAGCACATGCCCATCGCCTCCATCGGGGTGCCCGATGGCTACCAGCCTGCTCCTTGGGATGGGGGTGCGGCTGGAGTGAGCTCCAGGGGCACGCTGTCACCTGGCATTGCCAGTCCTGGAAGCCCGCTTTTGCCTAGACCAGGGTCTCAATGCTCGTGGTCATGGAGCACAGAGACTGTGCCACCTCCCTCTTGGACCATGACACCTCCCTCTAGGACTGTGCCACCTCCCTCTGGGTCTGTGCCACCCCCCTCTGGGACTGTGCCACCCCCCTCTGGGTCTGTGCCACCCCCCTCTGGGACCGTGCCACCTCCCTCTGGGACTGTGCCACCCCCCTCTAGGACTGTGCCACCTCCCTCTGGGACTGTGCCACCTCCCTCTGGGACTGTGCCACCCCCTCTAGGACTGTGCCACCTCCCTCTGGGACTGTGCCACCTCCCTCTGGGACCGTGCAACTTCCTTCTGGGACCGTGCCACTTCCCTCTGGGACCGTGCTGCCCCCCCCCCCCCCCCCCCTCTGGGAACGTGCCACCTCCCTCTGGGACCATGCCACCTCCCTCTGGGACTGTGCCACCCCCCTCTGGGACCGTGCTGCCCCCCTCTGGGACCTTGCCACATTACTCAGTGACTGTGCCAGGTCCCTTGTGTCTGGTTCAGGTCAGCCAGCACAAGGCCAATGTTCCCGCCGCCCGCAGCAATGGCTCTTTGTGACTGGGCTACTCTCTGGAGCTCAGCAGAAATATCCATGTGGCCCTGGTTCAAGGCTGCCTGTGACATGGCAGCCCTGTCCCGTGCCTCAGCAACCCCCCGCCCATCGTGCCCCAGGCCTTGGATACCCTGACCCATGGCCGATACCATCGCACTGTCTGGCCTACAGACCCACAGCAATGTGGTTGTCTCTTAAAATGACCTTGGGAATGGGCAATAAATGCTGGCCCAGCAAGCGACACCCATATCCCATGAATGAATAAAAGAACCCCAAGGCCTCCACCTTGAATGCCACTAGTGCGTTGTTGGCATGCGTGGCACACATGATTGGCACAGCCTCTTGTCCCTGCAGGCAATTGGACTTATCGTACTGTACCTGCAGGTACTAGATGGTTGGTGACACCACCTCCTGTAGTCCCGGCTCTGCGCCTGCACCACCAGCATTGATGGGAGCGGCCTTTCCAGGAAGCCTGAGGCCGGTCTGGATGGCAGCTAGTCCCTGGGGTAGGGCCGCCCTCCGACCGTCCGTCCCCTCCGGGGTTCCTACCTCCACCTGATGTACCGCCGTACGTGTGGTGTGCCCCAGATAGCGTGCAGGAGCCTCTTCACTAACATGCCCGACCGAGGTGAGTGTCTTTGGGATGGTGGGGGATGCCAGTGACAGTGGTGCCACAAAGCCGGTTTTGCCTCCGGACGTGTCCTCCGGGTTTGTCGTGGGGTTGCGGCATGAGGCGCTGGTCACCAGCAGGTCCCGCTTCGCCGCTGGGTGTGTCTCAGGGTTGCGGCGTGGGCAGAGGGACCCCAGATGGACCCGCCTCATCGCCAGGTGATCCTGCATGACATAAGACAAGACACATGGTTAGATTGCGGGTAGGGGTGGTGCTACACGTGCAAGAAGGTCATCGCTATTCATTGGGGGCTCACTTAGTTCCCCGATGCCAACCTCCTCCTCGGTAATTGCCGGCTCTCCGACTCTACCCACCAGGCCTAACGACGGTGAGGGGCCACAGGTCCGGCGGGTTCCCTCTAGTCTTCTTCCACTCTTGGCGGTTGTGGGCCATCTTTTCCTGGGGGTGGAACAGATAATGCACAGTGTGAGACACTCGAATGCAGGTAGCATCGGGGGTCCCTGAGTGGTGACGTGTGTGCAGGTCACCTAGCCATGGCAGGTGGTATAGATATTGGCATGCGGTGCAGGGTGGGGTGCGGGTGGACTGCCGGTGAGTATGGTTTGATTGCTCTCTGGGGAGGAGCGGTGACAGTGGCTGGCCAGGGGAAGTTGCCCATCTTCGCCCACTGCTGCCTACCGGTCCGCTTAATGGGGGCCACAAGAGGTGGGGAGGCGGGAGGCGGTGGAGGAGGGTGATGGTGTGGGGGATGTGGGGCAGGGGTTTGTGCCAGGGGCACTGTGGTGGTGACTCACCGTAGATGGCCTGAGGAGGTTGTGCAGCCTTTTCCGGCACTGCTGGCTGCTCCTGGCGGTGGGGCCCATGGCGCTTACAGTCTCTGCCACCTGTGCCCAGGCCCAGCTGATGTCTGCGGGTGGCAGGCTTCTCCTCATCCGGGGAACAGGTGGTGGAATTCTCCACTCCCAGGGAAAAATCAGGAAGGCCGTCGTGAACTCGGCCGAGTTTCATGACGGCCTCGGAGGCCGCTCCTCTCACCTTATTCACCCCCACCCGGGGGGCTAGGAGCGGCGCTCTGTAACTCTCGGCCGCCGGGCGGCACGCCGAGAGTGACGTGACGGCCGCGCCTATGTGGCCGGCTCCAACCCGCGCATGCACGGCTGACGTCACGCCGGCTGACGGCTCCAACCCACGCATGTGCGGTTGCCGTCTTCCCCTCCGCTGCCCCGCAAGACGTGGCGGCTTGACCTTGCGGGGTGGTGGAGGGGAAAGAGCGCGTCCCTATGAGACGCCAGCCCGACGATCGGTGGGCACCGATCGCGGGCCAGTCCCCTCCCGATCACGGCCGTGGTGCTCACTCCCCTCTCCACCCCCCACAAGCTTCAAACGGGCCTTTGGCGCCCATGTTCACGACGGCAGCGACCAGGTGTGGTTGCCACCATCGTGAACCGGTCGCGAACGGCAGGCCGCTCGGCCCATCCGGGTGATTCTTCCGAGCGGGGGGTGGGAGAATCGCGGGGGGGGGGGGGGGGGGGTCAGGGGGGCGCGAAATGAGTCGCCCGGCCCTCCCGCGATTCTCCCACCCGGCGTGGGGAGTGGAGAATCGCGCCCAGGATGTTCCACCCTCGCTCCACTGCATCCAAGAGAGTCCCCAGCTCGGCAACAGCGAACCTCGGTGCCGCTCTTCTGGGGGGCATCTCCTTAGCTGGAATGAGAGTGTGTGCGAAGCGGAGGGCTTATATGCCGCTTGTCTGGCTCTCGAGTGTCAATCCTGAGCCAGCGAATCACACGCCAGCGTTTGTTGGAATTGCACCAGCTCTGTGGTGCCGCTGCTAGCCCATTAGGCTATCCCTTTTGGGGCCGCGGAACTAACACGATTCAGTCCCGGCGTCAGCACTTACCATCTCTGTAACAGAGAACTGTGTCCTGTATGTTTTCAAGAAGCAGTTCGACATAGCTCTTGGAGCAAAGGGGTTCAAAGGATGAGGCAGGAAAGGCTGGACTCGGCGATTGAGTTGGATGATCAGTCATGATCATAATGAATGGTGGAGCAGACGTGGAGGGATGAGTGGCCTCCTCCCGCTCCTATTTTCTATGTTTTTTATGTTTCCAATGCAAAACATCATGGAAAATAATGTGGGAGAGTTAGTCTTGACACATACACCGAAATTCATACGTACTGTTGCTCAATTGTATGGTATGCAAAGCATCTTTTTGGACAGGCGGCAGGCAGCATCCCATTGGTTGAAAACACCACTTGCGTAGTGGCAGTAAGAAGCATAACCGGTTGCTCAAATTTCCGAGATATTTGGTTTTCCAGGGTCATCTGAATTTCAATTTGAAATGAAAAGCTTCAGCAACAGGACTTATTGCTTTTTCTCATTTTGCTTTATCTGTCCAGAAATATTCGTGTAATAAGAAGACTGTTTCTGGACATACATGAGCGAGGGGTCTTGGACGATGAAAAAATACTTTTTGTGTGAGTTTTCTTTGGCTTTTCATCTCCAATGATATAAAGAGTTAGGATAGTGGACTCCTGGAATACCTTACCAAAATAATTGGCTCTACTCTCAAACCATAATTAATGCATCATAGTTGGATTTCTACATGGAGCACTTAAGGGTTTTTGTTTTCTCTTTGGTTGAATCTGGTCTGTTATAATTTAAGGGACTAGGTTTGATTTCCAGAAGGTAATGATGTCTGACCTGAACATTAAAGATGTAAAAATATTTGTAATAATGACTGTCCAAATTGTTGTTTAGGGATGGATATGAAATCGCAGTTGTTTACTTTCGCACTGGTTTCGACCCAATGGATTACCACAATGATGATGTGAGTGCACAATTCCTTTTTGCTTTCCATTGACTCTTGCTGAGCAGCCAAACCAGTAGTAACAAATACATTCAGAGCAACTAACCCTGCACAGACCAGAGTTCAGATGTAGGACATCCTTGGTTTATATAGTACCAATTGTCACTGAATAAATACACTGAGCTGTGCACGAGGTGGGAGCAGAGGGGTGGAGGGAAAGCCCCCTTTTTAGACTTCAGTCAAATGTAACCTTGATCAGGAAACGTTGGTGACTTTTAGAAACAAATTTTTAGAAATGGAAGAGGCCATTTGGCCCTTCAAATCTGTTCCGCCATTCATTATGATCATCCAACTCAATACCATAATGACACCTTTCCGCTTTATCTAACTGCTACTTGAAAATATACAATGTTTTGGCCTCGACTACTTCCTGAAGTAACAAATTTCACAAACTCACCACTCTCTGGGTGAAGGAATTTCTCATCTCTGCCGAAATGGTCTACCCCGTATCCTCAGATTGTGGCCCCTGGTTCTGGAAAACCCCACCATTGGGAACATCCTTCCGACATCTACCCAGTCTAGTCCTGTTAGAATTTTATAGGTTTCTATGAGATCTTCTTTCATTCTTTTGAACTCCAGTGAATTCAGTTCAACTGACTGTCTCTCCTCATGCGTCCATCCTGCCATCCCAGGAATCAGTCTGGTAAAACTTTGCTGCACTTCCTCTGGAGTAAGAACATCCTTGTTCAGTTAAGGAGACCAAAACTGCACACAATATTCCATGGTGAAGCCTCACCAAGGCCCTTTGTAATTTCAGCAAGACACCACTTCTCCTGTACGCGAGTGCTCTTGCTAAGAAGGCCAACATACCATTTGCCTTTTTTATTGCCTGCTGCACCTTCAGCGACTGGTGTACAAGGATACCCAGGCCTCATTGCACATTCCCCTCTCCTAATTTATGGATATTCTGATAATAATCTGCCTTCCATTTTTGCTACTAAAGTGGAGAATCTTGCATTTATAGGTTATCCTGCATCTGCCATTTACATAGAATTTACAGTGCAGAAGGAGGCCATTCAGCCCATCGAGTCTGCACCGGCTCTTGGAAAGAGCACCCTACCCCCTACCCAAGGTCAACACCTCCACCCTATCCCCATAACTCAGTAACCCCACCCAACACTAAGGGCAATTTTGGACACTAAGGGCAATTTATCATGGCCAATCCACCTAACCCACACATCTTTGGACTGTGGGAGGAAACCGGAGCACCCGGAGGAAACCCACGCACACACGGGGAGGATGTGCGGACTCCGCACAGACAGTGACCCAAGCCGGAATCGAACCTGGGACCCTGGAGCTGTGAAGCGATTGTGCTATCCACAATGCTACCATGCTGCCCATTGCCCAGATAGAACCAAAGTATGTATTTAGTTGCTTAGCCATTTATTTGTCCCCATTATAAATTCACCTGTTTCTGACTATAAGGGACCTACATTTGTTTTCACCAACCTTTTTCTCTTCACATACCTATATAAACCTTTACAGTCAGTTTTTATGTTCCCTGCAAGCTTACACTCGGACTCTATTTTCCCTTTCTTAATCAATCCCTTTGTCCTCCTTTGCTGAATTCTAAACTGATCCCAATTCTCAGACTGGTTTCTCTTGGCCAATTTGTACGCTTCCTCCTTGGATCAAATACTATCTCAAATTTTTTTTTAAGCCATTGTTTGCCCACCTTTCCCATTTCATCTTTGTGCCAGGCAGGAATGAACAATTGTTGCAGTTCCCCCACATGCTCCTTGAATGTTTACCATTGCCTATCCACAGTCATCCCTTTAAGTAACATTCCCCAATCGATTACAACCCACCTCGTGCCTCATAACCTCATTGTTTCCTTTATTAACATTCAGGACCCTGGACTCGGAATCAACCACCTCACTCCATTAATGGCCGCTCATCCTCAAGGGGCCTCACACAACTAGATTGCCTTGCCAGTGATCCACAGTACCCAGTCTCGGATAGCCTAGTTGATTCCTCAATAAATTAGTCCAGAAAACCATCCCATATAGACTTCAGAAAGTCCTCCTCTAAAGTAATGTTTGTGAGCATTACCTGCTCACAAACATTACAAAAGATAAGGGACGTTTGAGCGGGTAGTGCGTGTGTCACACAGGATAAGTAATGTTTGTGAGCGGATAGTGCGTGTCTTACACAGGATTAATGGTAATATTGCGCCATGTTGAAAGACGATCGCTGCCCATTTTTTGTTCCTCCTTTGCTACAGTGCTGGGTTGCACGATTGTTGATTGAGCGTTCCAAAGCTATTAAATGTCCGGATATTGCCACTCACCTTGTGGGAACCAAGAAAATACAACAGGAGCTTGCACGCAGTGGAATGGTGGAGAAGTTCTTAACCGACTGCCCAAAGTCCGCTGAGCGAATCCGTGCTACTTTCGTCGGCCTGTACAGCATCGATGAGGTAAAGATAGATGCACTTTACAGCTTCAAAATGCTCCAGTTGGTTGCTCTCCTGTGGAGTGGGGTGGCCAGGTGCACAGATAGTAAATGGTGCCATGCACTGGGGTTTGGGCTGTGGTTAAAGAAAGCTGGCTTTGCAATGAGAGGTTTACTGTACAAAATATAGCCACACAGAGTGAAATCAAACTCATGATTCCACTTTTCCATTCACTCTCCTACGAGCGGGGTGGGAGGTGCATTCTGACATCTAGCCGTACTAATCTACAGTTTTAAAAGGTTAATTAACACACCAAAATGGCCAATTGTTTACCTTCACTACTGGTACCTAGAATTAAAAAAAGACTTTCACCAGGCTACATTTAATAAACTCAGAACAATTGATTTATAACAGAAGAAATCTTTTTTAAAAGTTACAAGAACTGCTTAACATACAATTGTAACCTGGAAGTATAACTTTTCTTAAAACTTCTCCATAGACATAAACACATAAAGGAAACACAAATACAGAGATCGCAGTTAGATTAAATTAAAATCGCTTATTGTCACGAGTAGGCTTCAATGAAGTTACTGTGAAAAGTCCCTAGCCGCCACATTCCGGCACCTGTCCAGGGAGGCTGGTACGGGAATCGAACCGTGCTGCTGGCCTGCTTTAAAAGCCAGTGATTTAGCTTGGTGAGCTAAACCAGCCCCTAGATAAAATCTTTGTGAGAAAAGGCTAATGTTTGCAGGATTCGATGTTGGCGATCTGGAGCTCCCTCATGTAAGGACGGGCCACTGGTCACCAACAGAGCTTCGGTACGGAGAAGAATGTAGAGCCGGATCAATCCCTTTTGTCTCAGCTTTGCAGGTTTCCAAATGCAGACAAGTTGTCCTCCGATCAGGAATCTGTGGCTACAAGTTGATTGCAGCACATGGAATTTCAGGCAAGGCAGGGAGAGAGAGTCAGTCAGTGTAGCCTTCCTTTGCAACTTATTCCCTCCCTCAAAAAAAATTATATCAAAATATTTAGGTTCAAAACTTAAAACTTGTTTCTGTCAGTTGATTTTGAGCAATCCTTTGTCTTTTTCTGGTATTTTCCGACATCAACTAAAGTGATTGCAGTTCAAAACAAACATGCTGGTCAGGTGAAATCTTTGAAAGGGCATTACTGTATTGCTCTCAGTCCAAAAGTGAACATGATCGCTTTGTAACAAAAAAAATCCAAATAATGCAATGCCCTTAATCTTTTTTAAAGTCCAGTGTGTATTGATGAGAGCTTTTCATCAATAGTTTGATTTCAAACTGCGACACTAAAATATTCCTGTGAAACTCACATGAAAATGTAAATGTTATCTTGAGTGCATTAAGGGAGGTTGTCTGGGCGGCATGGTTGCACAGTGGTTAGCACTGTTGCTCCACAGCTCCTGGGTCCCATGTTCGATTCCCGGCTTGGATCACTGTCGGTGTCCGGAGTCTGCACATTCTCCCCGTGTCTGCGTGGGTTTCCTCCGGGTGCTCCGGTTTCCTCCCACAAGTCCCGAAAGACGTGCTGTTAGGTAATTTGGACATTCTGAATTCTCCCTCTGTGTATCCGAACAGTTAACTTCATTGCAGTGTTAATGTAAGCCTACTTGTGACAATAAAAGATTATAAATAAAAGATTATAAAGATTATCAGCGGGATTCTCCAACCCCCCACCCGCCGGGTCGGAGAATCCCCGGGAGGAGGCGCGAATCCCGCCCTGTCGACCCCTGCCGTATTCTCCGGCGCCGGTTTTTGGCCGGGGGCGGGGTTCATGTCACACCAGTCGGGGGTCGTTGGCAGTGGCCCCTGTAGGGCTCCGCCATGGTTGGTGCAGAGAAGACAACCCCCGCGCATGTGCCAGAATACACCGGCCGGTCTGCACATGCGCGGAACCACGCAGGCGGTTCCGCGCATGAGCGAAGTCACGCCGGCCCTTCGGCGCATGCGCTAACTCACACAGTCCCTTCAGCGCCGGCTGGCGTGACGTGGAGAATTCCGCAGTTCTGGGGGCTGTTGATGCCCGAGTGGTTCGCGCCGGTTTTCCTGCCGGCGTGGGCGACTTTGTCCCCGAAGGGAGAATCCCGCTAAAGAACTCCATTTACTTGCATTGTTTTTCTGTCCCTGAATAAACTCCCTGAACAAAAACCTATTAATTGCAGACTTGAAATCTTCAATTGACCCTCAGGGAGAGGGCTCCAGATTTCCACTGCCCTTTAAATGTATGAATACAGGAACAGACTCAATAGTGATGTCTCTTGAAGGTCATAAAGGTTTCGAACAAAGTTCGAGCTCATTCTATAAATAGTACTCAGTTAAGGAGACCCAAGGACATCTCTGGCCAACAAAGAAAGGAATTGACACTCGAGGTAGAATTGTTGGGAGGAAAAGGCGGAGGAGCTAGCATTCACAAGTGCAGCTACTGGAAATCAGTGTGTGTTCCTAAAACCCAACTCCACCCTGAGCGAGTGCTTCAGGAGCGGTAGGAATGGAGGAGGAAATGAGAGGATAAGGAAGAGGGGACACTTTGTGAAGCACGTTGTTATATTCACCTGATCAGTACACTAAGCGTGAAGATCAAACTGGGTTTTCTCACAATGACAAATTTAAGAAAATTAACCCGCAAGAAAGCAAATGGCCTTCCACCGTAAACGATTAATAATCTGACTTGGACTTTCTCTGTGTTGACAGGGTCCTGAGGGTGATGAAATAATAAAGAAAGCTGTGGAAGACCCCGAAGCCTTTGTGCTGAAACCACAAAGGGAGGGAGGAGGTACAATGATGCTGCATTCTGGTTGGAAATTCAAGGACAAATTGTTCTCTTGTATTTGGGTATAAAGGTCACCTGAGAGCATAAAATGCTCGGTTTGATTTTTCCACCATCGCCCTGTCGGTGGGAAGTACCAGAAATAATTTATTTCTTTAAAGTGCCAGAGGGGCAGCAGGGTAGCATGGTGGTTAGCATAAATGCTTCACAGCTCCAGGGTCCCAGGTTCGATTCCCGGCTGGGTCACTGTCTGTGTGGAGTCTGCACGTCCTCCCCCTGTGTGCGTGGGTTTCCTCCGGGTGCTCCGGTTTCCTCCCACAGTCCAAAGATGTGCGGGTTAGGTGGATTGGCCATGCTAAATTGCCCGTAGTGTCCTAATAAAAGTAAGGTTAAGGGGGGGGTTGTTGGGTTACGGGTATGGGGTGGATACGTGGGTTTGAGTAGGGTGATCATGGCTCGGCACAACATTGAGGGCCGAAGGGCCTGTTCTGTGCTGTACTGTTCTATGTTCTATGTCAGCTGGGGCTCAGCAGCAGCACAACCGAGTCAGAAGATTGGGAGTTCAAATCCCACTCCAGGGACTAGAGCACAAAATCCAAACTGAGACTTGATGGAACCATCAATTCACCAGACACATGTTTCCGATGTGAATCTAGGCTTTAATCGACTTACTTCAGAGCCAGCCTGTTACCTGTTGATGAACTCGTAGTGACCCAGGCTGACTCTGGACACGGATACTTATACAGCTGCACTAGGGAGAGGAGTTGTGGGCGGAACCAAGGGTGGAGCCCAGTACAAGTTCCTAAGTGCTCCCAGCGCTACTCCCCCTAGAGGTAGGATGGCGCTACTGCGCTTACAATAACAGTGTGAATTAGTATATATACATTCATATATTACATTCACCACAGGACTTCAGTGCGTTACTGAGAGAGTGCTGTACTGCTGGAGCTGCTGTCTTTCAGTTAGGATGTTAAACTACAGTCAATCTGTTGTGACCAGGGGAAAGAGGTCACAACAAATATTTAAGTTTCTTTTTCACGAGGATATGCCTTTTCCAAATAAGAATGTATTTAACTATTTAAGCTGTGAGCAATAAGGAGCCAATCAAACCAAGTTTTCTCGAGTCAAAGAAAGAGGAAAAACACACACCTATCTGAAATACGGAAGTTAGAGCCCAGTAAATAAAGTTAACAGATTATTGTGGAGTGTCCTTTGCTTGTCCTAGAGGCTCAGATTGTTCAACATTGCGGCCGATTTGGGTTAGTTGGTTTCATGGATGCGTTCAGATAGAAAAGGTGTTGCAATTATTATGAGATCTTGGTTCCTGGTAGATTTCTACCAAAGTCATCTTCTGAAACAGTTAATACATTTGTCCCAAAAGAGAGAGAGAGAAAGAGGGAGAAAGTGCAGTTTTACAGCCCGTTTCCTCTGCTGATAACTTGCTTGACATGCAATCTCCCTGCAGTGGCTGATAGCTTGGCCTGAGATATTTCACTCGTTGTGTATTTCCTGAATGCTCTGCATGGGTCGAAATGAGGCAACCATTGATTTAATATCCAGCACTTTGCGTTTTTAATGGGTGGGATTTTCCCACCCTTCTGGCCAGCAGGATCTTCGGATCCTGCTGAAGGGGGACCCATGCAGGTTCCCTCGTGGTGGGGCGGACAAGCCATGCAAAACAGCAGGACTGGAAAATCCTTCCAGCAGCCAATGGCAAACTGCCTCTGCTGTCAGAAAACAAGCCACAGAAGGGAACGGAAAATCCAGGCCAAAGTCTCTTCCTTCGATGAGCTGAGGTAGATCTTTGAATTATCATAAACATCCCTCTCTTTACACTCCCCTGATGGTTCCCTGTTTGCTTTTTCACCTTAACCTTGGAAGGTGGCCTTGCATTTTTAAATAATTTATTCTGTCTCATTGCAAAAAGTTTGGATGACACCCAGAGGCAAATACAGGCAATATTCTGGCTGTAACAAGGCAGGTTAAAGAGACAGCAAACTCAAATACATCTGTTAGGGGAACTACCGGCTGTTCAGCCACAACAGTTTTGTTCCTCAACTCGACAGCAGACGCAGACAGCATTCTTCTTTCACTGGTTTATTCAAGCATGCCGGGGATTTGTAGCGACCGGACACCTCAGGCAATAAATCAAGTCTTATCTTTGCATTATCTCAGTTATTTGCATACACCAATCAAAGATGCACACCAAGGGCTGGATTCTCCGTTCTGGAGACAAACCTCTCCCACCAGCGGAGACTCGCTACTGGTCTTCTCCGGCACTGGGAGCGGTGCCCAGGGGCAATTCCCTCTCCTTCACCATGCTAATTTATGTATGAAGGAGAACTCGCCGGATTTTGTCGGAATCCCGGTAGCATCTCCCATCCGCACATCGCACACATGGGGCTGGATTCGCCGTTCCTGAGTCTAAGTGCTGACGCCAACGTAGGATCCGTGGCGGTCCGCGAGAGAAAAATCAACGCCACACCCGCACCGATTCTGCTACTGGCGAGGGGCTAGCACCGGCGCCACGCAGAACACCCGCAGAACACGCACAAAATGGTGCGGGAATCGCCGGGTCCGCGATAGACCCTCACAAGGCTGACAAACTGCAACCGCCATACACTATACAGCACCCCCCACCCCCCACACACACACACCGACCGTGCCTGAAAAGATGGCACGATTGTGCTGGATCGTGTCCCCATCCATCCCTCCCCCACAGCCCTGGCAGAAGCCCCCCCCCCCACCAGCGGTGGTAATAGACCATGGAGTCCCCCATTGGGCCCTTCTTATTTTTTTAGAAAAGATTTTATTGAGGCATTTATGATTTTAACAATTTTCAACATCAAGTGTCAACAATAACAGAACAATATAACCAACAACCCCCCCCCCCCCCACCCCGAGCACAAACCCCAGTCAACATGGCTGACACAAACATTGCCACCTTCCCCAGCCTCCCCTCCATTGGTTCTCCTGTCCTTACTCGTCTCTCTCATGCCTCTCCTTCCCCCCCCCCCCCCCCCTCCTGCTGACAGCTTAATTATCAAAGAAGTCAATGAGCGGCTGCCACCCTCGAGCAAACACTTGCAACGAACCCCTCAAGGCAAATTTAATTTTCTCAAGTCTGCGAAACTCCATCATGTCGCTAACACCCTCCCCCCACGACTTCAGGGGTTCCGAGTCTCTCCATCCTAATAAGATCCGTCTCTAAGTCACCAAGGAGGCAAAGGCCAGGACATCAGCCGCTCTCACCCTCTGGGCTCCCTGGTCTTCCGACACACCGAAGATCGCCACCTCTGGACCCGGCACCACCCTCACTTTTAAGACCTGCGACATGACGTCAGCAAACCTCTGCCAGAAACCCCTCAGCCTCCGACACGCCCAAAACATATGGGCATGGTTCACAGGACCCCCTGCACAGCACCCACACCTATCCTCCACCTCCTCAAAGAACCTGCTCATCCGGGCCACAGTCATGTGCACCTTGTGGACCAGTTTAAACTGCATCAGGCTGAGCCGGGTGCACAACGAGGATGCATTAACTCTCCTGAGAGCGTCCTCCCATAGCCCGGCTTCCAACTCCCCACCCAGCTCTTCTTCCCACTTTCTCTTCACCTCCCCTATCGGGGCTCCCTCCCAATCCATCAGCTCCTTATAGATCTCTGAGACCTTCCCCTCTCCTACTGCTGTTCTCGACACCACCTTACCCTGTAGCCCCTGGGGTGGTAGGCAAGGGAATGTCGAAACCTGCCTCCGCACAAAAAATGCCTCACCTGCAGACACCGGAACCCATTCCCCCCTGGCAACTCAAACACATATTGGCGTCCACACCGACGCCCCCTCTAGGTGCTGCCTCCACTGTCCTCATACCCTCAGGGCTGCCATCACTCTTGGGTTTGTGGAGACCTGGCGGGAACGGCAGAGGTGCCGTTAATGCCCCCAAACCCGTGTCCATACATGATGCCACCTCCACCCGCTCCCATACCGATCCCTCCCCAACTATCCACTTCCTGGCCATCGCAATATTCGTCTCCCAGTTGTAATTAATGAAATTCGGGAGAGCCAGCACCTCCCCCCCCCCCATTCCTGCAGCACCTTCTTCACTCGCTTTTTCCCCACACTCATTTACTGCCCCTCTCGCCCCTCTCAACAGCTCCACCACCTTACCCACGGATAACAACTCAAATTCCATTTTCAGCCTCTGGCGTTCCTTTAACAGCTCTTCCTCCCGGGGCCTCTGCATATCTCCTGTCCACCTGCAGGATTTCCTCCAATAGCCTTTCTATCTCCACCCGCTCCGCCTTCTCCCCGTGTGCCTGAATCAAAATAAACTCCCCCCTGATCACTGCCTTCAGTGCCTCCCAAACCGTACCTGCCGAAATCTCCCCTGTATCATTAATCTCAACATAACCCTCGGATGGCCTTCCTCACTTGCTCACACATCTCTTCCTCCGCTAATGATCCCACATCCAGCCCCCACCTTGCTCACTCGTAAATCCACCCAATGCGGGGCATGGTCCGACACCATTATTGCTGAATACTCGACATCGACCACCCCTGCCAACAACGTCTTATCCGCTACGAAGAAATCTGTTCGTGTGTACACCTTGTGCACATGGGAGTAAAACAAAAATTATTTTGCCCTCGGCCTCCCAAACCTTCTTGGATCCACCCCCACCCCCTCATGAATCACCGAAGTTACTTAGCCGACACCCTCCCTGATCTCGGGCTCGACCGGTCCAGTCTCGCATCCAGGACCGTATTAAAGGTTCCCCCCCCATAAGCAGCCGATGAGAGTCTAGGTCCGGAAACTTCCCCAGCACTGGCCTCATAAATTCCACATTGTCGCAGTTCGGGGCGTAAATGTTTATTAACACCACCGGCATCCCCTCCAATTTCCCGCTTACCATAACGTACCTTCCCCCAGAGTCCGCCATTATATTTTCCACCTCAAACGCCATCTGCTTGTTAACCAAAGTCACCAACCCCTTTGTTTTAAAGTCCAATCCCCAATGAAATACTTGCCCAACCCATCCCATCCTCAGCTTAATCTGGTCATCCACCTTAAGGCGAGTCTCTTGTATCATGGCCACATCCGCCTTCAATGGCTTTAAGTGTGCGAGCACACGGGCCCTCTTCACTGGCCCATTCAATCCTCGCATGTTCCACATGAGCAGCCTGGTCGGGGGGCACCTTGCCCCTTTCCCTGCCAATCTTGGGCCAGCCGCCGACCCGTGTCCTGCATCTTCCACACACTTTAAAAGCCCTTCGCCCTTCTCCTGTCAGCAGTACATCCTCCCCACCCCCAAATCCCCCCGCAACAAACCCCATCCCCATTCCCCCACCGACCTTCCACTCACCCCCCATTGCGCTTCAGTGAACTAGCCCGCCCAGCTAGTCTGGCAACCCCTACCCATGGTGCCTAGCACCCTATCCCCCCCCCCGATTCCCCTCCCCACAGACCCGTCGGGTACAGTAGCCCAAATTCATCCCTTCTTGTAGAGGGCTGCCTTGACCTTGTTGAAGCTCGCTCTCCTCTTGGCCAACTCTGCACCCAGGTCCGGGTACACTGGGATTTCACTGCACTCCCAGGTGCAGCATCTCGTCTGCCTGGCCCACCTCATAATCTGCTCCTTGTCCAGGAACCGGTGCAAGCGCACCACCATCGCCCTCGGCGGTTCGTTCCCCTGGGGCTTCCTCATCAGTGCCCTGTACCCTCGATCCACCTCCAAACGCATCCTCGCCAAGCAGCTTCTCCAGCATCCTCCCCACATACACACCAGCATTGGCTCCTTCACTCCCCTCCGGCAGGCCCATGATCCTTATGTTCTGCCTGCGTGACCAGTTCTCTAGGTCTTCAATCTACACCTGGAGCCGCCTCTGCTGATTGCGCATCAGCCCCATCTCCATAGGACCATAATACACAGGAGAAGAATTAGGCCACTCGGCCCATTGAGTCTGCTCCGCCATTCAATCATGGCTGATATTTTCTTAGCCCCATTGTCCTGCCTTCACCCCATAACCTCTGATCCTCTTATTAATCAAGAACCTATCTATCTCTGTCTTAAAGACACTTAGTGAATTGACCTCCACAGCCTTCTGCGGCAAAGTGTTCCACAGATTCACCACCCTCTGGCTGAAGAAATTCCTCCTCATCTCCGTTTTAAAGGATCGTCCCTTTAGTCTGAGATGGTGTCCTCTGCTTCTAGTTTATCCTACAAGTGGAAACATCCTCTCCGCATCCACTCTATCCAGGCCTCGCAGTATCCTGTAAGTTTCAACAAGATACCCCCTCACTCTTCTAAACTCCAACGAGTCCAAACTCCTCAACCGTTCCTCATACGACAAGTTTTTCATTTCAGGGATTATTCTTGTGAACCCCCCTCTGGAGCCTTTCTCGGCTGCCATTGAGGCAAACTGCTCCTGGTGTTCCCCCACCACCTCCTCCATCTTCTGGATCGCCTGACCCTGGGCCGCCAGCTTCGTTTCCACGTGGTCGACCACCGCCCTGATCGAATCCACTGCCCGGGACAGGTCCTCCAAACTCTCCTTTCATTGCTGGGTGAACGTCTCGTTCATGAAGCTCACCATCTGGTCCGTTGACCACGGAGCCTGCGGGGCCTCTACCTGCCCCTCCGCCATCTCCACGTGCGTCCCAGCTCCAACCGATTGATTCCCTCTTTTTCGACCACTTCTGGCCCTCAGCTCCATACACCGGAGGGTCAATCCCATCCACTCACTCTCCTGTACCTTTTTCCCCGCCTCACATCCACCAGGGAAAAGGTCTGAAAAAAACGCCACGAGTGGGAGCCAACAAATGTGTGACCACTCACCCCATGGTCGCCACCAGAAGTCCCCCAATGGGCCCCTCAAATGTCTGAAACCCTTTTCAATCGTCCCACGTTCAGAATTTGTACTAAGCAATGTTCCATATCTAAGATGACCCCTCCCGACACTCACTTTAACCGTCCATGCTGCACAATCCAAGGTTTCAATTCATCTGGTTAGTGCACAGCAAATGCTGATTGCTTGTTAGAGAAATAAGCTGAAGGTCACTTATGATCTCCATGTTGCCGAGTCACTACGGCAGTGCAGTAATTTCCATTATTATGGCACTCTATGTGGAATGGACGAGTCACATGCGGCAGCCCTAATGATGGTGCTATTGCTAGGAGTTGTTTACTGTCTGTGTGGAGTTTGTACGTTCTCCCTGTGCTCCAGTTTCCTCCCACAAGTCCCGAAAGACGTGCTTGTTGGGTGAATTGGACATTCTGAATTCTCCCTCCGTGTACCCGAACAGACGCCGGAATGTGGCGACTCGGGGATTTTCACAGTAACTTCATTGCAGTGTTAATGTCAGCCTACTTGCGACAATAAAGATTATTATTAAAGGCTGTTTCTCAGATTATTCCTTCTTCCTTTAAATCTTCTATTATATTCATCCGACCCTTTCCTCAGGCTGCAGCTTTAATTGGATTTTGCTGCTTAGTCTGGAGCAATGGTTTATCGGCCGCATTTTAGATACCCACAGTCTCTTTAACGTTGAGTCAAATGTTCAGAAATAAAACACACATTACCCCAACGTTCCCTTTTGTTCCCAATTTATTTAGATACCATCCGCTGACCCTACTAAAGTCCACGGCAGGATATAATGTCGAGTGTCGCAAAGTGATTTCTCGGATCTCTTCCCCACACCAGGGTGCTGTCTATTGGGTCAATTACTGGCCCCAGGAGGTGGAGGGTTTCTATTCCTAAAGTGGCTCCCTCTTCTGTGTTTGCACACACCCAAATGCGAACAGGAACTTCCATGTCCCCTAATTCAAGAGTGACCCGCACACTTTGTTTAGCTTCTACTCTCCTTCCTCCTGCTCCCTGAATATTTATTGATTGCTCAATTATTAAAAATCTTCACTAGTAAGGCTTATGGATGCCCTCGTGTCTACCAACAATCTGTAATTCTGGCCCCCGTGCACTGCAGACATAAACATCCCAGAGTCCCCGATGTCCTCCTAGGCCTATTTGGTTTATAACATCTCTATGGTCGTCGCCAACTCACCACCTGTGACTGGATTAGATTATTTCCCTTTGCTTTTGGGTCCCTGGTCCTTCCTTTTCTCCAACTCACCGCCTTTGAATGGCCCAACTTGTTCCAATTCTCACAGTACTTCTTGGCCTTATTTCCACTTTCCCCCCAAACTCTGAAAGGGATTTGCCTCATTTTTTTTGTCTAATTCCTATTATTAATGCCCAATTGGACTTTGAGTTTCCTGGAAGTTCCCGAACCGCCCTTTCTAATTTGCACACATTATCATCGTTGTCACTTTCATTACCTGTCAAATAGATGCCACCTTTAATTTCATCCCTGTTCATCTCATCTCAAATTGCTCTGTCCACTTTCGCCTTTATCGTGTGGGGGCAGCACGGTAGCACAGTGGTTAGCACGGTTGCTTCACAGCTCCAGGGTTCGATTCCGGGCTTGAGTCACTGTCTGTGCGGAGTCTGCACGTTCTCCACGTGTCTGCGTGGGTTTCCTCTGGGTGCTCCGGTTTCCTCCCACAGTCCAGAAATGTGCAGGTTAGGTGGATTGGCCATGGAAAATTGCACCTTAGTGTCCAAAAAGGTTAAGTGGGGTTACTGGGTTACGGGGATAGGGTGGAGGTGTGGGCTTGAGTAGGGTGCTCTTTCCAAGGGCCGGTGCAGTCTCAATGGCCTCCTTCTGCACTGTAAACTCTATGATTCTATGATACCAGGGAGTGACAAATGAATGGGGTTAAAGCATGGGCTTCCCTTAGCTCGCCTAATTTGTTCCAAAACTCTAGATCTTTGCTATTTCCTTTTCGGATGGGAGTTCATTCAGTAACATTTGTCTTTCGGCAGTGATGAAGGGAAGACCCAAGGTGTTGGTACGGCCCCCCCTCTGTCATCTGCCCCCCTAGTGTGGTCACCATCTGATTTGGTGCAGAAGCGGAAGGTGCCACTGGCTTTTTGCAGGCCTTACAGAGGCAAATTTGCCCCTTGTTCCCAGCTCTCCCATTCGCTACAGTCATTTGTGGTCTCAACATCCAAATCCCAGTCATTTCTTGGCTCCCGAGTCGTCTCCACTGCCACATGGTCAGAGGTACTGGGGTTCAGCTATCGTTCCACAAATTTAGTCTGTTGCAAATAAAAGCTCAAAGTTACAACAATGCCTTTTCCTGTCTTATCTCTGTCCTGAGCCTCCCACCACACAGGGGAGGACGGTAGGAATCCATCTTTTTTTTTTGCATTTGCTCAATTAGTTTGTGATGTTTTTGGGCCGTGTGGAGGGACATAGTCCCTACACCTCCCCCACTCTGTAGTGAACTCGAGTTCTGCCTTTGCGGCACACACCTAATCGCCACCTAATGCCATGGCTTAGGGTTTCCCTGACCGCTCTCGGGGTGTCTCCCTACAACGGCACCGCCTGGTCCCTTCTTGGCTCGGATCCGCCCTTTTACCCGGCTGTTGATCTATACGCAGTACTCCGTCTGGAGTATAATCAAAGATAATACTCACCAAACCGCAGTCTTGCCTTCACAACTGACCTGAACAGATCCCATCCTTGTCACTATTTGTTAGGGGAACTACCAGCTATCCAGTCACATCAGTTTTGTTCCTCAACTCAAGAGAGCAGTATTCAAGCATGCATGGGAGCCATAGCCACAAGATGGCGCACGGACTCCACTAGCAATACATTAACATCAAGTCTTATACCTTTGCATTATCTGTTATTCGCATATACCAATCAAAGATGGGCATTAAGTGTACTATTATCTTTAACATATTACAATTAGTTTCTCTACTTTTGACACTCCATATACATGATTATATTTAACCAATTACAGCATCTATACGCTTGCCTAATTACAATATTCAATCACTAAGAAGGCTACATAATCATACAATCAGCAAACACACATCTGTGGTCCTTGACTGTTATCTGTACCTCCTCGTAGATTATCAAAGTTCCCATTCTCTTGTCCTTTATCATCTTGTTTGTGCAGCCCATCTGCAGCTGTGAGAAATCACAGAATCTTCCCAACAGTTTCCCAGGGGATCTCTGCTGCATTCAATGATTTTAACCCCTTCAGTATCAGAGATGGACTGCACTCAGTCTACCTCTTCATCCATGCCTCCACCCTGAATTCTTCCACATTCATTTCTCACCAAAATCGGTGAAACCTCCTGGGGTTTTACTACATGTTGCTCTTTTCCCACAATTAAACCATTCGTTGACGGAGGCTGTGTCTTTTTCTTGCCAAAATTCCTGCGTGTTTATTCCTTGCTGATTGCCTTTCTGTCAGGAAACAATATTTTCGGAGAAGAGCTCAAGCAGCTTCTTGGAAACATTAAGGATGGACCAAAGCGATCAGCCTATATCCTGATGGACAAGATCAAACCGCAGACAGTGAAGAATTACCTACTGCGCCCAGGATCAGCATTTAAATTGTCAGAGTGCGTGGTTGAGTTGGGAGTGTTTGGAGTCTACATCAGGTGAGTAGAGGTCTTGATCTTCTAATCACTGTCTCACCTTTTATCGTGTTTCCCCCACGCATCGCCCTGAAGCTGCTAACTTTGTTCATTGTACTGCCATCTCTGAGTTCCAGCTCTTTTCACAAGACTGGAGTCCCAGGTCTGCTCTGCAGGAAAACATTGAGCCTTGTATTGCTGAAAGCAGCAGCCATTCAGATAAGTCTGATCCAGTGGGTCAGGGTGGGATTTGAAGACCAGCAGGGAGATCTCCCAATGTCGTAACCAAAATTACGATGGGTCATTCAATACACTGCTGATAGAGCTTTGATAGAGTTTTTCGAGGAGGTCACAAAAGCTGATTGATGCAGGTAGGGCAGCAGATGTTGTCTATATGGACTCCAGTAAGGCCATTGACAAGGTCCCTCATGGTAGACCGGTACAAAAGGTGAAGTCGCACGGGATCGGGGTGAGCTGGCAAGCTGGATACAGAACTGGCGAGGATATAGAAGGCAGAGAGTAGCAATGGAAGGGTGCTTTTCTGATTGGAGGGCTGTGACGAGTGGTGTTCCGTGGGGATCAGTGCTGGGACCTTTGCTGTTCGTAGTCTATATAAATGATTTGGAGGAAAATGTAACTGGCCTGATTGATAAGTTTGCAGACGACACAAAGGTTGGTGGAATTGCGGATAGTGATGAGGACTGTCAGAGGATACAGGATTTAGATAGTTTGGAGACTTGGGCGGAGAGATGGCAGATGGAGTTTAATCTGGACAAATGTGAGGTGATGCATTTTGGAAGGTCTAATGCAGGTAGGGAATATACAGTGAATGGTAGAACCCTCAAGAGTATTGACAGTCAGAGAGATCTTGGTGTACAGGTCCACAGATCACTGAAAGGGGCAACACAGGTGAAGAAGGTAGTCAAAAAGGCATACGGCATGCTTGCCTTCATTGGCTGGGGCATTGAGTATAAAAATTGGCAAGTCATGTTGCAGTTGTATAGAACTTTGGTTAGGCCAGACTTGGAGTATAGTGTTCAATTCTGGTCGCCACACTACCAGAAGAATGTGGAGGCTTTAGAGAGGGTGCAGAAGAGATTTACCAGGATGTTGCCTGGTATGGAAGGCATTAGCTATGAGGAGAGGTTGATAAAACTCGCTGGAACGACGGAGGTTGAGGGGCGACCTGATAGAGGTCTACAAAATTATGAGGGGCATAGACAGAGTGGATAGTCAGAGGCTTTTTCCCAGGGTAGAGGAGTCAATTACTAGGGGGGCATAGGTTTAAGGTGCGAGGGGCAAGGGTTAGAGGAGATGTACAAGGCAAGTTTTTTACACAGAGGGTAGTGGATGCCTGGAACACGCCTCCGGAGGAGGTGGTGGAAGCAGGGACGTTTAAGGGGCATCTTGACAAATACATGAATAGGATGGGAATAGAGGGATATGGACCCCGGAAGTGCAGAAGATTTTAGTTCAGATGGGCAGCATGGTCGGCACAGGCTTGGAGGGCAGATGGGCCTGTTCCTGTGCTGTACTTTTCTTTGTTCTTTGTTGTGGGATCTTGCTGTGTGAAATTTGCTCATTTGATTTGATTTGATTTGATTTATTACCACATGTACCGAAGTACCGTGAAAAGTATATTTCTGCAGCCAAGGGAACGTACACAGTACACACATAGTAGACACAAGAATAATCAACAGAGAATATTGACAAATGGTACATCGACAAAACAGTGATTGGTTACAATGCGGAACAAGGAGCCAAACAAAGCAAAGAAAGCAAATATATAAGCAAGAGCACCATAGGGCGTCGTTCTTACAGGGGTAAAGATCAGTCCGAGGGGGAGTCGTTGAGGAGTCTTGCAGCTGTGGGGAAGAAGCTGTTCCTATGTCTGGATGTGCGAGTCTTCAGACTTCTGTATCTTCTCCCTGATGGAAGGGTCTGGAAGAAGGCAAAGCCTGGGTGGGAGGGATCTCTGATAATGCTGTCTGCCTTCCTGAGGCAGCGGGAGGTGTAGACAGAATCAATGTGGGGGTGGCAAGCCCGTGTGATGCGTTGGACTGAGTTCACCACAGTCTGCAGTTTCATGCGATCTTGGACTGAGCGCAGTTGCCATACCAGGCTGTGACGCAGCCGGATAGGATGCTCTCTATCGCACATCTGTAGAAGTTTGTGAGAATCGATGCAGACATGCCAAATTTCTTCAGCTTCCACAGGAAGTAGAGGCATTTTTGGGCTTTCTTGACTGTTGCATCAACGTGAGTGGACCAGGACAGACTGTTGGTGATGGTGACCCCCAGGAACTTATAAGCTATTGACCATCTCCACTTCAGTATGTCAGTGACATCATGCAAAAGTGGTTTCTCCATTTCCATATTTCCAGCAAATTTGTGATGGAAGGATTTCTGAAAGGCACAAAATCCAGAGGAATTTCCCCTTCCCCCAAAATGTCCGCATTTTGAATGGGCAGTATTTTTCTGTGAAATGACGGAGTAGGTTATTGCCTGTTCTCCACGCACAGCTAGAAAGGTGGACAGCAGCAGTGGAAGTTTTGACTGTCACCTTAACCCCAACAGTGTAGGCACCAATTCCAGTGCCCAGGTGGGATTGTATGAAACTTGGTGCGTGTTTTATTAACAAAATTATAGTAAGTGGATGACCCTCTTTTCGGAGGCTCTGTGTCAGCATCTTGTTTATGTTCATAATGGGTGAACATTGAGAATGACTTGGAAACGGATCCATGTACTAGCAGAAGAAGAATTAAGATGAGGCTGATTCTGATGAGAATAATGGTAGACTCTGGAAACATTGTTCAGGAGACACAAAGATAGTTGTTTTTCACTGTTTTTAATCGGAGTATGGCTCAATGGTGTGATAGGCTGGGTCCCTTGCAACAGTGGGCCTCAAGCACTTGTACAAAGACTTGAATGTGATGAGTTCTGTTAGGGACCATGTAATAATTCCACAAGGCATGGAGCGAAGGGCCAAATTGGTTTATTTTATTTATCGGTACTTTTGAGAACTACATTGAAAGGTCCCACTAACAAGCCCCGGCTGCGTGTGCCTCTGCCTACTCATCATGGGATTCCGTATTCTACAAAGCCCACTGGGGCATCAATCAGCAATCCACCATGGTCCTCGAGAGGGTTATCAAGTCCCACCTCAAGTCCTAATGATCCCCCTCACTCCCACAGCGATGAGGCCACATTCATCGTTTGGCACAAGGCCTCATGGCGGTGGCAGCTGGATCGGGGGGTGTGATGCGGACTGGAGATCGTCACTTCGCTGTTGAGTGCCGGAGGCTCGTCTTCAGTGCTGACCTCCGGCGGAGGATCAATCTCCTCAGTTTCCATTTCGGACTCCTGAATCTTCATCGTCCGGGGGGGGGGGGGGGGGGGGGGGGTAGAGACTCTCAGATCCCCATAGGCTGGGTCCCCTTGCCAGAATTAGTCACAACGGCCATCAAGGACACTGTCTCTGCTCAAATTATTTCCATGCTTCTCGGGTGGTCCAGGTGTTTTTTCACGGCCTTCCCTTGGACTTTGACTTTGTAAGAAACTGAACCAGCACGTCTCCTGGGGACATCATCGCCTGTTCTGAAGGTCCTTTTGGGCCGTCTGGTGTCATAGTTCTTTTATTAGATCAATCAGCGATCCTCGGTGGTCCTCGTGAGAGTAATCACGGACTCCAGGATTGAAAATCACACGCAGATCATGGGGCTTGTAGCCGGTAGGTTCACGTGAATGCCATTTATACCCACTGGTTGGTGTGTGAATGAGGATTCATACTATCTGCAGACCTTGATATCCTGTGATGTTGACGGCCGTTACGCACAACTGTCTGGATCTTACGGCTCCCTCATCGGGTGTGTTTTTGGTGATGTTGCGGGGGTGAGGAAGGCACAAAGTAAGTCAGGTGCCCAGCCCTGACCTGTTCCCCATAATACAGGTGGTGTGTAAGTCACCCACGTGGACGCCTGCCCACCCACCCTTGGGCCTATTGATTGAGGCCTTTAACTAACCAATTAATTGGCAAATAGGGCCTCAGTCCAGATGCTGGAGGGCCAGAGTGTAAAAGGTTTTTGTTCATAGGCTTCTTTGAAATTCTATGAAGGAATGGTGGGGGGAGGGGCGGTCAGATCAATTAGGGGTGGACATCGGGGGACATCCCCCTTTTGTTGCTGTCACCTGCCCTCCAAAACCCACCCACTCTACCATCCGCACCCTCTCCAAAGGCTCTTTCATCCCTCTCCACCCTAAAAAGCCTGAGACTTCCCGGTCTCCACATTCAATTGCTATTTGTTCACTCCCAGCAATGAATGAATTTTGGTGCTGCCAGGAGTGCAAGGGCTCTCGAGGGATGAAGGTCCAACAGTGAAAGTGTTATTCTGTCGTCAATGTGTAATTGCTGCAGGGCAGGCTTATCTGTCCGAGGGATAAGCTGTCCTTTCTTTCTCATATCCATCGGGTCTTCTCCCGGATTGATTTTATTCTGGTGGCTAGGTCCCTTCTTCCTGGGGTGAAGGAGACAGTGTACTTGGTGATCATTATGTCGGCTCATGTTCAGCATTTTGTGGACCTGATGTTGGAACTTTGCCCCTCTCAGCGACCGTCTTGGAGATTTCATAGAATGTACAGTGCAGAAGGAGACCATTCGGCCCATCAAGTCTGCACCAGCCCTTAACCCCACACCTCCACCCTATCCCCGTAACCCAGCAACCCCACCTATCCTTTATGGACGCTAAGGGCAATTTAGCATGGCCAATCCATCTAACCTGCACATCTTTGGACTGTAAGAGGAAACCGGAGCACCCTGCGGAAATGGGGAGACAAGGGGAGAAAGTGCAAACTCCACACAGACAGTGACCCAACCCGGGAATCGAACCTGGGACCCTGGAGCTGTGAAGCAACCCTGCTAAGCACTGTGCTACCTTGCCGCCCATGGCATTGCTGATGGAGAAGGGATTCTGTGAATGTATCCTCCGCCCCAGGGAAGGTCTATGAAGCATTTGAGGCCTTTTACCGAGAGCTATATAAGTCAGAGCAGCCAGGGGAGAGTTTATCAATGATGCAGTTTTTGGACGGGCTGTCCTTCTCGGTGGTGGAGTTGGAGGTGTTTACAGGATCGGAGGATGTTATGAAGTATATTGGGTTGATACAGTCGGGTTCACATGAGTTCCCTATCGAATTGTATAAAAGGTTTGCAGGTCAGTTGACAATAATAATAATCTTTATTAGTGTCACAATTAGGTTTACATTACCACTCCAATTAAGTTACTGTGAAAATTCCCCAGACGCCACATTCCAGCTCCTGTTCGGGTACACTGAGGGAGAATTCAGAATGTCCAATTCACCCAACAAGCACGTCTTTCGGGGCTTGTGGAAGGAAACTGGAGCACCCGGAGGAAACCCACGCAGACACGGGGAGAACGTGCGGACTCCGCACAGACAGTGACCCAAGCTGGGAATCGAACTTGGGTCCATGGCGCTATGAAGCAACAGTGCTAATCACTGTGCTACTGTGCTGCCAATATCCCACTTTTGCTGGATATTGTGAAGACTGGAAGGCTTTAGGGATATTGGATTCTAAGTGTTGGGGCAATTTAAGGGTTAAACGTTTGGGGTTAGAGTGTGTTTGACTGCAGTGGTCATGTTATTTTAAAAGGATTATGTTTTGCAGGGCATGGGTGTTTTAGCAGCCATGAGATGAAATTGACAAAGGAATGTGTTTTTCGGTCAAGGTTAATTGACTGTGTTTGACTGGAAAGTTCCTGCAGTCTGCAGAGATCATTTGCTTTTCAGCTTGAGATGATGAGGTCATTGCTGGATGGAGCCAAGGAAGGCAAAAGAGACATCTTGAAAGCATTAGAGAGGCAGTTGGTGGAGAAACTTTGTTGAATTCTGATCTGCCTGACGAGTCCACAATTTTCCCACAGTAAGATAGATTGAGATCTATATGTTTCTTTTCTTGTTGTTTTATGGGAAATTGAGTAATAGTGTTTGAGGTGTAAATTGTAAGCTGTTCTTTTTGAATGTGAAGATAAAAAGTTTAATATTATAGTTATAATGAAGTTTTATTTCAAAAATAACCAAGCCCTATTTCGTCATGCAATCACTTCTGAAGTGAATCATTCTTTCTGCACAGCTTTAAAATAAACTAAAATATTGGGGTTTTGGTCCAGTATCCTAACCACTGTTGGGGTCTGGTCTGGGATCGTAATAATATGTTCAACAATTCCGTGTCCGGGGAACGTTGACGGCCACATTGGCGCAGGAAACAACTTCCTTGATCCTGAAGAAAAGTAAGGATTCTACGGAGTGTGGGTCGTACTGATCCATTTCATGTGCTCTGCTTTAACTATTGTTACTCATTTTAAAAATATCCGACTGGGAGAGAAAACGGCCTTCACTTGTGGTCCAGACAAAGGTTGCCAGATCAGAGCAGATCTTCTTTCAAAATCTCTCTGCATCGCTTAGCTCTACCCAGCAATGACATCATCTCCCCACGCTAAAAAACATTTGAACTCTCCAAGGACTTCCTCAGTCAAACCACAGTGCATTAGCCCAGACTGAAAAACGCATTCCTCTGTCAATTTCACCTGCTGGATTGGATTGGATTTGTTTATTGTCGTGTGTACCGAGGTAAAGTGAAAAGTATTTTTCTGCGAGCAGCTCAACAGATCATTAAGTACATGGGAAGAAAAGAGAATAAAAGAAAATACATAATAGGGCGACACAAGGTAAACAATGTAACTACATAAGCACCGGCATCAGATGAAGCACACAGGGTGTAGTGTTTTTTTTTAATAAACAATTTTATTGAGCTATTCTTTGGCATTGTAAACAGTTACAGATAACAGAAATATGCAAACATCAATGGAAAACCAATACTTCAGTCAAACCATAATGCACATACCCACTCCTCTCCCATAGACACTACCTGCCTATTTATCCCTCCTACTCTACTCTAATCTCCCCCCTCCCCCCCCACCACCCCTGCTGACGTTTACTCTCCCGCGAAAAAGTCGATGAATGGTTGTCACCTTCAGGCGAACCCTGATACAGATCCCCTCAAGGCGAACTTAATTTTTTCCATACCCAGAAAACTTGACATGTCCGAAAGCCATCGTTCGTTCTTCGGGGGTTTTGAGTCCCTCCATGCCAGCAGTATTCACCGCCGGGCTATCAGGGAAGCAAAGGCCAGAACATCGGCCTCTTTCTCCCCCTGGACTCCCGAGTCTTCCAAAACCCCGAAAATTGCCACCCCAGAACTCATCACCACCCTTGTTTTCAGCACCCGGGACATGACCCCCGCAAATCCCTCCCAGTACCCCCTAAGCTTAGGGCATGCTCAAAATGAACGTGGTTCGCTGGTCCTCCCGCGCATCTAGCGCACTTGTCCTCTCCTACTCTACTCTAATCTCCCCCCTCCCCCCCCCCACCACCCCTGCTGACGTTTACTCTCCCGCGAAAAAGTCGATGAATGGTTGTCACCTTCAGGCGAACCCTGATACAGATCCCCTCAAGGCGAACTTAATTTTTTCCATACCCAGAAAACTTGACATGTCCGAAAGCCATCGTTCGTTCTTTGGGGGTTTTGAGTCCCTCCATGCCAGCAGTATTCGCCGCCGGGCTATCAGGGAAGGAAAGGCCAGAACATCGGCCTCTTTCTCCCCCTGGACTCCCGAGTCTTCCGAAACCCCGAAAATTGCCACCCCTGGACTCATCACCACCCTTGTTTTCAGCACCCGGGACATGACCCCCGCAAATCCCTCCCAGTACCCCCTAAACTTAGGGCATGCTCAAAACAAACGTGGTTCGCTGGTCCTCCCGCGCATCTAGCGCACTTGTCCTCTACCCCAAAGAATTTGCTCATCCGAGCCACCGTCATGTGGGCCCGATGAACGACCTTAAACTGAATCAGGCCGAGCCTGGCACATGTTGCGGTTGAGTTTACCCTACTCAGGGCTTCCGCCCACAGCCCGTCCTCCATCTCCCTGCCAAGCTCCTCCTCCCATTTGAGTTTCAGTTCCACCGTCTGGGACTCTTCCCCCTTCATGAGCACCTTGTAAATATCCGAGACTCTACCCTCTCCTCCTTCTCCTCTAGAGACTATTCTGTCCTGGATCCCTATTGGCGGGAGGCGTGGGAAGGATGGGACCTGTCTGCGTATAAAGTCCCGCATCTGTAAGTACCTAAAGTCATTTCCCCTTACCAGCCCAAATTTCTCCTCCAAATCCCTCAGACTCGCAAAGCTCCCCTCCAGGAACATATCGCCCACCCTCCTCACCCCCTCCAGCCGCCATGTTCGGAACCCTCCATCCATGTTCCCGGGGGCAAATCGATGGTTATCACATATTGGAGCCCAGACAGACGCACCTACCTCCCCTACATGCCTCCTCCACTGGCCCCATATCCGTAGGGCCGCCCCCACTACCGGGCTGGTGGAGTGCCTGGCCGGCGAAAGCGGTAGGGGAGCCGTGACCAGGGCTGCCAAGCTGGAGCCCCTGCACGAAGCCGCCTCCACTCACTCCCAGATAGACCCCGTACCCACCATCCACTTCCTTATCATGGCTATGTTAGCTGTCCAGTAGTAGTTGATCAGATTCGGCAATGCCAGTCCCCCCTCGCTTCGGCTCCTTTCAAGCATCGCCTTCCTCGCCCGCGGGGATTTTCCCGCCCAGACAAAGCTCATGATGATTTTGACAGTCCTTTTGAAGAAGGACAGTGGGATAAAGATTGGGAGGCACTGAAAAATGAACAGGAATCTTGGGAGGATTGTCATCTTTACCGTCTGCACCCTCCCCGCAAGTGATAGCGGGAGTGCATACCATCTCCGAAACTCCCACTTCATTTGTTCCACCACTCTAGTCAAATTAAACTTATGTAACCTGCCCCAGTCTTGTGCCACCTGTATCCCCAAGTATCGGAAACTGTCTCCAACCAGCCTAAATGGCAGCTCCTTCAGCCTATTCTCCTGGACCCTTGCCTGCACCACAAACATCTCACTCTTGGCCATATTTAATTTGTACCCTGAGAACCGGCCGAACTTCCTCAATGTTTCCAGTATATTTTCCGTCCCGGCCAGTGGGTCCGACATGTACAGGAGCAGGTCGTCCGCATAGAGAGAGACCTTGTGCTCCACTCCCCCCCCCCGAGTCATTCCCTTCCACCCCTTTGCAGCTCTCAACGCAATCGCCAACGGCTCTATGGCCAGCGCGAACAGCAACGGGGAGAGTGGGCATCCCTGTCTGGTCCCGCGATGTAGTTTGAAATAATCTGACATTATCCTGTTCGTCCTAACACTAGCTTTTGGGGCCTGATACAATAGTCTGACCCAATTAATCAGTCCTTCCCCGAACCCAAACCGTCCAAGCACCTCCCACAAATAGCCCCACTCTACCCGGTCAAAGGCCTTCTCAGTGTCCATTGCCACCACTACCTCCACCTCCTTGCCCGTCGGGGGCATCATGATCACATTAAGCAATCTTCGCAAGTTAGCTGTCAGCTGCCTGCCTTTCACAAACCCTGTCTGATCGTCCCCAATCACATCCGGTACACAGTCCTCAATTCTAATCGCCAGGACCTTGGCCAGGAGCTTGGCGTCCACATTAATCAGGGAGATTGGCCTCTATGACCCGCAGGATTCCGGGTCCTTGTCCCGCTTTAATATCAGCGAGATGGTGGCCTATGACATCGTCGGAGGTAGGGTCCCTCTGTCCCTCGCCTCATTAAAAACCCTAGTCAGGACCGGTCTCCCACTATCTCCGAGAACGTCTTGTAAAACTCTACCGGGTATCCATCCGGTCCCGGGGCTTTACCCGACTGCATGGCCTTTAGGCCTCCCAGTACCTCCTCCACTCTAATCGGGGCCCCCAGCCCGTCCACAAGTCCCCTGCCCACTTTTGGGAAGGTTAGTCCGTCCAGGAACCTTTTCATCTCCTCCGGCTCTTCCAGGGGTTCTGAAGTGTACAGCTTACTATAGAAGTTCCGAAATACCTTATTCAGTCCTGGCGGGTCCTCCACTCTGCTCCCCGCCCCATCAACCACTCTACTTATTTCCCTGGCTGCCTCCCTCTTCCTGAGTTGCTGCGCTAGCAATCTGCTGGCCTTCTCCCCATGCTCATGCAGCACTCCCCTCGCCTTCCTAAGTTGTTCCACGGCCCTACTCGTGGATAGCACTCCCAGTTCCGCCTGCAATCTCCGTCTCTCCCTAAGTAGGTCCTCCCCCGGGGACCCCGCATGCTCCTCGTCTATCAGCGCCTCCCACAGGGTTGTTGCTGAAACCTCCCCCGTATTGTTCACCTGCAAGTAATTTTGCATACACTTCCGCAGTCTCTCACATATCCCCTCCTCTGACAACAATCCAACGTCTAACCTCCATTGCGGGCGTTGATAATTCTCCCCCCCGACCTGCAGGTCCACCCAATGCGGGGCATGGTCCGAGATAGTGAATGCCGAATATTCCGTATTTTTTACCTCCCTTACAGAGTCCCTGCTCATGATAAAGAAATCGATCCTAGAGTATACTCCGTGGACATGTGAGTAAAACGAATATCCCCTTCCCGTTGGCTGTCTGGCTCTCCATGGGTCCACTGCCCCTATTTGCTCCATGAACGCTTTCAGCTCCCTTGCCATTGCTGGGAGCTTACCCGTTCTGGGACATGACCGGTCTAGACCCGGGTTGAGGACCGTATTGAAGTCTCCCCCCCCCCCCCCCCCCCCCCCCCCCCCGATAATCAACCTACGTGAGTCTAGGTCTGGGATTTCCCCAGCACTCTTTTAATAAAGTCAGCGTCGTCCCAATTCGGAGCATATATGTTCACCAGCACTACTCTCCTCCCCTCCAGCTTGCCCCTTACCATAAGGAATCTGCCCCCGCCGTCTGCGACTACGCTCTCCGCCTCAAATTGGACCCGCTTATTGATCATAATTGCTACCCCCCTGGACTTAGCCTAGTCTGGTCAGACACTTTCAGATATATCTCCTGCAACATAATTACGTCCGCCTTTAGAGCACACAAATGCGCGAACACATGTGCCCTTTTAACTGGCTCATTTAGTCCCCTGACATTCCAGGTGATCAGCCTGGTTGGGCCCCCCCCCCCCCCCCCCCCCCCCCCCCCCCGCCACGCCGGACAGCCATTACCTTTCTTGGGCCCGCCCCGGCCCATGCGCTGCGCCATTCTTGGTTCGCCTCTTGGCCACCTCCACTCCCGCCCTCCTCTCCATTACCTACTTCAGATTCCCCCCCACATCAGCAGAATAACTCCCTCTCCTCCCCCACCCCCCTAGCAACATCCCCCGATAACTCCACCTTGCCATCTACTGGCTGTATTGCAGGGTGTAGTGTTAATGAGGTCAGTCCATAAGAGGGTCATTTAGGAGTCTGGTAACAGCGGGGAAGAAGCTGTTTTTGAGTCTGTTCGTGCGTGCCCTAAGAGTTCTGCATCTCCTGTCCGATGGAAGAAATTGGAAGAGTGAGTAAGCCGGGTGGGAGGGGTCTTTGATTATGCTGCCCGTTTTCCCCAGTCAGCGGGAGGTGTAAATAGAGTCAATGGATGGGAGGCAGGTTCGTGTGATGGACTTGGCTGTGTTCACAACTCTCTGAAGTTTCTTGAGGTCCTGGGCCGAGCAGTTGCTATACCAGGCTGTGATGCAGCCAGATAGGATGCTTTCTATGGTGCTATGGTGCATCTGTAAAAGTTGGTACGGGTTAATGTGGATATGCCGAATTTCCTTAGTTCCCTGAGGAAGTATAGACGCTGTTGTGCTTTCTTGGTGGTAGCGTCAACGTGGGTGGACCAGGACAGATTTTTGGAGATGTGCACCCCGAGGAATTTGAAACTGCTAACCATCTCCACCTCGGCCCCGTTGATGCTGATAGGGGTGTGTACAGTACTTTGTTCCCTGAAGTCAATGACCAACTCTTAGCATGGTAGCATTGTGGATAGCACAATCGCTTCACAGCTCCAGGGTCCCAGGTTCGATTCCGGCTTGGGTCACTGTCTGTGCGGAGTCTGCACATCCTCCCCGTGTGTGCGTGGGTTTCCTCCGGGTGCTCCGGTTTCCTCCCACAGTCCAAAGATGTGCAGGTTAGGTGGATTGGCCATGATAAATTGCCCTTAGTGTCCAAAATTGCCCTTAGTGTTGGGTGGGGTTACTGGGTTATGGGGCTATGGGGATAGGGTGGAGGTGTTGACCTTGGGTAGGGGGTAGGGTGCTCTTTCCAAGAGCCGGTGCAGATTCGATGGGCCGAATGGCCTCCTCCTGCACTGTAAATTCTATGATTCTTTAGTTTTGCTGGCATTGAGGGAGAGATTGTTGTCGCTGCACCACTCCACTAGGTTCTCTATCTCCCTCCTGTATTCTGACTCATCGTTATTCGAGACCCGGCCCACTTTGGTCATATCGCCAGCAAACTTGTAGATGGAGTTGGAACCAATTTTTGCCACGCAGTCGTGTGAGTACAGGGAATAGAGTAGGGGGCTAAGTACTCAGCCTTGCGGGGCCCCGGTATTGAGGACTATTGTGGAGGAGGTATTGTTGTTCATTCTTACTGATTGTGGTCTGTTGGTCAGAAAATCGAGGATCCAGTTGCAGAGTGGGGAACCAAGTCCTAGGTTTTGGAGCTTTAATATAAGTTTGGCTGGGATTATGGTGTTGAAGGCGGAGCTGCAGTCAATAAATAGGAGTCTGATGTAGGAGCCCTGTTGTCGAGATGCTCTAGGGATGAGTGTAGGGCCAGGGAAATGGCATCTGCTGTGGACTGGTTGTGACGGTATGCGAATTGCAATGGATCAAGGCGTTCTGGGAGTATGGAGGTGATGCATTCATGATTAACCTCTCGAAACACTTCATTGCGACTGAAGTCAGGGCCACTGGACGGTAGTTATTGAGGCACATTGCCTGGTTCTTCTTTGGCACCGGTATAATGGAGCTGGTGGGGACCTCAGAGTGGAGTAGTGACAGGTTAAAGATGTCCACGAATACCTCTGCCAGCTGGTCCACGCAGGCTCTGAGTGCACGACCAGGGATCCCGTCAGGGCCCGTCGCCTTCCGAGGGCTCACTTTCAGGAAGGCCGACCTGACTTCGGAAGCTGTAATGGTGGGTATGGGTGAATTATGGGCTGCTGGGGCACTCGACAGCGGATTGTTGGTTACCTGCTCGAACCGAGCATAGAATGCATTGAGTTTATCGGGGAGGGGTGCGCTGCTGCCGGAGATATTGCTCGGCTTCACTTTGAGAGGTAAGTCTGGCGTTAAGTTCATCCAGCTTGTTTTCGATTGCTTGGAGGTTTGCCAGGAGTATGCTGGGGAGAAGGGTCTTGAAACTGCGTTGCTTCAGTCTAACCTGCAGACCACCGTGTTTCCCTCGCTTCCTTGGTTGGCGGCTGCAGCTGGATGATCCTGGGAACCGATGGGAGAAGTCTGACCTTGTGGAAGGTAGGTGGTTGCATCTGGCGGGGTCCAGGGTGCTGGCGGGGACCAGGGCGCTGGTTACGTTTCCAGGGTCGCGTCTGGGAGGGTCCTGGGTGCTGGATGAGGTAGAGGGGTTGCTAGGGGGGCATGTTTGTGATCCGGATGGGTCCCGGTGTTCTGCGGGAAAGTGAACTCCTTGCAGCGCGTTCGGGTCCTCGTGCGGGGTCCTCTGCCATTTTGGGGGTCCTGTGTCGTGGGCAGGGGCTTCCTGAGGCAGGTTGAGCTGAGTCCCGTGGTCTGTTCCCTCTCTGGGTGCTCCTGGGGTCGGGTCTTGAAGTAGGCCCGGTCGGGCCTCCACGTGGATTTTTCTTTCTTCCACCTCCAGGTAGGTCGGGTCGCTGGGCGGGTATCTCGGGGTCGAGTTGGGCCTGGTCTCGTTGTTGGGGGTCAGGTCGGGAGCTCCGGGGACTGGGCCGAGCAATCCAGGGGCTGGCGTCGGTTGCTAGGCCGGGTTGGGAGTTTCGAGATGCGGGTCGGCTCCAAATCGAGGTCGGGGCTTCACTTCTGGTTTGGGCCCGCTCCACTTCCAGGTCACGGAGGTCAGGTCGGGTCGGGCGTCAGAGGATGTTCAAGCCTGCAAGAAAAGATAAAAGAGAGAGGTTAGTAATAATGTTAGTCTTAGAATTAAATAAAGATTCGAACGAGTATAAGTTAAGTAAAAAGTGGATCTGTTGGGGAGAGTTCGCAGAGAGTCACCTCGTTCTGGCGCCATCTTCTGGCAATTCTGCCAAGCACCGAAAAGCTCCCAGGCCCTGCAAGAGAGGATTTTTTAAAAAATGACCACTGCAGGCAAACACACTATAGACATTGGCTTTTATCCCTTAAATTGCCCAATACTTACAATCCAATAGTCCTAAAATCCTCCATTCATCACAGGGGAGATGAGAAGGAAATAGAATGTGTGATGGTGAGACTCTGGGCTGGATTCTTCAGCCCCGCCCACTGCAAGAATGCAATGAGCGAGACACCGACAATGGAAAAGTCCATTGACCTCGGGAGGGATTCTCCGGTCACCGGGCGAATGCGGCTGGAGAATCCGGCCCTCTATTTTGTGTGTTGTTTGATTTGTGTTTGTTATTCTTCGTTAACTCCCTCTTTGTGCTTCTATCTTGTAGGAAGTGTCAGAAGTTGGTCATGAATGAAAGCTCTGGCTACCTGCTTCGCACAAAGAGCACAGAGTCTGCAGGCGGAGGAGTGTCTGTTGGAGTGTCAGTCCTGGACACACCCTATCTTATCTGAACGACAGATTTGCTGAAGTGTATGGCCTAATGTGCAGCAGTAAAATTGCAGGGTTCCAAGTGAAACTTTTTTCTTTTGCCCCCCATCCCCGCATCCTCGTGCTTGAGCGAGGTTAGGTAAGCTGGTGCAGAGAAGGGGGGGATGGTTTGCTCAGACGCAGGGAAGATACATAGATACATAGAAGATAGGAGCAGGAGGAGGCCTTTTGGCCCATCGGGCCTGCTCCGCCATTCATCACGATCATGGCTGATCATCCAACTCAATTAGTTGGATGATCCAACTCAACTAGGGGCTAGTTTAGCACAGTGAGCTGGCTTGCTATGCAGAGCAGTGCCAGAAGCGCAGGTTCAAGTCCCATACTGGCCTCCCCGAACAGGTGCTGGAATGTGGCGACTATGGGCTTTTCACAGTAACTTTATTGAAGCCTACTTGTGACAATAAGCGCTTATTATTATCAATAGACTAGTCCTGTTTTCTCCCCATAGCATTTGATCCCATTCTCCCCAAGTGCTATATGCAGCCGCCTCTTGAATATATTCAAAGTTTTAGCATCAACTACTTCCTGTGGTAATGAATTCCACAGGCTCACCACTCTTTGTGTGAATAAATGTCTCCTTATCTCTGTCCAAAATTATGGAGGGCATTAGCTATGAGGAGCGGTTGAATAAACTTGGTTTGTTCTCACTGGAATGACGGAGGTTGAGGGGTGACCTGATAGAGGTCTACAAAATTATGAGGGGCATCGACAGAGTGGGTAGTCAGAGGCTTTAACCCAGGGTGGAGGGGTCAATTACTAGGGGGCATAGGTTTAAGGTGCGAGGGGCAAGGTTTAGAGGAGATGCCCTTGATTTGCCCACTCGCCCAACCTGTCCAGATCATGCTGTAGGATCTCTGCATCCTCGTCACAGTTCACCCTTCCATCCAACTTGGTGTCATCTGCAAACTTTGAGATGTTACATTTTGTTCCCTCATCCAAATCATTAATATATAATATGAATAGCTGGAGTCTCAGCACCGAACCCTTTGTCACCCCACTGGTTACTGCCTGCCCGTTAATCTGCCTGCCAGTAATCTCCTTTGCATCCTCTCCAAGGCCTTGACATCCTTCCCAAGACAGCTTGCTCAACTTGTCCTTTCACCTTCAAATGTTAAACTCACAAGTCCTTGTGTACGTGCATCCTTTTAAACTGTTTATGAAAATAAAAATTAAACAGTTTTCCCTTCTCTTGACGTCATTGACAGGCTGGAGTTTGGTTCTCGGGCACCAGTAACACTCGATTACTTTACGCAACTCAAGTGACCAGCCTGTTGCATGGCGTAGGAGGCTGCATTAAAACTAAACCTAGGGTGAGTTTTTCCGATCCCGCGCCGGGTCGGAGAATCGCTGGGGGGGGGGGGGGGGGGGGGGGGGGGGGGGGAACCCGCCACGCCGCTCCGACGCCGGGCCTCCAATTCTCCAGCGTCCAGAGAATCGCCGCCAATCGCGCCGGCAGGGTTGCCGCGGCGCCAGTTGGGGGCCGCTGAACGTTGCCGCCCCTGGCGATTCACCGCGATTGACGGGCCGAGTGCCCGCCGAGTTCGGGTGTGAACCTACCCGGCGGAATTTCGGCATTCTGGCTGCAGAGGCCGTCCTGGTGTGGGGGAGGGGGGATTCCGGGGGGAGTGGGGGGGGGGGGGAAACTTATGTTCCTCCGCGCTGGGTCCCTATAGGGCTTTGTCATGTTGCATGGGGGCCGGCACGGAGACAGCCATGACGCGCATGCGCGGGCCCGCAGTCGTACGTGCTGGGGCCCGTATCGGCAGCTGGAACTGTGTGAGCTCCAGCGCCCTGCTGGCCCCCTGTGGGTTGGGGAATACGCCGTTGTAAAACGCTCCGTGTTCACCGCGTTCACGACGCTAAAACGGAGAATACCGCCCCTAATCTCTCACAGTATATTCGTAGACTTTCGAGCAAAGGTCATTTATGTAGAAACTCATGATGTAACTTTTTTTCAGTCTGCCTGTGATACAGCTCAGTTGTTGCTCCCCTGTGCTCGTTGAGGCGAGATTAGCTAATCTAGCACACTACAGCAGTTGAACCCAGGACCTTGTTTATATCACTCAGTTATCCAATGCTTTTACTGATTAAGCTATTAAACAAACCCAGTGGATTTCTTTAGTGTATTCACACGTTCAGAGGATGAATTTTATGTGGCCTTCTCATCTGCATTCACTGTGTAATATTTACCTACATATAAAGCACAGGATTGGGCCAATTGATTCAATTAATTGGCCTGTTTATTCTTCACATGAGCCTCCTCCCAACCCTCTTCACCTCACCATCACCGCTTCACCCACTGCTTCCTCCTCCCCAGTGTTTATCGAGCTTCCTCCGAAATGCATCTCCGCTATTTTCCTCAACTACCCCATGTGGTCATGAGTTCCACATTCTCACCGCTCTTGGTAAAGAGGTTTCTAATTAATTCCTCTTTGGATTCTTGAGTGACTCTTAGACTTACGATTTCCAGTTTTGGTCTACTCCACAAGCAGAAACATTTTCTCCTCGGCCACTTTATCAAACTCCAAGTTCTGTCAGGTCACCCCCCCCCCCCCCCCCCCCCTTAGGCCTTAGGCTTCTCGTTTCTCCCCAGTTTCTAACAGTGAAGCCCAGATTGGTTGATATGAGTGAATGAGTGAAGTCAATATGGTTCCATTGCAGTTTCACAACTGCCCCAATTTATTTCCCATCCGAATACTGCGTTAGTGCCCAGAACGTGTGATCTGAGTGGATTCACCCACTTCCAGGCTTTACCTGCCTTTCCTCCACAGGATGGCAGCAGTGTGATGAGAGGAGAGTTTCTGGCTGCTGAATGCACTCTGGTATCCGGGTGTCTTCCTCTATTACCTTGAGGTGGATGGAGATTGTTGGGGGGGAAGGAAGGAGAGAGTGGCCGGCAACATTACCTATTTTCCTCATCAAAAATCATACATACCCTCCGCTGTTTTTAAATGAAGTGAAGATTGGCAACTTTAGTAATGTTTCTGAGAAGCACGAGGCATGGGTTCAGATAAATTGTTACTATCAGCATTGTGTATCCCCATAGACCCATCCTGGTTACTGCCAAACCTGTTTATCAATCACAGAGCAATGTCACAGTTGCCTCGCAGTGAAAAAGAGAGAAAAGAATGAATTAACAGGGCGAGTGTCAGATGTGCCGTACTGTTCTACCATTCTGAACTTCAGATAAAATTGGTTCTTGTTTTTTGTACAATTTAATTCAATGTACCTTAAATGCACTTCACAAAGTACTTAATTTGGTGTGGAGCCCACTGGAACATTCTGATGTTGTTGTTGTATTGAAAGATGCTATGTAAATGCAAGTTCTTTTTGCACTCTGATGGATTCTGCCTGCCCTTTTCTGTTGTGCACTTCTGGGATGGCAAATTGATTGTGGATATTGCTATTGACTTCAATATTTGTCTTTGCATGTATCTGTGACAATTCTACAGATATTGTACTGTATTACTTGTCTTTCAGTAAGTGAGAAATTAAAATAATGCTGTACCATTTTGTTCTCGTCCGTATTCTGATTAATCTCCTTCATTGAAATAAATCTCAAGATCATGGGACAAAACTGATGGGAATCTGCTCTGTCTGAACTTTCACATAGAAAACAAAGAGGGCTGAGAATTACATGCCTCCAGCAGACGTGTTTCCCACAAGGGGAGGGGGCACCTCCAAACTCAACCTCGGAATGAGGTGATGGGGGTGTGGGGGGTGGTCAGGCAACAAAGTAGGCAGTCCGCCGCACACATAGAACATAGAACAGTACAGCACAGAACAGGCCCTTCGGCCCTCAATGTTGTGCCGAGCAATGATCACCCTACTTAAACCCACGTAACCCGTATACCTGTAACCCAACAATCCCCCCATTAACCTTACACTACGGGCAATTTAGCATGGCCAATCCACCTAACCCGCACATCTTTGGACTGTGGGAGGAAACCGGAGCACCCGGAGAAAACCCACGCACACACGAGGAGGACGTGCAGACTCCACACAGACAGTGACCCAGCCGGGAATCGAACCTGGGACCTTGGAGCTGTGAAGCATTGATGCTAACCACCATGCTACCGTGAGGCCCCACCTTATTTAAATAAATATTTAAGGAGTGTTATCAAGTTAATTGGCCCTGATGATATATTGCTCACGCCACAAAGGGGGCATGAAATACGACTTGCGAATAAGATTAGGGAGAACCCTAGCATAGTCTATAAATACATTAAGGGGAAGAGATTCACCAGGTTAAGAGAAGGGCCCATTACAGACAAAGGGAGAAATCTGTGTCCACAGGACATTGATGGGGTGTTGAATGAATATTTCTCATTGGTCTTCACTCAGGAGAAGGAGGACGTAGGTACAGAAGTCAGGAAATGGGACTGTGAGGATCTTGAGCAGTTTGACATAGTAAGTGAGGAGGTATTGGAGGCTTTGTGAGGCTGAAAAAGAGACAAATTCCCAGGCCCAGATGAATTGCGCCCCAGGTGCTGTGGGAGGCAAGGCAGGAAATTGCAGGGGCTCCGGTGTAACATTTTAATTCCTCTCTCGGCACAGGGCAAGTGTCACAGGACTGGAGAACTGCTAATGTTGTTCCACTTTTCAAGAAGAGTGATAGAGATAAACCAGGGAATTACAGACCGTTGAGTCTCATGTCATTGGTAGGGAAACTATTGGAGAAAATTAATTTCCACTTGGAAAGGCGTGGGTTGATTAGGGACCGTCAGCATGACTTTGTCAGAGGGAGGTTGTGCCTAACGAATTTGATAGAATTTTTGATAATGTGACCAAGTGTTTGGATGAAGGAAGTGCAGTTCTTGTGGTTTATATGGATTTATCAGAACTTTTGGACAAGGTCCCATATGGGAGATTGATTGCAAAGGTTGAAATTAAATGAAAATCACTTATTGTCACAAGGGGTTAGGGGTGAAAAGCCCCTAGCACATGGAACTCAAGGAAACTTGGCGAGATGGATCCGAAACTGTTTAGCAATAGGACACAAAGTGTGGTGGCAGAAGGGTTTGCAGAAGACATCAAGATTGGTGGTGAAGAAGAGGACTGTAGGTAACAGGAAGATGTAGATGGGTTGGTCAGACGGGCAGAGCAGTGGCAGATGGTATTTAATACTGATACGAGCGAGGTGATGCACTTTAGAAGAAGAAATAGGACAAGGGAGTATGTAATGAACAGCAGGACACTAGGAAGCTCAGAGGAACAGATGGATTCTGGGATACTTGTTCACAGATCCCTAAAGGCGGCATAGCAGATGAATAGGGTCGTTAAGAAGGCATATGGGACACTTGCCTTTGTCAGTCATGGCATAGAATATAAGAGCAAAGAGGTTATGTTGGAGCTTTACAGAACTTTAGTTGGGCCACAGCTGGAGTACTGTGTGCAGTTCTGGTCACCTCACTATCGGAAGTAAGTGATTGCACTGGAGGGGTACAGAGGAGATTCATCAGGATGTTGTTAGGGTGGAGCATCTGAGCAATGAGGAGAGACTGGATAGCGTTGGTTTGTTTTCTTTAGAGCACAGAAGACTGAGAGGAGATATGATTGAGGTGTATAGGGTTATGAGGGGTTTGGACAGTTTAAATAAGAAGCAGCTGTTCCCCTTGGTTGATGGGTCAATCACAAGGGGGCATAGTTTTACTGTGAGGGGCAGCAGATTCCGATGGAATTGAGAAAAACAAAACTGACTCAGAGGGTGGTGAGAATCTAGAATGCATTGCCTGGGAAGGTAGCAGAGGCTGGAAACCTCACAACCTTAAAAAAGCACTTGGAAAGGGCAGCACGGTGGCACAGTGGGTTAGCCCTGTTGCCTCACGGCGCCGAGGTCCCAGATTCGATCCCGGCTCTGGGTCACTGTCCGTTTGCACATTCTCCCCGTGTTTGCGTGAGTTTCGCCCCCACAACCCAAAGATGTGCAGGGTTGGTGGATTGGCCATGATAAATTGCCCCTTAATTGGAAAACACGAATTGGGCACACTAAATTTATAAAAAAAGCACTTGGTTGAGCACTTGAAACACTATCACATTCAAGGATGTGATGACCACCAGGCAGAGCAAGAGAGCTAGGCTGGCAGTGCAGGAATCTCCTGTGGCCATTCCCCTCCAAAATAGATATACCGCTTTGGATACTGTTGAGCAGAATGACCTCTCAGGGGAAAGCAGCAACAGTCAAATTTGTTATACCACGGTTGTGTCTGCTGCAGAGGGGAGGAATAAAAAATATGGGAATCCAATAATTATTGGGGATTTAATGGGCGGCACGGCGATGCAGTGGTTAGCACTGCTGCCTCATGCCGCCAAGGATCCAGGTTTAATCCCGGCCCCGGGTCACTGTCCGTGTGGAGTTTGCACATTCTCCCCATGTATGTGTGGGTCTCACACCACAACCCAAAGATGCGCAGGGTAGGTGTATTGGCCACGCTAAATTGCTCCAAGTTTTGGTGATTCAATTGTAAGGGGAATAGATCGGTATTTCTGTGGACGCAAACGAACCTCCAGGATGGTATGTTGCCTCCTTGGTGCTCGGGTCAAGGATGTCTTGGAGCGGATACACGACATTCTGGAGGGAGAGGGTGAACACCCAGTGGTCGTGGTACACATCGGTACCAATGGCATAGGTAAAAAAAAGGATACGGTCCTAAAAACAGAATATAGGGAGTTAGCAAGAACGTTGAGAAGTCGGACTTCAAAGGTAGTGATCTCAGGATTACTACCAGCGCCACGTGCTAGTCAGTCAGAGTAGAAATAGCAGGATATATTAAATTAATATGCGACTGAAGAGGTGGTGTGAGGGAGAGGGTTTCAGATTCCTGGGGCAGTGGGACCGGTCCTGGGGGCAGTGGGAACAGTACAAACTGGACGGGTTACACCTGGGCAAGGCCAGGACTGATTTCATTGGGGGGGGGGGGGGACTTGTTGAGCGGTTGGGGAGGGTTTTATCTAATATGGCAGGGGGATGGGAACCTATTTAAGGATTCAGAGCAGGTGGAATCAGAACATGAGAAAAAGACGGCAAGAAGAATGAGAAAAGTGACAGGCAGAGAAATCAAGGGCCAGGATCAGATAATGACACTGTAAAAAATAATAGGGACGGGACAAGGAAAGTTAAAAAGTCAAGCCTTAATACATAGGGTATTCAAAACAAAATGGATGAATTAGGTACGCAGGTAGATGTAAAGGGGTATGATATGGGGGCAGCAGGGTAGCATGGTGGTTAGCATAAATGCTTCACAGCTCCAGGGTCCCAGGTTCGATTCCCGGCTGGGTCACTGTCTGTGTGGAGTCTGCACGTCCTCCCCGTGTGTGCGTGGGTTTCCTCCGGGTGCTCCGGTTTCCTCCCACAGTCCAAAAGATGTGCGGGTTAGGTGGATTGGCCATGCTAAATTGCCCGTAGTGTCCTAATAAAAGTAAGGTTAAGGGGGGGGTTGTTGGGTTATGGGTATAGGGTGGATATATGGGTTCGAGTAGGGTGATCATGGCTCGGCACAACATTGAGGGCCGAAGGGCCTGTTCTGTGCTGTACTGTTCTATGTTCTATGTTCTATATAGTTGGGATTACAGAGACATGGCTCCAAGGTGACCAAGGATGAGAACTAAACATCGAGGGCTATTCAGTTTTTAAGGAGGACAAACAGAAAGGAAAAGATGGTGGAGTTACATTGTTGATGAAAGAAGATAATGATACTTTCGGACACTCATGGAAAATGGTGAGTGTTGTCCTCGGTTAAGGTGCTAAATTGGGGGAAGGCTAACTGCAACCAGATTAGGCAGGATTTGGAGGCTGTCGTTTGGGAGAGGCTGTTTGAGGGTAAATCCACATTTGGCATGTGGGAGTCTTTTAAGGAATAGTTGATGGGCGTGCAGGACAGGCGTGTGCCGGTAAAAAGGACAGGAAAGGCAGGATTCAGGAACCATGGGTGACCAGGGAAATTGTGAATCTTGTCAGAAAGAAAAAAGATGCATACATGAGGTACAGGCAACTAAAAACAGATGAAGCACTTGAGGAATACAAGGAAAGGAGAAAAGAGCTCAAGCAGGGAGTTAGGAGGGCTAAAAGGGGCCACAGGTTCAAGGTGAGGGGGGACAGGTTCAGTGAGATGTGCAGGGAAAGTTTTTTAGACAGAGGGTGGTGTTAGACTGGAATGCACTGCCAAGTGAGGTGGTTGAGCCAGGTACCTTAGCGGCCTTTAAGACTTACCCGGATCGGCATGAACAGAGGGGGTATAGGATACAGGCAGTTGATCTAGATAGGACACGTGATCAGCGTCGCTTGGGGGGCCGAAGGGCCTGTTGTTGTGTTGTATTGTTCTTTGTTCTTTGATACAATATTGAGAAAAGATATTAGCACAGATGATGTGGAATCTGTATGGATCGAGTTAGGAAACACCAAGGGGCAAAAAACATTCATGCAAAGGTATACAGACCACTAAACTGCAATGGTAATGTTGGGAATAGCATTAGACAGGAAATAAGAGATGCATGTGACAAAGGAACATCTGTGATTATGGGTGATTTAATCTGCATATAGATTGGGTGACTCAAATTAGTCACAGTACAATAGAGGAGGAATTTCGGGGGTGTATACCGGATGGTTTTCTAGACTAATACATTGAGAAATCCACAAAGGAACAGGACATCTTGGACTGGCTGTTGTGCAATGAGAAAGGATTAGTTGGCAATCTAGTTCTGAGAGAACCCTTGGGGTGAGTGACCATAATATGATAGAATTCTTTATCAAGGTGTATAGTGAGGTAGGTGATTCAGAAACCAGGATACTGAACCTCAATAAAGGTGACTATGATGATATGCTGGCTATGACGGACTGGGAAACGTGAAAGGAAGGACAACGGACAGGCAATGGCAAGCATTCCAGGAACATATTGGTGAACTCCAAAAGATGTTTCTTCCTATTTGGCGCAAGAGTAGAAAGGGAACTGTGGCCAAACCATGGCTTCCAAGGGAAATTAGAGATAGTATTAGATTCAAAGAAGAGGCATGCAAATTAGCAAGAAAAAGCAATAGACCTGAGGATTGGGAAAAAGTCAGCAAAGGTGGACCGAGGGATTGATTAAGAAGGGAAAATACAATATTAAAGTAAGCTAGCGGGAAACATAAAAACTGACTATAAAAGTTTCTCTAGGTATGTAAAGAGAAAAGGATTGACAAAAACTGATGTTTTTACAATTAGAAAGAGGAGAATTCATAACGAGGAACAAAGAAATGGCTGAGGAACTAAGTTCGTACTTTGCTTCTGCCTTCATAAAGGAAGATATTAATAATGTACCAGAAGTTCTGAGAAACACATGTGTCAGTGGGGAGCTGAAGAAAATTAGTATTAATAAAGGAATGGATTTGGGGAAATTAATGGGATTGAAGGTGGATAAATCTCCAAGGCCTGATAATCTTCATCCCAGAGCATTTAAGGAAGTGGCCCTAAAACTACTGGATACATTGGTTGTCATTTTCCAAAATTATTTGGAGTTTGGAATGTTTCCTACAGATTGGAGGTTAGCTAATATAACCCCGCTTTTCAAAAAGGGAGGTAGAGAGAAAACAGGGAACTATAGACCAGGGAGCTGAACGTCGGTAGTAGGGAAGTTGCTGGAGTCCATTAGCAAGGATTCCATAGCACAGCATTTGGAAAGCAGTGGTGTAATCAGACAAAGTCAGCATGGATTTATGAAAGGGGAATCATGCTTGACAAATTTATTAGAATTCTTTGAAGATGTAACTAGTAGAGTTTAACAGGGAGAACTGGTGAATGTGGTTCATTTAGACTTGCAGAAGGTTTTCGATAAGGTCTCACATAGCAGGTTAATATGTAAAGTTAAAGCGCATGGGATTGTAGGTAGTGATAGAAAGCTCGTTCGCAGACAGGAAGCAAGAAGTTGGAATAAATGGGTCTTTTTCTGATGTGTAGGCAGTGACAAGTGGGGTACCGCAGGACTCTGTGCTAGGGCCCCAACTGTTCACATTATACATTAATGATTTAGACGAGGGAACTAAATGTATGATCTCCAAATTTGCAGATGATACAAAGTTGGGTGGGAGGGTGAGCTGTGAGGAGGATGCAGAGATGTTTCAGTGGGATTTGGACAGGCTGAGTGAGTAGACACATGCAGTATAATGTGGAAAGATGTGAGGTTATCCACATTGGTAGCAAAATAGGAAGGCAGATTATTATTTCAATGGGTCTAAGTTGAGAAAGGATACTCAGCAAGACTTTGGTGTCCTCATGCACAAGTCATAGAATCAAAAAATCCCTACAATGCAGAAGGAGGCCATTCACATTGGATCTCACAAGGCGTGGCAAATCAGGTAGATCCCAGGAGCTGGGTCTCCCAGCTTTCATCAGCCAAGCTGAACCACAGTGAGCTGCTTTTCCTGTGCAGCGTGGCCATTGGCTTGCGCCCCAGGATTCCAGCCTTAACATTGACACGCATACAATGAAAATAAAAGCAATAATAAACTTAATTTTGTTCTTTTTTCCAGAGCCACTTATTTCTATTTAATTGTCAAGAACCCAGTTAAAGGGCAAGATATTGAAAAACCTCCTTATTGCTTCTTGTGAACAGGGGCACTGCCTTGTGCTGCAGACATTGAACATAAATATCTGGGGTGGGATTCTCCATCCCGCCTGCCCCATTTTCCAGCGTAGTGTGCCCCAGCTGGCAGCTAGATTCTCCATTCCAGCAGCCGGTCAAAGGGGTTACCCATTGTGGGCCACCCCGTGCTGGTGGGAAACGCGCGGGCATTTGTGAGCTGCCGGCGCGGCGGAGGAACCGGCTGACGGAGAATCCCGCAGCTGAAGTTCGAAAGCTGGGCGGGACTGCGTTAGTTACAGTCAACTAAATTGGTAGTTGACCTCCAATTTGGATCTAAATTAATTTGCTATTCATTTAAGTAACCCTTCCGAGGTGATTGGTGAGGAAGGGATTGATCTTGGTTGTAATGCTCTTTGCAAGCGAACAGCCAGTTCCGAACATACCTGAAGGAGGGACACTTGAACAAATTTATCAATGTTCTGGCAATTATGGAATCGTACCACACCAAGAGTAGATCAGCTAAGGAGGTGAGAGGGAAACAAATGGCCATTATCAATATGACGCCTTCACTCTTCAGATTTAGATTTCCAAGTAGATCTCCAAGCATTGATTGGTCCTTTGAAGTAGCGAATCTCAACACACTTATCAGCTGAAGGCATATGGCCACTTTCACTCAATGGACTATAATGGGGCAAACACTGAAGTATGTATTAATATAACCTTGACTTTCTTGAAAACCTCCTCTTTACGTTGGTTCTAAGATAACGGGTTGGATTCTCCATTTTGGAGACTAAGTCCCAGGCCGTCGTGAAAACTGTGGTCTTCTATGCCAAGAAAACTGGCGTCAAAAGGCCACAGATTCCCCTCTTGCTGGGGGCTAGCAGGGAGCCGTCGTTGAGCTCGCAGCTCTCGCTGCCGATACGGCCCCCAGCACTTACGGGTCAGAGACCGCGCATGCACACGACGGTAGCCTGAAGCGGCTGCGCCATGCTCCATTGCGGACTCAGCCCGCGGACCTGGACCACCAAAATAGTACACCGCATAGGCCGCTTGCGCGCCCTTAACTGCCCGCCCACATTGTTCCCAGCCCCGAATGAAGCCCCCCTGCCCGCCAATCAGCCCTCCCCCGAATGTGGCGGTCCCGTACTGAGTCTGCAGTCGCCACGCGAGGATCCCGGACAGTGTGAGCACACGTAAGCCATGCCGTTGCGAATTCGGCTGGTTGACAACGGAGCATTGCGGGGCAGGCCTCAGGCAATGGCCTGAGGCGGTGGATACTCGGTGCGGAGTATTCCACGAGTACGCTGATTTTCGGGGGCGAAGGATTGAAAAACCATCGCCGGTCCCGATTTCGGTCCCAAAACGGATTCTCCACCCAGTCGCCGAATGCGATTTTGGCGTCAGAGAGCGGAGAATCCAGCCCAACATGTCTAGGGGCTTTTCACAGTAACTTCATTGAAGCCTACTCGTGACAACAAGCGATTTTCATTTCATTTTTTTCATGGTAATGCTATTGAATGTCAAGTGGAGATGGTCAGATTCACTCTAGATGGAGATGGTCATTGCCTGGCATTTGTGTGGCATGCATTTTACTTGGCACTTGTCAGACCGAGCCTGGATATTGTCCAGATCCTGTTGCTCTTGAACCTGGATTGCTTCAGTATGAGGAGTTGTGAATAGTTCTGAACATTGCGCAATCATCAACGAACATCCCAACTTCTGATCTTATGATGGAAGGAAGATCATTGATGAAACAGGTGAAGATAGTTGGGTCCCGGACAATTTCCTGAGGAACACCGGCAAGTATGTCCTGGACGTGAGGTAACTGACCTCCAACAACCACATTCCTTGTGTTAAGCACGACTCCAACCAGCAGAGAGTTATCCCCCTGAATCCTATTGACTCCAGATTTGCTAGAGTTCTTTGGTGCTACACTTGGTCAAATGCTGTTAAGGAATGGGTTAAGAGACATTCCAATTCGATGTCTCATTGACGTTAAGTATCCAATAATTGACACTGATATGTAAAGGGGTTGCAGGTGGCTCTTGGGGCATGTGACGTGGTGATCGAGTTTTGTACAGAGTATGTTCAAGGAACACAAAGATGTTTGTGAAAAGGAGCAGAACTCTTGACTCTTTACTCAACAGCAGCCAGAAGCTAACACTGGTAGCAGAGGATGGTTGCTGTGCAAATGTAAAGGGTTGAAAGATACAACTTTTCCAGAAGAAAAAAAAAAATTCTGCATCAACCAAGGAATGAGTGAGAAGGGGAAATATATATATATATGTGGCTGAACCTAGAATAAAGATGTCTGGATATGATTATCTGCCATTACTTTCTGAAAGGGGATTATACGACCAATGACATGTGATGTGGTGATAGTTTTGTATAGCATGTGTTCAAGGAAAACAAAGATGTTTGCAAAAAGGAGCAGAACTCTTGACTCTTTACTCAACAACAGCCAGAAGCTAACGAATGCTGCCTTTATATCAAAGACAGTCACTCTCACCTTGTCTCTGGAGTACAACTCTTTTGTCCGTGTTTGGACTCAGGCTGTAACGAGGTCAGGGGCTGGCCCTGGCGGAACCCAAATTGAGCATCAGAAAGTAGGTTATTGCTAAGCAACTGGTGCTTGATTTCACTGTTAATGACCCCTACCATCACTTTACCGATGATTGAGAGTAGACTGATAGGACTGTGATTGGCTGGGTTGGATTTGTTCTGCTTTCTGTAAACAGGATTAACCTGGGCAATTTTCCACATTGTTGAGTAGATGCCAGTATTGTAGCTGTACTGGAACAATTTGGCTAGGGGCAAGGCAAGTTCCCTGGAGCAAAGGTTTTCAGTGCCGTTGCCGGAATATTGTCAGGGCCAATAGTATTTACAGTATCCAGTGCCTCCAGCATTTCTTGATATGTGGAGTGAATTGAATTGGCCGAAGTCTGGTGCTGGGGACCTCAGGAGGAGGTCAAAACTTGTAGTTTTGTTAAAAAGTTTGGTAAAGAATAAAGGTTGCTTTGGTGTAATGTTGTTACATTGAATGATGGCCCACATGTATGAAAAGAGCAAGCTGATATGGGTAACGTGAACAGTTCTAAGTTCTTAAAAATATTCTATTGTGCTCTACGCTACCTGTCTATTTCTTAGTTACTGCATATTGTCAGCTGATTAGAATGGCTTACCCTTCTCCTGTGACCATCAGATAACTGGTTCAGACAAATTATGAACTAAGACTAGATTTTCACCGAGTTGGGCTGACTCAAAAGCCCTTTTAAAAATGGTGGGAGAATCCCAATTCCAGGATCCCTGACTCCATTCCTACGATGTCTAATTTTTGGGAGTGTCTTGAAAGGATGCAGGCTGCTTCCTGTCAGAAGCCGACATCGGATACTCCCGACTTTACTGGCTTGATTGTTGTGAAAGGCATCTCCCACCCCCCCTGTCATTTTCAGAGTCACAGAATCACAGAATGTTTACAATGCAGGAGGCCATTCAATTATTTTGAATTTGTGCCCTCTAGTGAGAACTGATGCTCTCGAGTGGGAACAGTGTTTCACTATCTACCCTGTCCATACCCCTCAGGATATTGACTACCTCCACCAAGTTTCCTCTCAGCCTTCTTTCTTCCAAACAAAAATGTCCCAACCTCTCCAATTGATCCTCACAGCTACAGTTCTTTATCCCTGGAGTCATTCTAGTGAATTTCCTCTGTGATGGAACCATCAATTCACCATACACGTGTTTCCGATATGAATCTAGGCTTTAATCAACTTACTTCAGAGCCAGCCTGTTACCTGTTGATGAACTCTCTGTGAACTGCAGGCTGACTCTGGACAAGGGTATTTATACAGCAGCACTAGGGGGAGGAGTCGTGGGCGGAACCAAGGGTGAAGCCCTGTACAAGCTCCTGAGCATTCCCAGAGCTACTCCCCCTAGTGGTCGGGTAACGCTACTGCGCTTACAATATACAGTGTGAATTTACCATGTTATATTCACCACGCTCTGTAATCTCTCTAATGCCTGTCTGGTTCAAGTGTGATAAGGGTCTCTTCCTATGCCTATTTTAGACATCCTGGCACCAAAGTGGATGGTTTAATCTCCCCCTTTGGTCATTGCAGATCTTTGAGAATTACCATCTGTGGCAACTCTTTCCTGGGGCTCCATCCACCAGTAAGATGTGTCCTTGGAGTGTTTTCCTTACAGCTCACAACTTAAACTAAAGGCTTGTGTGAGACAGCGCGATAGCAAAGTGTTTAACCCCTTCATTGCTAAATGGATAACTTCTGAGAGAGTGGAGATGGCAATGTCATCTGCATACTGAACTTCCACGAGCGATGTCAGTGTTGTTTTCCTCTTGGATTTCAACCGGTTGAGGCTGAAAAGGTTTCTGTCCATCCTGTAGATGATATCCACTCTACTGGGAAGCTTGTTCAAGCCTCCCAGTGGAATAGACCATCTACAGGATGATGGTGGGGATGATGACACATCACTGCTTGACTCCAGTCTTGACCTCAGAGGTTTCTGTCATATTTCTGTTGGTGAGGACTGTCATCGACATCTTGTCATGGAGCAGTTGGAGGATATTGATTAATTTCTCTGGACAGCCGACCTTTGACAGGGTCTTCCACAGCACTTCCTGATTGACTAAGCCAAAAGCCTTGGACAGATTGATGAAGAGTGGTTAATGTTGCTCCTGGGATTTCTCTTGAAGTTGCTGAGCAACGAAAATCATGTCCACTGTTCCACAGTTTGGTCAGAAGCCACATTGGCTTTCCAGAAAGATTTCTTCAGAGACTAAGAGAAGGCAGCTAGTGAGTATTCAGGCGATGATCTTCCTGATGATGGAGAGTAGACAGATTCCTTGGTCGTTCCCACAGTCTGCTTTGTCTCGTATATTGGAGATGGTGGGTGATGATGGCATCCCAGAGGTTGGCAGGAATTTCTTCTCTGTCCCAGTCTTTCAGCAACAGCTGATGGAGATTTTGTTTTTCATTTTCCAATTACGTGGCAATTTAGCACGGCCAATCCACCTACCCTGCTCATCTTTGTGTTGTAGGGGTGAGACCCATACAGACATGGGGAGAATGTGACCAACTGATGGAAATGATGGGTGATTTCTGTTCTCCAAGTTTGAAAATCTCCCCTGGGATCCCTTCCAATCTAATACTGTAATGTCATCTTTAATCAGTACTGTCATTCCACCCATTTTTCTTCCTTTCCTGTCTCTCCTAAACACCTCGTACCCAGGAATATTTAACAAATGGTCCTGTCCTTCATTGAGCCAGGTCTGTTGCCATTTGTCAACCTGTGCCTGTAGTTCACCAATCTTATGACCCATGCTCTGTGCATTCACATACATGCACATTAAACCTGATTTCGGCTTTTTTACCCCTCCTCTTACTCTGACCTAATGACTGATATATTGCCTACTCTAATTCTACCAAACATTCAAAGTATTTTATTTACCTCAATACCAATCTCTGATATATCCTCCTTATCAGTGAATACTTCACTACTTCTTAATGCCAGTTTTTCTCCTCTCCACTCGAAATTTCCACTCCAGCCCCCCCCCCCACCAATGTAGTTTAAACCCTCCCCAATAGCACTGCAACCACCCCCCTCCCCACTAATCTCAGTCCTGTGAAGGTGTAAACCGTACTTCTTGTACATGCCACTTGCCCCCAAACCAGTCCCAATGCCTCAGAAACCTACAGCCCTCCCTCCGACTCCATTTCTTCAGCCATGCGTTGTACTGTTCGATCTTCCTATTCTTACGTTCACTAGCACGTGGCATTGAGAATTATCATGAGAACACTACTCTTGAGGTCCTGCTTTTTAATTCTCTTCCCAAATCCCTAAAGTCTGCTTTCAGGACCTCACACCTTTTGCCTATCTGTCATTTGTTCCCATGTGGATCACGCCTTCTGACTGTTCACCCGCCCCCCCCCCCCCCCGCCCCCCCCCCCCCCCCCCCCCCCCCCCCCCCCCCCCCCAAAAGAATGTCCTGCAGCTGTTCTGTGACATCCTTAAACCTGGCACCAGAAAAGCAACAATAATGTATAAGCCCACAGAAACACATGCTTGCTCCCTTAACTAGAGAATCCTCTACTACTTCAGCACTTCCAATCTTTTTCCTCCCCTGTGCAGCTGAGTTACCCATTATGCCACAAACCTGGCTCTTATCAGTTCTGAGGAATCATCTCATTCACCAGCAACCAAAAATTGAAAAATGGTCAGAGAGCAAGAAATTCTTAGGGGATTCCTGCACTTTGTGCCTGTTTTTCTTAGGTACTCTGACAGTAACCCATTCCCTCTCTACCTGTGTACTTCTAATTTGCGGTGTGCCCACTCTCTACATGTGCTATCTACTTAATCTTCAGCTTTGAGGATGCATCTCAGTGACTCCAGTCACCACTTGGGTTCTGCAACTAAGGGCTCCAGTTTCTGCAGCTGGTTACACTTCCTGCAGATGTAGTAACTGAGAGCACTTTGTATCTGCATGACTTCCCACATCCCACAGGATGCAGATTCCGAATGCCCAAGTGCACCAACATACCTTAAAATGTATATCAAGTGTTTACTACAGTATAGGAGAATATATAACTCACCTGTCACTCACCAGTGATTTCCTCTGTGCCAAGTCCCGAAAGACCTATACTTGAAAACCAATCAACTAACGGGACTCCTGTGATGACACATTTAGATTTTATCTGATATCGCCTGCCTCTCTCCGTTGATTTCTGCTATATTTATTTCTAAACTCCTGCTGTTTTATGGGCTCTCTTTCCCTCTCTCCTGCAGTTTTATGGGCTCGTTCTCTCTGAACCACTACTTTACAGGCTCCCTCTTTTTTTTAGTAAACATTTTATTGAGGTATTCTTGGTTTCAGGCTCCCTTTTTCTGAACTCCCACTGTTTTGTGTGCTTTCTTTCTCCAAACTCAGATTGCTTAATGGGCTCTTTCCCTCCAGTTTTCTCCCTGAACACCTGTTCATTCATTGACTCTTGCTCTCCAAACTCCTGTTGCTTTATGGACTTTTTCTCCCATTCTATGAACTCCTACTGCTTTATAGGGTCTTGCTCTCCCAAGTCCCACTGCTTTGTGGACTCTCTCATTCTGAGCTCCCAGTGCTTTGTGGGCTGTCTCTCTCCAAACTTCCACTGATTTGTGGGTTTTCTCTCTCTCCAAACTCCTGCTCCTTATGCGCACGCTCTCTTTCCGAAAGCCCACTGATTTATTATGGGCCATCTCTCAGAACTCTCACTTCTTAACGGGCTCTTTCTTTTTCTGAACTCCTGTATTATGCACTCTCTCTCCAATCTCCTGCAGCTTTATGGGCTCTCTCTGAACTGCTGCTACTTTATTCTCTCGCTCGCCAAACTCCTGCAGCTTTATCGGTTCTCTCTCTGAACTGCTGCTACTTTATTCTCTCGCTCGCCAAACTCCTGCTGCTTTATGGACTCTCTGGCAGGGATTCCAGGTCGGAGAATCCCCGATGGGGGGGTTTGAAAATCGCGCGCGCTGTCCCAGCGGCAGCTTCCCTATTCTCCTGCGCCATTTTTTAGGCGCCGGCAGAATCGCCGCCACATCGGTCAGGGGCCGTTGACAGCGGCCGCTCCCCCCCCCCCCCCCCCCCCCCCCCGGTGATTCTCCGGGCCTCGATGGGCCGGGTCGCTGACGAGTCCCGTCGGCATGGATTACTCACCTCCCACACGGCGGGACCTGCAAGATGAGTGAGCGGGGGACGTCCTGGAGGGGGGCGGGGAATCCAACCGGGGGGGGGGGGGGGATCCAAGTTGGTCTGACCCGCGATCGGGGCCTACCGATCAGAGGGCGAGCTGGTTTCGTGGGGGCCTTCTTTACTCTGCGCCGGGCCGCTGTAGAGCTCTGCCATATTGCCCGGGGGCCACCGCGCATGTGCGGAAATATGCCGGCCGTTCCGCGCATGCGCGAACACGTTCTTGTTCTTAGTAGACAATTTACAATAAGTAGGGGCCCCACATGAATGCCAGATAATTTCAGCCAGATTAATGATTGATTATGCCAGATTATCAGGAACACAGTTTCTAGTTCCACAGGTTTCACCCCCCACCCCCCCACCCTTATGACAGGGAGACCCATGAAAGTCCTTGAATATTTATGAGGGCTCGATTTGGTAAATGCAGCAGTAACCGTGCTAACCCACGAAAAAGCAGTCCAGAAAACATTAAAGAGGCGCAACTAGCTGCTGCTGTCCAACTAGGCGCTAGGAAAAAGCAGAGTAGGACACAGAACATAGAAAATACAGCACAGAACAGGCCCTTCGGCCCACAATGTTGTGCCAAACTTTTGTCCTAGATTAAGAACAAATCAATCTACACCCCATCATTCTACCGTAATCCATGTACCTATCCAATAGCCACTTGAAGATCCCTAATGTTTCCGACTCAACTACTTCCACAGGCAGTGCATTCCATGCCCCCACTACTCTCTGGGTAAAGAACCTACCTCTGACATCCCCCCCCTATATCTGCCAACATTCACCTTAAATTTATGTCCCCTTGTAATGGTTTGTTCCACCCGAGGAAAAAGTCTCCGACTGTCTACTCTATCTATTCCCCTGATCACCTTATAAACCTCCATCAAGTCGCCCCTCATCCTTCTCCGTTCTAATGAGAAAAGGCCTAGCTCCCTCAACCTTTCATCGTCAGACGTACTCTCCATTCCAGGCAACATCCTGGTAAATCTCCTTTGCACCTTTTCCAAAGCTTTCACATCCTTCCTAAAATGAGGTGACCGGAACTGCACACAGTTAAAGCCAGCTTTGACAAAAAGGTTCACCCCATAGAGTAAACAGTCGGCCAGCAAGTTATGATCTTGTGCAACCATTCCTTCCTAGCCCCTAAATTTGCAGGGCCGCCTCCATCTCTGACAAAGTAAACACCTCTGTGTACAAGATAGCGTACCCCAATGGTAAGACTGGTAGGTTCCACATCAACCAACTCAAATTCAAGGGCAGCACGGTGGCGCAGCGGGTTATCCCTGCAGCCTCACAGCGCCAAGGTCCCAGGTTCGATCCCGGCTCTGGGTCACTGTCCGTGTGGAGTTTGCACATTTTTCCCGTGTTTGCGTGGGTTTCGCCCCCACAACCCAAAGATGTGCAGGGTAGGTGGATTGGCCACGCTAAATTGCCCCTTAATTGGAAAAAATGAATTGGGTATTTAAATTTATTAAAAAAAACAACTCAAACTCTATGAATCACAACGTAGCCACGCCCACCACTTAGCCTTGGTAATGAGAGAGGATGACAATCTACCCACTGACGATTCAGCCCGATGTCCACTCCAATCCCCCCCCCCCCCCCCCGCTTAGGACGACACTCTCCCCTCAACTCCGCCCATACTCACAGGTCTCAACCTTGAACTTGACTCTGATGAGAGCCTCCTGGATTTGACTACCATCCCTATCGACCTCCATCAGCTCCCCTAGCCCCCGGAACAATGGCTTGGATTTCCTTGACACCTAGCACGACCGTCTCCGCCCAACGACTCTTCCTACACCCGCTCCCGACAACGTTGCTTCCACTTCCAGTACACCAGTTCTCGGCTACACACCGCCACACAACAACCCCCAATACTCCCTTTTGGCACCGTGACAATTCCTACAGGTTGGTAAGACATGACGGATCGGACCACCCATAGGCCTATGCGGCTACCGCCTGGAATCTGCAGACACGAGTCTGGCAACCAGGATAAGATGATGATGATTTAAGCGATGAGCCCCTTCTGGGAAATGATTGAACAGAACTGATGAATGCAAATATTTGAGGTGTCCAGACGATGAGAAGTGGACACTGTCTAAGAATTAAGGTGTCCAAATTTCTGATGGAGCCTGCCCATCTTCTTGTTTTAACCTCCTCATCTCTCCAACACATGGTTTGAATCTACGTCGGCCCGACACTCAGTTATGCAGTCGTAATTACTAAAACTTGCTGCCCTGAAATTTGGCTGGTTAAGCAAAGCCTCAACCTCCTTGGTTATTAGTAAAGATGGAGAATGGTCGAAGAAAGCATCCGCTCACTCCTCGCATCGACCACACAAGCTGTGAGACACTTGAATTGAGACACTTGGATTAGTACCTCTTCCAAATTTTTTTTTTCAAAACAAAATGGGGAAGTCACACATGGTGACAATCATAAAGGGAAATTGGAACCGGGAGAGAGACTAACACACACAGATATTGACCAACGATACTGACATGCTTGATTCCCTAGGATTACACTGAAACCAGACACCGCAGGATGAACCCAGCACCCATGATTTTCATATGAACAATTGCCGCACTTACGGGACTCCAAGCACAAGATACCCAAGACTTTCCACAGCCCGGCGGTCTGTGGTGCCGATACCCCAGATGCAGTGAAATGTGAGAGTGGCACCCTAGGGGTGCGCAAGAACAGAAGCGTCATATTTGGGTGCAATAACCAACGGACAATTTACAGAAAGCCCAATGGGTCCACATCAGAATGTTACATTAGCACAACCGGAACAGAAGATTGGTGGGAACTTACTAATGAAGGGTGCCCCGAAATTGGATGTTTAAATAAAATTGCAGGGAACACAATAACGATCGGCCAAAATTGCCCCGGGACACCCACTAAAGGTAATTTGGCAATACACAAAATTAGAGTAGGACCTCAGCCAGCCCCGAGCGACACCATCCCACAGCCCACCTCCAGTCAGGATACCACACAACAACTGTTAGAGATAGAGACCGAAACCCCCACCTGGTGGGAAGGCATTGCAAAATGGAACCCACTCTCATACGTAACAGAGACCCTCCTCCTGATTGCAGTAATCTATAGTGCAGTCCTCACATTCAAACTCCGCGAATGGAAAACAAAAGCCTCCCGGCCCCCTATATACACAGTTCGAGCCCCCCTGTTTGGAATCCAATAGAATTCTACTAAGAATGTACAATTTACAAATCTGTGATAACCGCTGCTAAATGGGCCCTTTATACCTCTGTACCGATGAAATGTGATAAGACGAAAGAATGTGGTGCTGCTGTTTAAGTTTTGTAGATTAAGTTCTTGGATTGGATTTGTTTATTGTCACGTGTACCGAGGTACAGTGAAAAGTATTTTTCTGCGGGCAGCTCAACAGATCATTAAGTACATGGGAAGAAAAGGGAATAAAAGAAAATACATAATAGGGCAACATAAGATATACAGTGTAACTACATAAGCACTGGCATCGGATGAAGCATTCAGGGTGTAGTGTTAATGAGGTCAGTCCATAAGAGGGTCATTTAGGAGTCTGGTGACAGTGGGGAAGAAGCTGTTTTTGAGTCTGTTCGTGCGTGTTCTCAGACTTCGGTATCTCCTGCCCGATGGAAGTTGGAAGAGTGAGTAAGCCGGGTGAGAGGGATCTTTGATTATGCTGCCCACTTTCCCCAGGCAGCGGGAGGTGAAGATGGAGTCAATGGATGGGAGGTAGGTTCGTGTGATGGACTGGGTGGTGATCACGACTCTCTGAAGTTTCTTGCGGTCTTGGGCCGAGCAGTTGCCATACCAGGCTGTGATGCAGCCAGACAGGATGCTTTCTATGGTGCATCTGTAAAAGTTGGTAAGAGTTAATGTGGACACACCGGATTTCCTTAGTTTCCTGAGGAAGTATAGGCGCTGTTGTGCTATCTTGGTGGTAGCGTCGAGGTGGGTGGACCAGGACAGATTTTTGGAGATGTGCACCCCGAGGAATTTGAAACTGCTAACCATCTCCACCTGGGCCCCATTGATGCTGACAGGGTGTGTACAGTACTTTGCTTCCTGAAGTCAATGACCAGCTCTTTAGTTTTGCTGGCATTGAGGGAGAGATTGTTGTCGCTACAGCACTCCACTTGGTTCTCTATCTCCCTCCTGTATTCTGACTCGTCGTTATTCGAGATCCGGCCCACTATGGTCATATCTTCAGCAAACTTGTAGATGGAGTTGGAACCAAGTTCTGCCACGCAGTCGTGTGTGTACAGGGAGTAAAGTAGGGGGCTAAGTACGCAGCCTTGGGGGGCCCCGGTATTGAGGACTATTGTGGAGGAGGTGTTGTTGTTCATTCTTACTGATTGTGGTCTGTTGGTCAGAAAATCGAGGATCCATTTGCAGATTGGAGAGCCAAATCCTAGGTTTTGGAGCTTTGATATGAGCTTGGCTGGGATTATTGTGTTGAAGGTGGAGCTGTAGTCAATAAATAGGAGTCTGATGTAGGAGTCCTTGTTTTCGAGATGCTCTAGGGATGTGTGTAGGGCCAGGAAAATGGCGTCTAATGAGGACTGGTTGCAACGGTATGCGAATTGTAGTGGATCAAGGCGTTCTGGGAGTATGGAGGTGATGCGCTTCATGATCAACCTCTCAAAGCACTTCATTACGACTGAAGTCAGGGCCACCGGACGGTGGTCACTGAGGCACGTTGCCTGGTTCTTCTTTGGTACCGGTATGATAGTGGTCTTCTTGAAGCAGGTTGGGACCTTGGAATGGAGTAGGGACAGGTTAAAGATGTACACGAATACCTCTGCCAGCTGGTCCGCTCAGGCTCTGAGTGCATGACCAGGCATCCCGTCCGGGCCCGTCGCCTTCCGAGGTTTCACTTTCAGGAAGGCCGACCTGACTTCGGAAGCTGTGATGGTGGGTATGGGTGAATTATGGGCTGTTGGGGCACTCGACAGCGGATTGTTGGTTACCTGCTTGAACCGAGCATAGAATGCATTGAGTTCATCGGGGAGGGGTGCGCTGCTGCCAGAGATACTGCTCGGCTTCGCTTTGTAGCCCGCTATGTTGTTTAGTCCTTGCCACAACCGCCGAGAGTCTGTCTGTGACTCTAGCTTGGTTTGATATTCTCTCTTGGCATCTCGGATGGCTTTGTGGAGGTCGTATCTGGATTTCTTGTATAGGTCAGGGACGTCTATCTTGAACGCCTCAGATCTGTCCTTCAGTAGGGAGTCAATCTCGCGATTGAGCCATGGTTTCCAGTTGGGGAATGTACGTACTGCTTTCTTTGGCACGCAGTCGTCCACACATTTGCTAATGAAGTCTGGTGGTGGCATACTCATTTAAGTTCTTTAGGTAAAACCAGCAGCACGAGTGTAGTTTAGAAAGTTTAGTTAGAAACCAACTGTTTTATATGTTAATTTAAGTTAAAATGTTTTATATGGATCTGATTTTCGGAATGAAATAGCTATCAGTAGTGAATTGTTTTAATGAATGCATGTAATATTAATGAATTCGGTAAAATTGTACAATGAATTTAGGACAGAGTAGAGTAGGACCTGAACTGACTGACCAGTGCCGGCTTGATAAGGTAGACTACGGGATCAAGACTGTGATCCACTATGCTTCGCTTTCAGGATCAAGAGGATGGAATGTAGCGATGTAAAATGGCAACCTGCAAAGGACCATGGGAATTGTGGTCAGTTTGGGACACGGACAGGTACACCACCTCTGTGAATTGCGCAAAGAAACCAGACTTGGCTGAAACTTGTATCCATTAAGAGTCGATCACCATTTCTCCCAGGACAATAGAGTTTGAATCAAGAAGTGACAACAGTAGCAGACTAACCAGCGCCACACCCCCTTATTTGGAAAGGTCTACATGCCTGGGACAATGATAGCTAGGACCCGCTCAGCTATCGAGTTATCCGCCCCCTAATTGGCTGAGATTGATGAGGGTGATTGAAAACCCTATCGATCCATTGTACCTGGAGTAAGGACAGCCGAAAAGGGCGCGAAAGAGACGAAAGACAAAAAGCCCTGCGCACTGGAGATCTGTCGCTTTTGGGTCCGGCCCGTGGGCGACCAACGAACAACCAAGTTCAAGAACCCGCGTCCATTCCTGAAGGACGAGCCCAGCTGAGACGAACCCAACCACTTCCAAACCGACCACGTGGACCCGGATAAAGGCCTTATCTTGCACAGTGCCGGTCACTTGAAGTTAAGGAAAGGTCATCTTAGTCGTTAGGTGTAGTTTAGTACGGAGCAGCGCGTGTTATTGCGTAGCGATACAAGTCTCGTGTTATTAATAAACTGTGTTTTTGAGCTCACATATTGGTTGTGTGGTCATTTGGTCGATATAAGAAACAGCTTGTGGTTCACCCCAAAGTAAAGGCAACAGTTGGGAATCGAGGAATAGACCCCGGACGTGCAGAAGGTTTTAGCTTAGATTGGCATCATGATCGGTGCAGGCTTGGAGGGCCCGTTCCCGCGATGTACTGTTCTTTGTTCTCTTTCCCCTTCAAAGGGAAAAAAGCAGTCTGTGATCATCTGGGATTATGGTGGCTTACTTACTTTTCCCATGCATTATTCTTTTCCCCCCCCGACTGCCAGTAGTATTCCGAACGGACCCCAATATGAGTGCGGACGAAAAGCTAAGGCCGTCCAGCCCGACATGGGGTCCAATGCCTTTTCTTGTTAGCTTGAATCTTGTACGCCACTCTTGTGGAGACCATGAATTGGATTCAATTTGAATTGGGTTTTTTTGGCTGCAAGCAAGGAGACCGTTCATCAGCTCGCCCAGTCCACGCTGCGCATTATTAGTGGCTTTGGGATTTGAAGGGCGGAATTAAAAAGAGCTGAGGCATTTCCTTTCAGGTTCGGTCCCACGGAGCGACCTTTGACTCAGCAATTGGGTGAATGACTTCGACTGACCCAGCGGTGTGTGAGGAAGCGGCTCAAGCCCTGCCTGAGGGAGGGGACGGCTCTGGACTGAGGGGCGGGGCCGGACCCACCTGCGGCCAAGAAACCGCCGCGCCCGCGCCCGCCTTCGCTTGGCCCCTCCCACCTCAGATTGACGTGTGCGCCGGCCAATCAGCGCGCCGCCAGCCGGGACCAGGCGGTTTCCGTGACGTCGAGCGCGCCCACGCCCGCCTTCGCTTGGCCCCCTCCCACCTCTGATTGACGTGCGCGCCGGCCAATCAGCGCGCCGCCCGCCGGGACAGGCGGTTTCCGTGACGTCCAGCGGCTGCGGTCACGTGAGCAGGCGCGGCAAGATGGCGGCGGCGACGACGACGGCGGCGGAGGAGGAGAGTCCGAGGCTGCTGTCTCTCTGAGGCGGGCCTTGCGCTCAAGTCGGCGGCGGGAGTGGGCGGCTTCGGAGCTTTTACTCCCTCAGTAAGAGAATCCTTTATTTCCCCAACCCCTCCCCTCTTTATGAGGCCATAGATGAAACATTTGTGTGGTTTGTTTATTTGTTTGTGTGTGTGTGTGTGGGGTTGTGGGGTGGTGGGGGGGTGGGTGGGGTAGGATAGGGGCGGGTGGTCAGTCTGCTCCCCCCGTCTCGGGGAGGAGAGGGAGGGTTGTCGCCTAATGGCAGGGCTGGGAGGGAAGGAAGGCGTCAGTCAGACTCCCTCCCTCTTCAGGCCTTGGGCTGCGCTGATTGCCCCTGCCTCGCCTATTACTGTATTTAAAGAGTTTAAATCGCCATAGAACTTGTGACGGCTGGTCTTTTTCTTTTAGTTTAATGGAAATTATGTTGCGGATGGTCGCGCGAATAAAAGTTTCAGACCAGCAGAACTTTATGGAGTCATCCCCTCCCACCTTTCCTTTTGGAAAGATGGGCTCTTTAACTCTTCAGCCTCTAATCTAGTGGTGCCAGTCCGGGTTTGTGAACATTTGATCCATATCACATTTCCCTGACAATTTACACAGGCGCTCCAGGTCCTCGCCAGTTTTCTTGGAGAGCTTAATGTCTAACGCTCAGTGCTTCGGGGGCTTCATAGAATCCCTACAGTGCAGAAGAGGGCCATTTGGTCCATTGAGTCTTCACCGACCCTCAAAGAGCACCCCACGCGCATCCAAGCCCACTCCCCCCATCTAGCCTTTGGACACCTGAGGGGCAATTGATCATGGCCAACCCACCGAACCTGCACATTTTTGGACTGCGGGAGAAAACTGGGGCACTCAGAGGAAACTTGTGCAGACGTGGAGTTCTGTATGCACTCCACACAGACCATCACCCAAGGTCAAAAACAAACTCGGGTCCCTGGTGCTGTGAGGCAGCAGGGCTAACCAATGTGCTGCCCATTGTGTTTAGTGGTCTATTTTTGGAAGCACACTGATCTTGGATGATTATTATTGGATCATCTTTTATCGTTAACGAGAAGCCTGTTCTGCCCTTTGGAAAGATCATGGCCTATCTAGTTGTGTCCTTAACTCCATTTTTCATGTCTGTCCCCGGTAAACCTTAGCTCCCTTGTGATTGAAAAACTGCCCTTCTCGGTCTTGAATAATTCAATGACTCTCTGGGTAAGAGTATTCCAAAGATTAACAAACCTCTTAGCAATAACTTCTTCACTCCTGTTTAAAATGGAGACCTCATCTTTAAACTGTGCCCCCCCCCCCCCCCCCCCCAGTTCTAGATTCCCTATGAGAGGAAACATAAGAATTAGGAGCAGGAGTAAGCCATATGGCCACTCGAGCCTGCTCTGCCATTCAATGAGATCATGGCTGATCTTTTGTGGACTCAGCTCCACCTTCCGGCCTGACCACCATAACCCTTAATCCCTTTATTCTTGAAAAAACTATCTATCTTTATCTTAACAAACATCCTCCCAGCATCCATCCTGCCAAGCTGCCTCAAAACCTTGTATTTCAATAAGATTCCTTTTCGTTCTTCTAAACTCCAGTGGATACAGGCCTGACGTGCGCAACTTTCATCAGAAGGAATCAACCTAGTAAACCTTATCCTTACTGCTTCCCGTGCATGTATATCTCCTTGCCAAAACTGTCTCTGGGTGCTGCGTCACCAATGCCCTGTGGTTGTAGCATGACTTCCCTACTTTTATGCTCCAACCTGTTAATTAATATCCGTTTATCTGATTATTTTGCTGTTAGTTGCTGTGAAGTTTTATCTTTTTACGGACATTACATAAATGTAAGTTGTAGTGATGAACTGATGGTGTCATACGGCTTTGGTTAACTTTTTAATGCATATTTACACTTTACTGGATACAGAATTGCCATAGTAATATGTTGACCTTGCGCAGACTGAATCTGCATTGTACAAGGTTGCTATTTCTGCTTTAGGCTAGCAGCTCAAGGTCAATATGTTAGCTGTACTTTTGTAATTTAGTCCTGTTTTATAATAAGAAAGAGAAAACATATTGTTGTAGTATCTCCCACGTCCTCAGGATGACCCAGAATGCTTCATAGCCGAAGAGCGCCTTTTGAAATGTAACCACTGACTGGTCTGTAGGTAAATGTGGTAGTTTGTTTTGGTGGGATGATTGCTGGCTAAGACACCGGGAGAGTTCGCAAACTGTTTTCAAATAGTGTCTTGGCATTGTTTATGCTCGACTGATCACGTAAACAGGGCTGCCAATTTAGCAATTCACCCAAAAGACACGTAAACCAGGGCTGCCAATTTAGCAATTCATCCAAAAGACAGAATGCTTAACTTTTATCGATATTGTTTCCCCAAACTGACTTTATTTTATCCTTTTATTCTGGTCCCATTAGTTCTTGAATCTGTAGTTATGGCAAATGTAGTTGGCAAATCTAAGACTATTTTCTCATTCAGCTGTTGGGGTTGTTAAATCATGTGATGTTTAAATATTTATGTCATGTGACAGTACCTTTTAAGAAATGGTTTCGGTGGTGTCAGTGTGGGTGGAGCTGGGCTGTCTTCAGCTTTTTACTTTTGTTTTAGGCTGTTTGCTGCAGGGTGTGTTTTCGTTTCGTTTTCAGCATTGGAGCTGAAGCTAGACAAAGCAGGTGTACTGATGATCTCTCTGCCATGAAAAGACTATCTCTTGATCATTTGGTCAATTCGGAATTATAAATGTTTTCCGTAGTGAATGTAAACCTAATGTGCTTCTGTTAAATGGTGTTTATTTTGTCTTCTGGATGTTGTTTGGGAAGTCATTAAGGATTACTTAGTGTTGTATTCTTTGGAAGTTGTATTTGAATTAATGGTTGCTAAGATGTCCACTGTATTTTTTTAAAAAGGTTAACTTGAGTTCATAGAATAAACATTGTTTTGCTTTAAAAAGTACTTTTCCATTTCTGCTGTACCACACCTGTAGAGTGGGCTGTGTGCTCCCCATACAACAATCTATTAAAAGTTGTGGGTCAGATGAACTCCATGATACACTTTGGGGTTCTCTAAACCCTGGCCCACAACAGTTAATAGTGCATTCAAGTAGACATAATGGTGTTATATTTAGAAAATACCCTTTGCATTAATGTGCCGTGAGATAACTTGTGTCCCTTTAAAGCTGCAGTATATACATGTAACTCTGCTGATGTCCATTGTTTAAGGTTTGGCTATAGTATTTTTGTCTGTTAACAGAACTTATTATAATCGGTATGTCTTGTGTGAAAATGTTTGTATGTGTGAGAAAGGAAATGTGCATAGAATTTTCTTTTAATTTCTAACTACAGAGCTGTAAAAAAAAACATTGCAGCCACAATAGTTTAGTTTGATAATCTCCTTTGTGACACATGAGGTGACATATTTCTTCTACTGTTATCTGTCCAGGACAAAATATTTGATTCTGATCAGAGTTTTTACCGTACTTAGATCTAGCGGATTGTGGTTCTCCCCAGTTGATGGTTTTCCCCAGTTGATGTTTATATTTGCAGCACTGTAGCAGACTTGTTTTGCCTCTGGATTTGATTCGTAATGAGAAAATACTTTTATGTTGATAGGCTGTTGACTTGACACAGTAGCCTGCTGATAGGTTGCTGACTTGACACAGTAGCCTGCCAGGAGTACCAGGGACTGCCTTAAGACTGACGTCTACCTATCACCCTATCTGGCTTTCGTGGGCCTACCCTGTGTTGTGCTCCTGCCAGCAAAACTGTCAGGTCATAATAGCACAAAAGCATTCCGACCTTGTTAATGGGCAGGCCCAAGGGAAGAGAGATTTTTCTTATCCAAGCTTTGGTTTTGTTTGGGCTACGTAGCATTGCAAGCAATATACGATTAGTCCAGTTCTTCAAACATATTGGACTCTAAAATATATTGGCTTAACTTTAAAATCAAAACCTACCTTTTGAGACATTCAGATTGCCACGCACTGAGCAAAGCTCAAACAATTCTGCATTATCTGAACATTGAGATCTTGAGCTACCTTGAGAGTAATATATTTTTTCTAATAGCTAAATTATGTGCAGAGTAACAAGTCCAAAGTGTTTCAGTAATATCACAAGATACAAATTTAAAATCTGAGGGTTATGTACGTTTTATGATTACAAAATGTATTAAATGGTTAGAACACCGTTCGCTGTGTATTGCACTTGTGTTATATGTAGATACAATGCTCTGGGGTATTTCAGTTCTGTTTTGCAGCTGCCTTCGTGGCCAACGAGGAGAGTCAGCCTCTTGGTGAAACCATATGATATGAACTACAGTTCTGTTGTGATTACCAATGCTGTACATGACTTTATTATTATTCAGCAGTTATAGAACTCCATTCTGAGTCATATTTATGGCTCTAAGTTAATTTGCACTTTCAGAGAATTATGTATTTGAACTCATGGTCTTTGTTGATCTTTAATGTCTCATCTTTCAATTTGTAGTTGTCTTTTTTTTGTAGTCATCTGTTGGAACAGTTTGAGATTATTAAATTTTGTCCTGCTCCCCGGTGACTCAGTATATTTATCCTGTGAGTAGCTCTGCCATGCAGAAAAGGAAAGCCATTGATGGTGTCCAGTCTCTGCAGAATTAAAAATAAATAAATTTAGAGTACCCAATCAATTTTTTCCAATTAAGGGGCAATTTAGCATGGTCAATCCACCTACCCTGCACATCTTTGGGTTGTGGGGGCGAAACCCACGCAAACACTGGGAGAATGTGCAAACTCCACACGGACAGTGACCCAGAGCCGGGATCGAACCTGGGACCTCGGCGTCGTGAGGCAACAGGGCTAACCCACTGCTCCATCGTGCTGCCCTCAGTCTGTGCAGAATGACAGTAGATGCTACACACTCTCTAATGCCTCAATCATTAGCTGGGTTGGGTGTTTCGGGTTCTCCACCACAAGAGCCTGTGCGGATGTTTGAGAACAACCCTGTTGTGACGCACCCCACAAATGAATAATGTTAGTAGAAGGAATGCATCTGTGGGGCCATATGCAAACAAAAAGTGAACTCTTTTTAGTAGGCAGATGAAAGAAAGCATTATTAATGTTTTGTATAATTGATTGAGAACCACTGCCTTAAGCTAAAGTAACAAAAAGGTTCTCCCAAGTGGTACACCAGCTGATTCAAATCGCAAATCACTGCTCAACTCCAGGGATGTGGCCGTACGACAGAACCAGGCTAGAACCTGAATATTTTGCTTCAGTATTCACTGGAGAGAGGGATCTTGTTGCTCATGAAAACAGTGTGAACCAGGTTAATAGACTTGAACAGGTTGATATTAAGAAGGAGGATGTACTGGAAATTTTGCAAAGCATCAGGATAGATAAGTCCCTCGGCCTGACGGGATGTACCCATGGTTACTACGGGAAGTGAGGGAGGAGGTTGGCGATGATCTTTGCGTCCTCACTCTCCAGTGGAGTAGTACTGGATGATTGGAGGGAGGCGAATATTGGTCCCCTGTTCAAGAAAGGGAATAGGGAAATCCCTGGGAATTACAGACCCATCAGTCTTGCGTCTGTGGTCAGCAAAATATTGGAAAGGATTCTGAGAGATAGGATTTATGATTATTTAGAAAAACATAGTTTGATTAAAGATAGTCAGCATGGCTTTGTGAGGGACAGGTCATGTCTCGCTAGCCTCATTAAATTATTTGAGGATGTGACGAGACACATTGATGAAGGTCGGGCAATGGATGTGGTGCATATGGATTTCAGTAAGGCATTTGATAAGGTTCCCCATGGTATGCTCATTCAGAAAGTTAGGGGGCATGGGATACAGGGAAATTTAGCTGTCTGGATACAGAATTGGCTGGCCGAAAGAAGACAGCGAGTGGTAGCGGATGGAAAGTATTCCGCCTGGAGGTCGGTGACCAGTGGTGTCCCGCAAGGCTCTGTTCTGGGTCTCTGCTCTTTGTGGTTTTTTATAACTGACTTGGATGAGGAAGTGGAAGGGTGGGTTAATAAGTTTGCCGATGACACGAAGTTTGGGGGAGTTGTAGATAGTGTTGAGGGTTGTTGCAGGTTACAACAGGACATTGACAGGATGCAGAGCTGGGCTGAGAAGTGGCAGGTGATGTTCAACCTTGATAAATGTGAAGTGATTCATTTTGGAAGATCAAATTTGAATGCTGAATACAGGGTTAAAGTGCCGAATACAGGGTTAAAGGCAGGATTCTTGGGAGTGTGGAGGAACAGAGGAATCTTGGGGTCTACTTATATAGATCCCACATAGATCTCACAAAGTTGCCACTGAGGTTGATAGGGTTGTTAAGAAGGCATATGGTGTGTTGGCTTTCATTAACAGGGGGATTGAGTTTAAGAGCCATGAGGTTTTGCTGCAGCTTTATAAAACCTAAGTTAGACCACACTTGGAATATTGTGCCCAGTTCTGGTCGCCTCATTATAGGAAGGATGTTGATGCTTTGGAGACGATACAGAGGAGATTTACCAGGATGCTGCCTGGACTGGAGGGCATGTCTTATGAAGAAAGGTTGAGGGAACTAGGGCTTTTCACACTGGAGCGAAGAAGGTAGAGAGGTGACTTGATAGAGGTGTTCAAGGTGATGAGAGGCATGGATAGAGTGGGTAGCCAGAGACTTTTCCTCAGGGTGGAAATGGCTGTCACGAGGGGACATAATTTTAAGGTGATTGGAGGAAGGTATCGGGGAGATGTCAGAGGTAGGTTCTTGAAGCAGAGAGTGGTGGGTATGTGGAATGCACTGCCAGCAGAGGTGGTGGAGTCAGTCATTAGGGAAATTTAAGCGATTCTTGGACAGGCACATGGACAGCAGTAAATTGAAAGGGTGTAGGTTAGGTTGATCTTAGATTAGGATAAATGGTCGGCACAACATCGTGGGCTGAAGGGCCTGTACTGTGTTGTACTGTTCTGTTCTATGTTCTAACCCTCACCCCACCACACAAACATAACCATACACTACCAGACTGACTTCTGTGAGCTGTTGCGGTATCCAGACCAGACCCCAATTTATATTAGGAAACCAGACAACCTCAACAATTTTTAACTTGTAAACCGTGAGGAAAGGTTACTCCGCTCCAGGGGTGATTCCTTAAGAGCTTAACCTCCTTACTTATTCCACCTTATACACAGGAATTAACCTTATCATCACAAATAAAATCTTTTGAAAATCTGGCATCTGCTTATCAATCAACCTCTGAACAGGCTGCGCACCTTTTCCGCTGGAACCCCACTGGATTCTGCCATTGCATTTCTCTTTCTTTTTCTTCTAATTCAAGCTGTCTCATTTGTAATTGCGTTGAGCCAATTCAGATGCTTCAGACTGACAAGTTTTGTTGTATTTACGTCTGCCTTCCTTGCCTTTCCAGGTAAAGCTTGTTCACCAAATCCAAAAGCTTTGTTTTAATGACCCTTTGTAACCCACTCCGAATAACCTCTTCCACACCCAGAAAATTCTTACCCATGGAAAGAACCATTTTACCAGTCATTCCTTGTTTAAACTAACGGAATTTAATACCCAAAAGAAAGCACCAGTTCCTCACACTCACTGTCTTTAAATTCAGTCATCTCAAATCAAACTAGGAATTATACTTTTTAATCTCGGCAAGAGCCCTCAATTTTTGTTATGGTACCTGGAACTGACCCCAATTTATATTGGGAAACTGGACAAGACCCCAACAACTTTTCAATTGGTGAACTATGAGAAAGGGATACTTTGCTCCAGGAGTGATTCCACTGACAACCAGGGATCTTTTATATTAAAACAAACTTTATTATTAACACAGGATTAACTCCATTTAACATCCAAAGAAAAAACACCCTTTTAATTAACAGTTGAACAATTCTTTAAAATATAAAGTATTTGAGCTTACTTTCCCATCTACTTCTAAACATTAAAATAAACAAAATCCACGAACACCGGCCAAATGCCACTTATTAATACAGTTAACACTCGAGTGGCTTACAGATTTATGTGCAGAGTCCTTGGGAGAGAAGCTATCAGAAGTCAGTCTGAGAAACGCACCACCTTTCCTCAGAACCCAGATCACATCTCTAAAAATGAAACTAAAATCAACAAACACAGGAGGGCAGGTCTAAAAACAAAACTAAAAAAAATCCAGCCCCTCCCATGAATGACACAGTCTGCCTAGCTGTTAACCCTGTAATCACAGCTTTATCAGACATATAATCTGGATACCTTAACCTAAGTTCTTCTAATATTTAAAACAAAGTTAGAGTACGCAATTCATTTTTTTTTTTCAATTAAGGAGCAATTTAGCGTGGCCAATCCACCTAACCTGCACATCATGGGGCAAAACCCGCGCAAACGCGGGGAGAATGTGCAAACACCACATGGACAGTGACCTAGAGCTGGGCTAGAACCTGGGACCTCGGCATCGTGATGTAGCAGTGCTAACCATTGTGCCACCGTGCTGCCCTGTTCTTTTAATAACATGACTGCAACAGATATATAATACAATATATATAAAAAATTCCTACATTCTTCACAGTATGTGTGAGTTGTCGCAAGTGTAAGAAACGAGTGGTAGTTTTACACTCAGTCTTTCTGTTACTGCTGCAACATACAACTGCAAGATCAAATATTCAACACTCTAGGCTGAAAGAAAAGAGGAGGAACTAATTAAAGTGGAGCCCTAAGCTCTCCAGTTTGGAACTAGACACCATCTTGTTGGTGTCTCATCAAAAGCTTGGGGCGGCACGGTGGTGCAGTGGTTGGCACTGCTGGCTCATGGCACTGAGGACCCGGGTTCGATCCCGGCCTCGGGTCACTGTCCGTGTGGAGTTTGCACATTCTCCCCGTGTTTGCGTGGGTCTCACCCCCACAACCCAAAGATGTGCAGGCTAGGTGGCTATGCTAAATTGCCCCTTAATTGGGAGAAAAAAAGAATTGGGTAATTAAAGTTATTTTTTAAAAAGCCTTGCCATTCGTCCCAATGATTTGAGATTTTTTGTGGTGGCAAGTGATGACAGTTGGGATAGAACAGTAAGTTGTATATGGTACTTTTGCCCTGTCTTCAGTGTTCTGTGGATGGTAATACAAAAGAACAAAGAAAAATACAGCACAGGAACAGGCCCTTTGGCCCTCCAAGCCTGCATCAAACATGCTGCCTGTCTAAACTAAAATCTTCTACACTATGGGGGTCCGTATTCCTCGATTCCCATCCTATTCGTGTATTTGTCAAGATGCCCCTTTATTGTCCCTGCTTCCACCACCACCTCCGACAGTGAGTTCCAGGCACCCACTAATGTTTGAGAACTATGAGCTTAAGGGGTTATTTACATGCGCTTGCGAAGTAGTTATGAACATAGTTTGTGAATTGTATCAAAATTCATTTTAATGTAGTTTATGTATTGAATGCAGGTTGTCATCAGCTGACACCTACCATTATTGAAACTGGATTCGGAGCCAACCACATCACTTATTCCCAGCCTTATCCCTTTTTCTATTGGAAACTTCAGTTATGCTGGAGTTAAGTAAACAGAACGCTACAAAAACCTAGCTAGTCTTATAGCATTTGTAGGGCTGGAACAGAGTTAATGTTTCAAGTTAGTTTGTCCCCAAAGCATGGGAGTTTTCTGTATAAGTAAAATGCTTTAAATTTAGGAGTGAAAAACTCAAAACCATTTGTCGTAAGAGCAGGAGGAGGCCTTTGAGCCTGCCATTCAGTGAGATCATGGCTGACCTGTGACGTAAATCCATGTACCCAGTTTAGCACTACAGGCTTCAAATTAGTGAAAGAGCTCTGGGGAGCAGAAGTGAAATCAGGCTTGGCAGAACCCCTGGTAGTCGAAAAGGGTTGGTGAAGCCCTGAAGAGCTGAGAAGACAGCTGAAAGTTGATGACGTACTGCAAGTCTTTGGAGAAAAAGTACTCCTTTGGAACAGTAATGTTCTGCTTGGCAAGGCTGAAGTTGTGCTTGTGTATTGGTTTTTGAGTGTACTCTGGGATCCAGGGGAGCAGAATCTCAAAAGGCGAGATTGAAATCCCGTGAGGTAGGCCATCGTCTAAGCCATCCTAGTTGGTGCGACCATTGGAGATAATTCCAAGATGAGATATTGTACGGTGAACACTGGAAACCCTTGTAAGAGAGATGGGGTTTTATAATGAGAACTCATGGTGGTGAGGCAGTTGTTGAGAAATCCATGGAATCTATTTTGACCATGTCTATCATTTGTCTACTGTGGTACGTTTGACCACAGTTGGCTTTTTAATTAATGTACCTCATATGTACTCTGAATGTTAGAGAATAAGAAAGGTATTGTAAATTGTTATCTTTCAGACCTTGTATTTTTGTTTGTTCAAAGCTCATAAACACCAACACCTCTTCCACAATAGTCCTCGATACAGGGCCTCGCAAGGCTGCGTAATTACCCCCCTTCTATACTCCCTGTACACGCACGACTGCGTGGCAAAATTTGATTCTAACTCCATCTACAAGTTTGCTGACAACATGACCATAGTGGGCCGGATCTCGAACAATGACGAGTCAGAATACAGGAGGAAGATTGAGAACCTAATGGAGTGGTGCAGCGACAACAATTTTTCCCTCAATGCCAGCAAAGCTAAAGAGTTGGTCATTGACTTCAGGAAGCAAAGTACTGTGCACACCCCTGTCAGCATCAATGGGGCCGAGGTGGAGATGGTTAACAGCTTCAAATTCCTTGGGGTGCACATCACCAAAAATCTGCCCTGGCCTACCCACGTCGACGCTACCACCAAGAAAGCACAACAGCGCCTATACTTCCTCAGGAAACTAAGGAAATCTGGCGTGTCCACATTAACTCTTACCAACTTTTACAGATGCACCATAGAAAGCATCCTGTCTGGCTGCATCACAGCCTGGTATGGCAACTGCTCGGCCCAAGACCGCAAGAAACTTCAGAGAGTCGTTAACACAGCCAAGTCCATCACACAAACCTGCCTCCCATCCATTGACTCCATCTACACCTCCTGCTGCCCGGGGAAAGCGGGCAGCAGAATCAAAGACCCCCTCCCACCCGGCTCACTCTTCCAACTTCTTCCATCGGGCAGGAGATAGAAAAGTCTGAGAACACGCACAAACAGATTCAAAAACAGCTTCTTCCCCGCTGTTACCAAACTCCTAAACCACCCTCTTATAGACTGACCTGATTAATACTGCACTCCTGTATGCTTCACCTGATGCCAGTGTCTGTGTATTCACATTGTGCACCTTGTGTTGTCCTATTATGGCTTTTCTTTTTCTTTTCATGTACTTAATCATCTGTTTGAGCTGCTTGCAGAAAAATGTTTTTTCAGCACGGTAGCATGGTGGTTAGCATAAATGCTTCACAGCTCCAGGGTCCCAGGTTCGATTCCCGGCTGGGTCACTGTCTGTGCGGAGTCTGCACGTCCTCCCCGTGTGTGCGTGGGTTTCCTCCGGGTGCTCCGGTTTCCTCCCACAGTCCAAAGATGTGCGGGTTAGGTGGATTGGCCATGCCAAATTGCCCGTAGTGTCCTAAAAAAGTAAGGTTAAAGGGGGGGTTGTTGGGTTACGGGTATAGGGTGGATACGTGGGTTTGAGTAGGGTGATCATTGCTCGGCACAACATCGAGGGCTGAAGGGCCTGTTCTGTGCTGTACTGTTCTATGTTCTATGTTCACTGTACCTCTGTATACGTGACAATAAACAAATCCAATCCAACTCATGGAGTCTTATGACTTTCTTTGTCTAGAATCTCAAACCTGTTCTACTTGAAACAAAACATTATCGGTTCTGAACTGGATTCTGCCAACAACTTGGGAGTATGACCAAGGATTATAACTTCTAAATTCCCAGAAATCTCACTCTATTTCTGTAATCTCTCATAATTCAACCCTGTTAAATCTATACTGTATTCCTCTAAAGTTAGTGTTTTCTTCCTACGGTGTGATTCTTCTCAAGGTGTGATTCCCAGAGCTGGTCACAGTACTTCGGGTATGGTCCAACCAGGGCTTTGTATATCTGCAGCATGATTTCTATCACTTCTATTGTAGTCTTCTAGACATATATCAATTTGCCTTTTTGATTCCTTTCTGTACCTGTTCATGACATTTTAATCTATACCTGGACTATACCCTTTTGCCAAATTGGACTGTACTCTTATCTGAAGACTCTCAACAGATAAGCAGTAAATGTGAATCATTAGCAACGATATAAAGCCAATGAGAAAACCTGGAGCCACAAGCCTCCTTGAACTATCAGCGTTTCTAGCGCTACCTATCTAGAAATTACCCTGTTCTATCCTTTTCAGGACATAAGTGGGTGATCTAATTTGCCTGCATGAAATCCCAGTTGCCACAGTTTTGTCTTTCATTTAACCTATCAATGGCTCTCTAGAATCTGCAATGTTTACAATGCCATCTATCCAAACGTCATCAGCATTTGTACATGTGGATTTGTATGTGCCATTAGTAAATAGTGAATAGTTGAGATCCTAACACAGAAGCTTGTGGGGCACCATTTGCCACTTTCAGACAGTTAGAGCATCTGCCCATTAACCCTCCCCCTCTCCTTCTGTTCAGCCAATTTCCTAGCTAGGTCAATAACCCTTCCCTGACAGTCTCTTAAGAGGGACCTTATCAGTTGTCTTCTGGAAGTTCATACAAATAACATCTATAAACATTGTCCTGTCCACTTCAGTTCAAAAAAATTGAATCTGGTTAATTTGGCACGATGCACCCTTTAAAATGCTGTCTCTCTTGCTCTCTGTTCAGTTGAAAATTTTCAAGATGTTCAACAGATATTAGACTAACTGGCCTCTCCTTCCCTAGTCTCCTTCCCTAGTCTCCTTCCCTAGTCTCCTTCCCTAGTCTCCTTCCCTAGTCTCCTTCCCTAGTCTCCTTCCCTAGTCTCCTTCCCTAGTCTCCTTCCCTAGTCTCCTTCCCTAGTCTCCTTCCCTAGTCTCCTCCCTAGTCTCCTTCCCTAGTCTCCTTCCCTAGTCTCCTTCCCTAGTCTCCTTCCCTAGTCTCCTTCCCTAGTCTCCTTCCCTAGTCTCCTTCCCTAGTCTCCTTCCCTAGTCTCCTTCCCTAGTCTCCTTCCCTAGTCTCCTTCCCTAGTCTCCTTCCCTAGTCTCCTTCCCTAGTCTCCTTCCCTAGTCTCCTTCCCTAGTCTCCTTCCCTAGTCTCCTTCCCTAGTCTCCTTCCCTAGTCTCCTTCCCTAGTCTCCTTCCCTAGTCTCCTTCCCTAGTCTCCTTCCCTAGTCTCCTTCCCTAGTCTCCTTCTGTTAAGTTTCTTAAGCAGTGGAGTGGAATGCATAATTGTCCAAACCAAGAGAATGGTTTGTGCAGAGAGAGAACTTTGGAAGTTTAAAGTTTGTACATCCACGCTGTTCTCAGTAAAATGCTGAAAATAACCCATCTGCTCTTGGGAATTTGACACTTTTTTGTGCTACAATTACTTTTGCTGATATTTTGCAAAAATAAATTTAGAGTATCGAATTCTTCCTTTACCAATTAAGGGGCAATTTAGCATGGCAAATCCACCTACCCTGCACATCTTTTTGAGTTGTGGGTATGGAACACACACCGACACGGGGAGAATGTTCAAACTCCACTCGGACAGTGACCCGGGGCCGGGATCGAATCCGGGTCTTCGACGCCGTGAGGCAGCAGTGCTAACCACTGTACCACCATGCCGCCCTTGCTTACATTCATTTTGAAGAATCATTTAATTTTATAAAATTAAAAGTCGGTTAATTTTGAAAGTTGGTCAGGATCTGAATATTTTAATACGCATGGGATGAAAATCAATACCTGCTTCACATTATTCAACTTGTAATCCTGCGACAGCACAAATACAGCATGTAGCAACATCGGGTGTGATTGGAATGAGATTGAAACTGAAGCTGTTCAGTAGGTTATTTTGTATCTTATTTAATGTAAATTATTTAGAAGAGTTGATTGTGGACTTTGGGTGTTGAATTGCTTCAATAGCTGTGCTCCAAATTCATTTCGCTTCCCGAGTCAGCTGTTTTTGTTTTCTGTTGGGTGTGTTATGCTGCCGTTTTCCTCTTTTTCTGTATTATTGCTAGTCACCTCACCTGTGTGTATTTCAAATGTTGAGTTTGTAAACTTTGCATTAAATATTTATGCATTTTTCTAAGTACATTATCTCCCATCTGTAGCTGACATGATCTAGACCTCTGTTGCTGAGAGAGTGGGCAGATTGTGCCAGAATAGCTTGCTTCAGGAAGCATTCAAGCCACTGGTTGTGATTGTGTTCCTCCCTGATCTTTCATTCTCCCTGCAGTAAAATGCTGTAGCTGCTTGTCCTTCTACATTGTACCATTAAATATTATACCTTTGCGAAATGTGGCCCATTGATCTGTTTCAGGTTTTACAATGTTACAAAACAATTCGGTTTAAAAATGTGTTGCCATCGCTCTTGTGTGATGCAAATGTGAAACCACCAAAGATTGTTCCTTGTATTATTTAAAAGGTGATATTGGTGCATAAATTGGTGTTTGACTTTTGCATGCACTTAGCACACGTAGGAATGTTACCTCTTATGTTGTAAGTTGTGGAGTTGTCATGGCAATGTTTTGAGAATACACAATATTTCCCGACGGTTCAGTTATTGAAAATATCTGCAGAAAATGTGTTTACATTGTGGACTTCATCTCCATATATGGAGAAACATTTTTACCCGGAATATTTTATCTCGTGACTGTGGGCGAGAGAGTGTAGCTGAAGTATATAAATGATTGTTGGGCTAACGACAGGTCACCAATCTGAAACCTGCAGCTGTTGACTGGTTAGGAAAGATTATCAGATAAAACATGGCTGTTTAAAACCAGTCATTTTGGAAAGCAAACTCTTGAAAAAGCTTGAAAATTAATAAAATGTTGTGGTCAATATTTACTTCTGAACTGACGTTACTAAAATGGATTATCCGCTCATTATCATACTGCTGTTTGTAGAATGCTGCTGTGCAAATTGCTGCTGTGTTTCGTTCATTACGACAGTGATTAAATGCCAAAAAGTATTTCATTGGCTCCAGAGTACTTTGAGAAATCTTGAGGTTGTAAAAAGCACAATACAAATGTGATTAATTTTTAAAATCAGATGTTGTTTTATTTCAATAACTTGTTTTCTTCCTCAGTTTTCTTTTTCCCAAAGGGCATGAGGCATGGCTCCTTTTTATTTCTATTTTTATGTGTGGTGTTAAGGGAGCATTTTAACAAAAAAATTAATAAAAATGCGATGAAGTGTATGCAGCTGCCAAGGCCCTCCTTAGCTGAGGAATTTCTTCCCTAAACCTCACCACCTCTCTATTTTTCTTGCCTCCTTCCATGGAAGCTCCTTTAAAAACAACCTCTGTGACCAAGCCCAAATGTCTCCATCTGGCTGTCAATTTCTGCTTTATGACACTCGGTAATGTGCCTGAGTGATGTTTAATTGAATGAAAGGCGCTATATAAACACAGGTTGTCGCTGATAATGGTAGTATTTTTGTAATACGTCTTAGCTGATGACTCGCCTATTAAGAATCTGGGTTACGAGAAAAGTTGTTGACGTCAGAACATTTATCACCTTCCGCTTGACAGAGAGCATGAAGCTTAGTTGGCCGTAGTGTGACACTTATAGGAAATCAAATTGCTTGGTAGTTTTGCTTTGACTCAAACCTAGAGTAAGGGTTTATTGTTTGAATTCACATGCAGTTCCTCCCATACACCAAGAAAAATCTTGGCAAAAAATTACTATTGTTTTATGATTTGTTACAGTTTCTGTTTATGCTGAAGGCTTTGAAAGTTTCAGCAAGGTGTCAAGTTGAATGAATAATGATCCTGGATTTTTATTTGTTGCAATAATTTTCATTTATGTAGTGTCATTGGAGAGAACACCAGAGGTGATCGTCTCCCTGGACGCAGAAAAGGCCTTCGACAGAGTCGAGTGGAAGTACCTCATCGAGGTACTGGAGCGGCTTGGGCTTGGAACTGAGTTCACCTCGTGGGTGAAACTCATGTACAACTCCCCCAAAGTAAGCATTCGGACCAACACCACCAGCTCTGAATGCTTCCAGCTGCTCAGGGGCACAAGCTGTCTTTGCTGTTCTTCGCCTTGGCAATCAAACTGACGATCGCTCTGCGAGACCTGAAAGGCTGGAAGGGCATCAGAGAGGCAGAAAGCACAATGTTTCACTCTGTAGATGACCTGCTCCTCTACATCTCGGACCCACAGAACAGCCTGAAAGTAATCATGAAGTTCCTGGAAGTGTTTGGGAATTTGTCAGGATACAACCTGGGCAAGAGCAAGGCATTCCCGGTAACCCGAACAGGGGAGGAACAGAGCTGGGGATCTACCAGTCAAACTGGCCCAAAGTAAGACATCAGATTCCACTGATGCCTGTGCTGGCATATGTATATTACATTGAGACAAATAGGAATAGCTGTTGTACAGACAGCATGAGACAATGCAAGAGGATAGAATGGTTGACTATAAAGAGTTCAAGGTGGGGCAACATGCTGTAAGCACGATCACAAATCATCGCAGCTGATTTTGATCAGGGCAACCTTGCTTATATTGCTGGGTTGTAAACTATTTGAGGAGACCAGCCAAAGTGTTGGGAGAGGCAAAAGTGAATTAAATTGTTCATTTGCAGAACGAAAGAGCGGCCCATTCTCCATAACCCTTCAACCCATTACTCTTAAAATCTGTCAATCTGCTCAAATTTGTTCAGTGCCCTGGCATCTACCACACTGTGGGATAGTGAATTCCACAGCTTCTAAACCCCTTGAGAGAAGCAATTTCTCTTTATCTCCATTTTAAAACTGCCACTGATTAACCTAAAACTATGACATTTCATTCTGGATTGCCCCACAAGAGCAAGCATCCACTCTACATCTACTTTGTCAATACCTTTTACCATCTTGTATGATTTAGATCTCCCTTCATTCTTCTAAACTCAAAAGAGCATAGACCTAAGTGCTCAATCTCTCTTCATAAGAAACCCCTCATCTCTGGAATCAATCTAGTGAACCTCTTCTGAACTGCCTCCCATGAAACTACATCCCTCCTCAATTAAGGGGACCAAAAATACACCGCATTAGGTGCGATCTCAACAATATCTTGTACAGTTGCAGCAACACTTCTCTACTTTTATACTCCTTTCAAAATTCCATTTGCTTTCCTTATTACCTGCAGTACCTGCATACTAGTTTTCTACAATTCGTGTAAAAGGACACCCAGGTCACACTGCACCAAAGCACACCATTTAGGTAAGTCACCCTTTTCATTTTTCCAACAAAATGGATAACATCACGCTTATCCATGTTAAACTCCATCTGCCAATTTTTTTCCTACTCTCCTAACGTATTTATATCCATTTGTAAATGTCTTATTTCCTCATTGCAACTTATTACTTTAGTACTATCTGAAAATTTGGCTACAGTGCCTTCTATCCCTACATCAAAGTCATTAATGTATATTGTAAATAGTTGGTGCCCGAGGACCGAAACTGCGGCACCTCACTAGTTATATGTTGCAAACCTGAAGATGCATTTATTCCGACTCTCTCTGTCTTTTTTTGGTTAACCAGTCTTCTATCCAAACTAATAAATTATCCCGAATCCCGTATGATCTTACCGTGTGTGGCACCTTCTCAAATGCCTTCTGGAAGTCCAGACATCTACAGGATGCCCATTATCTTTGGCTTGTTACATCTTCGAAGAACTCCGGCAAATTAGTTAAAGGTGATTTTACCCTTTATAAAACCATGCTGATTCTGCCGGATTGCGTTTTGACTTTCCAAATGTCCTGTTACTTCCTCAATAATGGATTCTAATAATTTTGCAATGGCATATTAAGCTAGCTGGTCTATGGTTCCTGACCTTTTGCCTCCCTCCCTTTTTGAATAGGGTGTTACGTTCCATTTTTCTAATCCACTGAAACCTTTCCTACATCCAGGGAATTTTGGGGTATTATAACCAATGGATTTACTATCTCCACCATCATTTCCTTAAAGACCCTAGGATGTAGGCATCAGGCCCTGGGGACATAACTGCCTTCTATCCCAGTAGTTTGTTTAGTACATTTTCCCTATTGATTGTTCTAATTTCCCCCCCTTTCTATTACCTCTGCATTACCTATTACTATTGGGATGATACTAGTGCCCTCCACTCTGAAAACTGAGGCAAAATATAGATCGTGTCTCCGCTATTTCTGGTTTCTCCACAATTAACTCCCTGGTCTCGTCCTCTAAAGGACCAAAATTCACTTTAGTGACTCTCTTCCCTTTATATACTTACAGAATTTTTTGTTCTTTTTTCTATTTCGTGCTAGTTTATTTCATAATTTATCTTTGCTCTTTTTATTACATTTTTAGTAACCCTTTGTTGATCTTAAAGTTTTCCTAACTTCCAGCCTGCCACTGGCCGTTGCAATATGCTATGCCTTAGTTTTTGTCTTTGTTGTCCTTGACCGCCTTGCTTTGTCATGGATGTTTCCCTCCTCTTACATTCTTTCTACCTCTACAGAATATATTATCGTCGGGAGGAATTGAGTATCTCCTTGAACAACTGCCACTGCTCATCATCTGCTCTACCGTTTAGTCTTCCTGCCCAGTTCACTAGGGCTAAATCTGTCCTTTTTTCTGTGTAATTACCTTTGTTTAACTCCAGAACGTTTGTGTGGGGCACCAGTTTCTCGCTTTCAAACTGAATTTGAAATTCCAGCATGCTATGATCACTCTTCCCTAGACGATCCTTAACTATGAGGTCATTAATTAATCCCAGTCATTGCACAATACCAAATCCAGAATAGCCTGCTCCCTGGTTGGCTCCACAACATATTGCTCCAAGAAACAGTCTGATACATTCAATGAACTCTCCGTCGAGGGTAACCGTGCCAATTTGATTAATCCAATCTATATGCATACTAATATCACCCATGATTATTGTTGTACCTTTCTCTATGGTGACTTTACTTTAGATAATATAGCAGCAGACTTTGGCTTTGGGCAAGCTATAATATGGAATCAGGAAGGGAGGATTTGGGTTTGGCAAAGATTGTAGCAGTAAATTCTACAAGGCTGTGGACCGTTTTGAAAATTAAGTTCTTGAGCTAGTATGTGGCAGTGCAAATGGAGGTTGGGGGATGAAGATCTAAGGATGTTGTTGATTGTAGAGAACAGGAAATTAGGACTACAGTTGCCTTTCAGAATGATGCTGAAGAAAGTGACTACGGAGATGGATCAGCCATTAACCTGCAATGTTGTTGTCTATGGTGGTAAGCAGCTATTTGGGATAAATAGGGACAATGGAAGTGATGGGGACTACACCACTCTGTTAACATCTGGTCAGAGATGTACTGCAAGGTCTTGGCATCATTTGTTGTCTCCCCACAAAAGCTTTGGTGCAGTGAGATGGGCAGAATTAAATGATAAACAAATTCCTGAAGACTTGGAACATGTTAGGATTTGAAATTAGTTTGTGATCGAGACCAATATTTCTGGAGGTGGTCAAGTGATGATTAAGACTGTTTTAATAGCCTCATGAATGTGTATTAATTCAAATATGCCATTGTACCGTACTCTTGCAGATAGTTTAGTCTTTTACAAATTACCTCTGACACTATGTAAAGCTTGTTTTTTTTGTGGTGTGACACTGGTGTTTATTTCCTCTTGTACAACTGTGATTGTGCTGTTTGGGGGTGTGGTTATTTTAAGTTCACTCTTGGGCATTATTCTCTAATTGAAAGCATGTTGTCAGTCCAGTTTCAAAAATACTTTGCCAAATGCTGGAAGGTTGAAGAGAATTGCATGGGGTAACTTGCTGTGTAATGTTTCTCTTTGTTGCTGAAAGATAATTTCTGATCTCTACTTAATTCGCCCTTCTTACATGATAAATCTCGGTAGGGAACTCAGTAGAGGTGAGAAATGACCAATGTTCTGTTGCTTTGATAAGGCACATGGGAGCACCCAAGTACAGCAGTACTGTATTGCTGTGCCTCAGGACTAAGGATTCAATCAGATTTTCTTCCTGTTGTGTAGTAATTCTGCTAAGTCATTTTAGGAAACCATTGCGCCCCTGTTTGTCAAAAAACTGCCCCATCAGCTTCACTTCCTGATCTGATTGCTTCAGGGAAAACTGATAGAGTAATTTTCAGATTCCTGTTTTAATGCAGATAGATGCAGTATTGAGAGAGCAGCTGAAAATTTGCAGCTTATTTCATTGTTTCCTCTCGATCACTCCGGAAGTTACCCAGCACTTAATCTGATATCTGTGCGGGAATTCTGTTCGTAATTTGAGCTGTCAGATTGGGTAATCTTGATTCCTGATAAATGATGGTGGGTAAACACACTGTTTTGTTCCTCAGTTGGAAGGTTATATGATGTCCACAACATAGTCTGAATAACTTATAACCTGCCTAATTACTACTGGCTGGGGACCAATGGCAAGATGGCGAACGGAACCGAGCAGCTGATAGCTTTCGCCGCCCGCACATTGACTGCAGCGGAAAAGACGTACACGCAGATCGAGGAGGAGGGCCTGGCGGTGGTCTTTGCAGTCTTTGCAGTGAAACGCTTCCACCAGTATGTTTATGGCTGCCACTTCACTATCGTAACTGATCATAAACCTCTGTTTGGACTTTTCTGAGAGCATAAACCAATTCTGCCCATTGCTTCTGCACAGATCCAGCGCTGGGCTTTGTTGTTTGCTGCCTACGAGTGTTCTCTACAGCATAAAGTAAGGATCCAGATAGGGAATGCCGATGCACTCAGCCGACTGCCATCCCCCCCCCCCACACATCCCATCCCCCCACACATCCCATCCCCCCCCCCACACACATCCCATCCCCCCCCCCCCCCACACACATCCCATCCCCCCCCCACACATCCCATGTCGACCCCCAATTTAGGTGGCTGCGACCCTAAATTTTATAGACTCCTTGCCTGTCACGGCATCGCAGATCCATGAGTGGACCCAGACGAATCCAGTCCTGTCAAAGGTTCGGCACATATCCTTGCATAGTAGGCAGCATAGACCCAGGCGAGTTGCAGGCATTTTCCTCCAAGCTGTCAGAATTTAGCGTGAAAGACGGTCTTCTTGTGGTCGTCCCGGAAAAAAGACGAGCTGATACTACAGGACTTACACAATGGGCATCCGGGATGTTGGCCCAGAGTTATGTCTGATGGCCAGACCTCAACGCCGACATTGAGAAGGTGGCCCAAAACTGCTCCATTTGTGAGGGGCATCAGAAGCTTCCGCTGGCTGTGCCCCTACACACTGGGAATGGCCAGGGCGGCCTTGGGTGCGCTTGCATGCGGATTTCGCCGGCCCTTTTCAAGGATCCATGTTCCTTTTATTAATCGATGCCCAATCTAAATGGCTAGAGGTGCATAAGATGGTAGGCACAACGTCCTGCGCAACGATCGAGATGATGCGCTTGACTTTCAGTACGCATGAACTCCCCGAGGTGCTCGTCACGGACAGCGGCACTCCTTTCACAAGTGAGGAGTTTGCAAGGCTCATGAAGATGAACGGCATACGCCATATCCGCACCGCTCCATATCACCCGGCGCAGTACAGACATTAAACGGGGCCTAAAGAAACACTTTTCCGGGTCTATGGACACGAGACAGGCTCGTTTTTTGTTTTCGTATAGGACTACTCCACATGTGGTGACTGGAACTCCGAATGGGCTAGAGCCTTTGCACCCGTCTCAGCATGCTTTCCCAAACATTAGCGAAAAGTACGTCGCACTCCAGAACTGCAGGGGCATGGCCTTTCTCGGCATCGGCCGATTCGGCAGTTTGCAGCTGCTGATCCGGTGTTCATTCGAAATCTTGCTGGTGGTGCCCAGTGGGTCCCTGGCGTTACCTTTCGCCCCGAACGGGCCCTATCTCTTACCAGGTGCAAGCCCAGGGCTGTCTCCAGCGCAAGCATGTTGACCATGTTTGGTCCAGAAGGCTGCCTCTTTAAAAGATTCCCCGCCCCCGGAGCTCACTTCTACAGCCACAGAGACCAGACACAGTGGGGGATCATCCTCACAATCTTCCTCTGGTGCCGCACTCAAAAGCCTGTGTTGCAGAACCGCGTGGAGATATCACGGAGGCAGTGCACTCCGACTCCGAGATGGAGACAGAACGCCTCCGAGGGGGTGTCCTCGGTCCCACCGCCTGTGGATGTACAACCATTACGCTGTTCATTGCGGAAGCGTTGTTCTCCTTCTCATTACACGCCGCTTGATCCAGCGCCTCATGCAAATGGCATCCGGTTTGCAGCAAAACGAGTCCGACGCCCTCCTTTGCCACGGTCTTCGGTGGATTCCTTGGACTTTGGGTGGGGGAGGTGATGTTTTAACCTGCGTAATTACTACTGGCTGGGGACTAATGGCACTCTTACAATCCTTAGTGAGTATGAGCTTCCCCAATGAGGGGGTGAAGAAATCATTAGCAGAGTCCCTGCATAATTAGAGCTGGCCAGTGTGGAACCAGCTAGGGAGTGAGCAGTGGTGGAGTATTGCTGCTGTTGTATATATGTAATTGTAAATAAAGTGTTTCTTTTGATTCTACAAACCCGCGCTGGATTCTTCTTGGCCCTCAAAAAAAACTGTATCTGTAATTAATAGAACCTTGGGTTACTGTGACTCTTTCTCCCTTTTATTAACCTGAAGGCATTTGGCTGCTATTTAACTGGAAAAACAGGCATCCGGGGCATTGCCCAAAAGGTTTCCCTTAATCTAATGTGTCTATCAACACAGTAGTTACTGGCAGGCTTATCTGACTGCCGAATGCTCCAACCTGATGTCCACCCAGACAGAGATGGTTGAAAGTTGTAACCTCCGCCAGTTGTTTTTGCTCATGCTTAGGGGCATGGAATTTTTTTCTGACAGTTCTGTTGTCATGGAAACTGAAGTTAGCGAACGCAACACAGACGTTTGATCAAAATGGTGACCCTGCTGGTCTGCATCAAACTCCTGAATTTACCCATTGAGTCACCAAGATTTTAATTTTGAATTACGGATCAATGGCTGCAGTTTGCTATTGTAGTGAATTGCAGAAGACCCTCTCTTTGGGAGGAACGATTGGAGCAGGTTGAGTGAGGAGGGCTGCCAGATTATAATGCAGAGCTATCAATGCCTAAATGGTCAGATTTCCTTTCTTGGTAAAAATAACATACTTATTTGTTGCCATTGCTGTGCACAAAGTACTGGGACAGGTACATTGAAAAAAGATGAATGCATTTAGTTCTCACATCTCCATATATAAGCAGTAAGAAGTCTCACAACACCAAATCCAACAGGTTTATTTGAAATCACAAGCTTTCGGAGTGCTGGTCCTTCAAATGAGGTGGAGGCAGGTTCACAAACAAAGCATATATAGGCAGAGACACAATTGCAAGATAATTGTGGATTGCAGTGTGAAGAATGGTTGAAATGCAAGACTTCCAACCATTCTTCACATTCCAATCTAATTATCTTGCAATTGTGTCTCTGCCTATATGTGCTGTGATTGTGAACCTGCCTCCACCTCACCTGATGAAGGAGCAACGCTCCAAAAGCTTGTGATTTCAAATAAACCTGTTGGACTTTAACCTGGTGTTGTGAGACCTCTTACTGTGCCCACCCTAGTCCAGCGCTGCCACCTCCACATCATATAAACAGACAATGGAAGAGCCGACCGTCTTGGTACTTTGTAGTTAACATGCTTTTTTTTTCTTGTCCGAGGAGCAGCAGTAAAGTAAAGTTTCCATAGTCCCAAATGACCATAGTCTGCTTTCCTCTTTGAAATGGAGAGCTGACTGGTGATGGTTTAACCTGAGGATCAGCACGCCTCAGGCGAGTGGCAAGGTTGAGAAGGCGGGGTCTTCATGAATAACCTGAGCCGGTACAGGTATTTAACTCCCGCGCTGTTGGCTTGGCTCTGCATCACGAAGCAAGAGTAAAATCCAACAGGAGATGTATTTTCATGATGCCATTGATTCTGCTGAATAAGGGGCGGCACGTGGCACAATGGTTAGCATTGCTGCCTGCGGCGCTGAGGACCCGGGTTTGAATCCTGGCCCTGGGTCACTGTCCATGTAGCATTTGCAAGTTCTCCCTGTGTCTGGTGGGTTTCACTCCCACAACCCAAAGATGTGTAGGTTAGGTGGATTGGCCATGCTAAAACTGCCCCTTAATTGGGAAAAAAAATAATAATTGGGTACTCTTTTAAAAACATTTTTTTGAAAAAAAAAGATTCTGCTGAATAACACAGTTGAACTTTGTTAGCTGATCAGAGTGTTGAGGTTCAAAATAGAGCAAAACTCCAGGATCAAAGTCCAATATGACAATTACTCCACCGTTATCATATATTGACTGCCATTCTATCAATAGCATTGACATGTTTCCTCCAGGACTGGAACATGATAAGTATAGTTCACATACATGGGTTTACTTTGGAGTATTAATTTAAATTGGGTGGACTGAGCAATCTGCTTGCAAGCCGGCTAAGTATAGTTTGTGTTTAAAGCCTTTTTTGAAATAAATTAACCAGGATAGCTATTTGGTATGTCTCGTGAAAGTAGAAACTTTTATAAGCAATCCTCCAGAAAGTAAGCCTCCATTGAGGATAACTTGCATGATTTGAGCAGGTATCAAATTTGGCCCAACATTTTTAAAATAATTGTTCAGAAGATTAGAATTTGCATTATCTCAGGTAAACAGCTTTTTACCCTGAAGAAAACTCTACGCCAACTTGTTATGCAAACTTGTTTCGGGTATGGTGTAAGCATTGCATTTCTTACATAAGATTTCAAAACTGCTGTTACTGTAATCGAAAATGTTTTGAAGTGGTAAGTCCAATTCAAAATCGGGTTCGTTGAACACCATAGACTGTTCAGCTAACTAGGTAAAATATAAATCTGTATAGGTTGTGGTTAAATGTTACAATGGTCAACATGGAGCGGAACGGCTTTGTCCGGTTCTGGTCACCTGAGAAACTGGTAAGACATTGAAACAATGGAAGCAGTGCAAAGAAGACCTGCAGAGTTGATCCCTCCTGCCTGAAGTTTGGAGTTAGGAAATAAAAGTGGAGAAACTTGGGATTTTTAGTTTGGAAAGGTGCTTTTCAAGGACGTGTAAAAGGTAAATGAGAAACAGTAAATTAAATTGCAAGAGTAGGACAAGGGAACAAGTAATAGGTAAATTTAGAACTGAAATTGGGAAATATTTAAAATGTTGAGTTAACACGTGGCATAGACTTCATAGTAGAGCACTGAAAATAAATGTCCTGGAATCATTTTAAATAATTGGATGGTGCAGCTTTGGTCTTTCTAGATGAATGAATTAAGGTGGGGCAAATGGTCATCCTTGTCTATCGTGTAATTATGTTGCACTTGTGAATATCCAACTTTAATGTAAGACAGCGCAATGCCATATTGAAAGAAAAACGGACAATTTAAAGAGCGTGTAAATTCATATTTTAGAGCCTTTAGAAGAATGTTGGAACATTCAATACAAACATCTATTAAGGGCATGCATATGAATATGCAAGTCCAGGATGTTTACAAATCACAAAAATCCTGCATGGTATTTTTCCAGTAGCCATGGCTTAACTTTGAAATGGAAATTCTATTTTTATTCTGGACCCTGAGGGCAAACACCAAGCTGGTATTTACTGAGGTTATCCTGAAATGATGCGTTTAAACTGGTCATTCATTTTAGCCATTCATTTATGGAATCCATGGTACTCGGCTATCTACATCTAAAGCAAAGTATATTCTCCAAGACGAAAAATCTTCAATGCTGCAATTGGGTTAATCTGATACGGAATAGAAATAAAACAGTACAGTATCAAGCAGTATGTTACAGTGCTGAATCAAGACTAGGGATTCATCAGAGACTAGGGAGTCATCAGCTAAAGTGGAGTGTAGTTTATTTGCATTTTCTGTTCATTATCCTGGCTCGCTTTCTCGGGTGGATTCCTGCGTATAAGACAATCCCATTTTTCAGGCACCAAAAATCATGTTTAGGCCTTTATTCAGCATACAAGTTGAATTGCTCTCCCTCTCGCTCTCGCTCTCCCTCTCCCGCCCCCTCCCATGGTCTGCTCCGAAATGCTATACTTGCAATAGGAGCCGGGTCCAATTGTCCACCTAAAATGCATATTTTCCTCTCCTAAGCCGGGACAATGGATCAAGCGGATAATACCGACCGTGTTGCAAAGATGATGAGTGGGAGTTAGACACATCCACACAGCGGACTGCGTTGGAAAATAATAAACAGAGAGGGCCCTTCGGCAAAAAGAATGAGGTCTTTTTTGAAGCAAAAAGTCTTAACTTTTTCGAACTTGTTCTGCAGGTGTTAGGGAGAAACTGGTGCAAGAGACATCTGCCCTGCAGAAGATATGGTCACATCACAAGACATGCAATGTATATATGCGCACTTAATTGGACCAAATAAAACCCAGAGTTCCATCAAATATTTCAGGGCAACATCTAGTTGTATAGCTGGATTATGGAATGAGAATGTCTAATGACACATACTCGTACCCAGAAGTCACATCAACATGGATAAAATTCCCATGAATTCCAGAAACCGAACTGAACTGTGAAAAGGTTCGAAAACGTTTCTAGTGCAAATGACAGAAGATGCAAAGACAAAATTCCTGGTGACACAAGCCTGCGTGCCTGACAGAACAAAATGATAGCCTACGATGGATGGATGAGAATGGAGTGAAGTTGTGGATTGATAATGTGGACTCTGCGTTCCAGTGGCCTACTTAAAAGAACATGGAGGGCAGCACGGTGGCACAGTGGTTACCACTCCTGCCTCAGGGCGCCGAGGTCCCAGGTTCGATCACAGCTCTGGGTCACTGTCCGTGTGCAGTTTGCACATTCTCCCCCTGATTGCGTGGGTTTTGCCCCCACAACCCAAAGATGTGCAGGGTAGATGGTTTGGCCACGCTAAATTGCCCCTTAATTGGAAAAAATGAATTGACCACTCTAAAAATTTTTTTTTTAAACACAACTTTTTAATGTGCAACATTTTTATATCCTATATAACTGACAGGAAAAGAGACGCCTGCAAACAAATCACCCCAAATTGTAGTTATACCGAGGAGTCTAAAATCCATAGTTCAACCGTTGAATATGTGCCTTATCAAACCATTTAGTGATGATGTTGGCACGAATGGAATAGGTGGATGGTTGGTGGAGAAAAAACCTTTTGCAAAGACTCGAACTGTGTGTGCTGCTCCTGCTTTTATTTTCAAACAGAGAGATGTTATTAATGCACAAACTGTCAAATTTTCCAAAAGAATACAGAATGTCTAACTCAGTGGATGGAGTGGTAGATGAGGTGTTGTGGAGAACTGATTCTGAAATGGAAAGCACCAAATCTGATCCAGAGTGGGATCCGTAGGACGATGCCGTAGCCAAAGTGACTCAATGAATTTGATTAACTCTGTAGTATGCCAAATAGTGTGAATTTGGCAGCCTTTAAAAGATATTGATTTGTGGTTAAAGATATCTTTGTAGAATTAATTAATTTATCACCCTAGTTTAATTTGAATTGCCGATGTTATACATTTTCGCATTTCAAATTGACCACCCACACCAGCATCTGAGGTTCACATTTTATACTCTTTGGAAGGAATTTTTCAAGGCTTCAGGAAGTACACATTTTACAGTATTACACATGAGTAACCTCTTTGCAGTTTTTATGTAACAATATTTGAATAATAAAATGCCATGGAACTGGACATGTCTAGGACCTTGCTACTGTACAAGTGCACTTAGGTCTGTTCAGATTCCCACCTATGTGCACTTAACAAATATTTTTCACAACTCTATTGAAATAATTAAGTATCATAATGTAAGGTTAACTGTGGAAGAAGTACATTGGAGCCCTCATTGCACACACTGTTAGTTACAAGAAGGCTTTGTCTGATTTGGAGCTTAGTTTTACACAAGTAGTATTGGGTAAATACCTTACCCAATTATCCATTAGATATGTTTGAACAAGTATGAACAGATTTGTCAAGATTAGAACCTGACTTAATTGTTATTCACGTTTACCTTTCTTACAGGGGTCGCGGGTTTTTGATCAACATTGGGAGCCCAAACTCAATGTTGTTGTTCTTTGTAGCTCTCTGCCACCAACCACTCCTCTTTCTCTCTCTCTCTCTCTCTCTCTCTCTCTCTCTCTTCTTCCAACCACTGTGTAGGCCTTTGTGACTTAGCCTTAAGACCTATCTGGTCAATGAGAGCCTGTCCTAAGTTTTCAAATTCAAAAAATCTGGTCTGATACACTGAGACTAACATATTCAGTAATGGGCCACTGGAATGTGTTTGTGAATGATGGAAACAACAGTGATTGCATTCAAGAAAAGCATAAAGCATACTGTGGCAGTGCTTGCTTAAATAGTTCTCTGAAGATATATTGATGGTAGCTTTAGTGTTTACTGAAGGAGAGCCACTGATAAAGTTGACATGTAAACTGGGATGCTAGCCAGTGATCTGAATACATGTTGTAAGCAAATTTTTATGCAAAGGTCTTAAATCTTCAGTTCTGGTTGGCACGGTGGCACAGTGGTTAGCACTGCCTCATTGCACTGAGGACCCGGGTTCGACAGTGGGTTACTGTCCCTGTGGAGTTTATACATTCTCCCCGTGTCTGCATGGGTCTCACTCCCACAACCCAAAAGATGTGCAGGGTAGATGGATTGGCCATGCTCAATTGCACCATAATTGGGTACTCTAAATCTAATCTCTAACTCTCTAATCTCTAACTCCCCCCTTAACACTACCCACACACACGCACACATACTGACGCACACACACAGATAAAGGGAAAAAGTGGTGTGAAATAATGATGAATCGAAAAGTTTTAATAAAATAAATTCTTCAGTTCCGATTCAGATGAGTGGCAAGGTGGCACAGTGGTTAACTCTGCTGCCTCACAGCATCAAGGACCCGGGTTCGATTCCGGCCGTGGGTGATTGTCTTTGTGGAGTTTGCACATTCTCCCATGTCTAGAGTAGGTTTCCACCGGGTGCTCTGGTTTCGTCCCACAGTCCAAAGATGTGCAGATTAGATGGATTGGCCATGATCAATGCGTAGGGTTATGGGGATAGGGCGGCGTGGTGGGCCTAGGTAAAGTAATCTTTCAGAGGGTCAGTGCAGACTCCAAGGGCTGAATGGCCTCGGTTTCTATTTTGTTTTTATAAATTTAAAGTACCCAATTTTTTTTTCCAATTAAGGAGCAATTTAGTGTAGCCAGTCCACCTACCCTGCACATCTTTGGGATGTGGGGCTAAAACCCATGCAGACACGGGAGAATGTGCAAACTCCACAGCGCCATAGTCCCAGTGCTAACCACTGCGTCACCGTGCTGCCCCTGGCATCGGATGCGATGAAGTACGCAATATTTCTGGGCACCCATAAAATGTCAATGTAGCATTTATGTTAAGCTTCAAAATTATATGAAAGCAAGTATTGAGATCAGTATGAAAGCATTGTTGTAAATTGACTCCAAATCACAGTGTAAATTTAGCCTGGTTTCTCCACCGGCCTTTTGTTAGATTGCCAGCCATGGTTCTGTTGTACCTAGTCCACAAATCCTCTGATGATTAATGCCAAATGATCCCAGGCTCATTAATGAACCCGCTCTTCAATTTGGAGTCAGTTTCGAAGGTGATTTAAAGTGTGATTGGCAAAATAGGCAAATGGTACTGTGCCTTAGTGAAAAGAGCTACATCCTTGTGCACCTTCATTAAAAGTCACTGATGGAAGTTACTGGAAAGCACCAGTACCCAACTCAGCAAGCGTCATTTCCTACTAGTGGTAGATGGAAGGGAGAAAGGAAAATAGAATGAAAAAAAGTTATTTATAAAAATTACACTACTAAGCTGGATATGTTATCTTTCCCCAGCTGTACCGTTTCAGTATAGGAGAAATTGTAAAATGTTTACAAATTGTATTATTTTAAAATTCATTCATGGATGTGAATATTGCCAGTGAGGCCAATTCCCATTGTCTTCACTTTATTACAATAATAATCGTTATTATTGTCACAAGTAGGTTTACATTAACACTGCAATGAAGTTACTGTGAAAAGCCCCTGGTCACCACTTCCGGCGCCTGTTTGGGTACACAGAGGGAGAATTCAGAATGTCAAATTCACCTAAGCAAGCGTAACTTTCCGGACTTGTGGGAGGAAACCGGAGTACCCGGAGGAAAACCCACGCAGACAGGGGGAGACTCCATACAGATAGTGGCTCAAGCGGGAATTCGAACCCGGGACCCTGGCTCTGTAAAGCAACAGTGCTAACCATTGTGGTACCGTGCCGTCCTACTTGGGACTCCTTGATACCACACTCAGTCAACTGCTGCCTCTATGTCAAGGGCAATCACTAAACTCGCCTCAAATTCAGCTTTCATCCATGTTTGGGCCATGGCTGTAATGCGGGGACTAGAACCAAGCGCACCTGGCAGATCCCAAATTGAACATCATTGAGCAGGATTTGGAATGCATTGCCTGATAGGATGAAGGATAAAGATTGAATTATAACTTTTTCTTTAAATTTAGAGTATCAATTCATTTTTTACAATTAAGGGGCAGTTTAGCGTGGCCAATCCACCTACCCTGCACATCTTTGGCTTGTGGGGGCGAAACCCACGCAGACACTGAGAGAATGTGCAAACTCCACACGGACAATGACCCAGAGCCGGGTTCGGACCTCGGCGCCGTGAAGCCGCAGTGCTAACCACTGCACTACGGTGCTGCCCAAAGATTGAATTATAACCTTCAAAAGGAAATTGGTTAACACTTCAAGGAAAGAAAATTGTATGTTGAGTTGGAAGTGGGACAAACTGGATTGCTCTTTGAAAATGCAGGGGCAGATTTGATGGATCAAAATCACGGCCTCTTGTGCTGTATTGTTCTTAGTATGATTTTTTTAAAAAATGCTGTCCAAATAAGGGGCAATTTAGCGTGGCCAATCCACCTACCCTGCACATCTTTGGGTTGTGGGGGTGAAACCCACGCAGACACAGGGCAAATGTGCAACTCTACACGGAGTGGCCTGGGTCCTCTGCGCTGTAGGCAGCGGTGCTAACCACTGCGCCACCGTACTGCCCCCTTTTGTATGATTCTATCATATTTTCATTCCTGTAGTCATGTAATAAATGAGTTGATCTACTGTAAGTGTTTGTTTGGCTCTGCTGTTCGGCAGTTCCACTTCATCAGAAAGCAAAACTGGGTGCATTGAAGTCTGAAATAAATTAGGATGTCACTTTTATTGTGGCAGTTAATTTGGGGAACCCTTCCTTAAGTTAACCGTGGAATAATTAACGACACCGCTACATCTATAAATTCAGGTATGAATCATCGGCCTCATTCCTCCTCATTTAACAGTGTTGTCATTGGATTTTATTAAAGCATATGATAGTGATTATCACATCTTGTCCACTTGCAACTTTGTAAATTACCCAGAAATGTAATGATTTGGAGAAAGGTTTTGATTTGGAATTAAGTGTTAGTTACATTACATTAAATGGACTAATTGACGATGCATGTTTAGGACGTCACATTCCAGAGGGATGAGTAGAAAGCTGCTTCGGCCCGACGTCAACTCTGATTAGCCATTCTTTCCTTGTTGAAAATTTTCAATTGAGTATAACTTGGCTGCATATAATTTTTCCCCTGTAAGTTATTGCAGATCACTTCAGTACCACTGGTGAATAAGTTCTTGTGATATACTGAACTTCCGCATTGTTTGACTTTTATAGGGTGAGAAACAAAGCCAGCACCTCGGAAGCTGTCCCAAGAGAGAAATGTTCAGGAAAGACTGAGTCATTTGGCATCGTTTGGTAGATAGGTATGTATGATAGAACTATTTGGATCAAGTATTTGTGAATAATATTTCTGTAGGCAAAATGTGTGAAACCTCTTGTTTTCTTGTGTACCATATTTAAGGTGAACTTGTTCTATTTGTAAATCCTTTCTAAGGCACCTTGTTTACCTGACCGAAATACATGAAGTTATGGCACAAATAACTTTGTGTTAATTATTTTAAACATTTGGCATTGATAGGTACATCACGGGCAAGGCTGGTATTATCCATCTCTATAGTGAAAGCACACCAGGACTCTTAGATAGGGAGTTTAACCCAACAGCAAGTGAAGAAAAGACAATCTGCATCAGTTGGTGTTTGACGTGAAGGGAAACTTGGCAGTGATGAGATTGTTAGGAAAATGAGAGCTTTAATGCTTTAATATTTCTTTTTGCAATATTGTGGTCATATATTGGGAAGCAAGCTTGTGGGGGGGGGGGGGGGGGGGGGGGGAGAGAGGAGAGAGTTGGTGTTGGTTTACTTGAATTGGAAAACAGATCAGGCATCAGTAGAGGAGTTGTGAACGAGGTCAGGCATCAGTAGTGGAGTTGTTGGTAAGTGATTTGAAGTTGGCTGTTGTATTTCAAAAGGGAACATGTACAATTGAAAAACTGTGAAAAGATGAGCAAAAGAATGCAAGTTTACTTATAAAATATAGTACTGTAAACTTAAAGGTTGATAAATTCTCGGAAAATAAACTTGTAGAAAACAGAGTGCAAAGATTAAAGTGGGGAAAAGGATTTAAAGAAGCGTTGAAGCCTCTGGGTGGGTGTGGTATCCAGTGTAATCGCGAACAAGAGGATTAAGTATTTTTTACTTGATGTTTAACTTTAATATAAAATCATCACAATTTTGGCCTGAGTTATTTTTCTTGATTTCAGCAAACCTCAATGCACAAATTGCAAAATCGTTCTGGCAGCTGTTTCAAATTTCCTTTTGGGATTTGGACAGCCTGGCACTTCTCTGCCGTGCCATAACAAGGTTCTCATGTAATTTGCTGATAAATGGCTTGTTTCCATTTCTGTCATGGTGTCTAGAGCCTAAGCAATGCCCATCTACTGTGGCTAAAAATTGCCATGTTCAACTCAAATGCGCAAAGCTTAGTTGATATTTTAGAAAATTAAGACTTGCAAAATTAAACTTCAAGTTCAAAAATTAAACACTTGGCCTTGGTTAAAATGGCACCTTTAATACAGTCTCTGTAACACACAATGACCAACTATGAGGTTACTGAATAATGCAAAGTAACCTATGACACTCTGGGCTCGTGCACGGTCAATTCCAACTCCACTTGAGACCCGAAGTCGCAACACGGTTGAAACTAACAATATACAAGGTCTTTGGCAGCCCAATAACCACAGTCACAAGATTTATAAATTTAGACACAACTAACTTTTTATTATTAACTAACTATAAGTAGTTATAATTAAGTAGGCAACAAATTCAGCTGATTGTCTAATCTCAGGCGGCACGGCGGTGCCGTGGTTAGCACTGCTGCCTCACGGTGCCATCCCAGGGTCACTGACCATGTGGAGTTTGCACATTCTCCCCATGTCTGCGTGGGTCTCACCCCCACAACCCAAAGATGAACAGGTTAGATGGATTGGCCATGCTAAATTGCACCATAATTGGGTACTCTAAATCTAATTTCTAACTCCCCCTTAACACTACCCACACACGCACACCCACAGCGATAAGGGGAAAAAGTGGTGTGAAATAATGATGAATCTAAAAGTATTGTGTCTTTGTTTCAGATGGACATCTTCCAGGTAGATTATTTCATCAGTCTAGACTTTCAGGAGGATGTTATATTTTCTTTCAGCTTGTAACTGTTTTCACTGTAGACTCACAGAAATATCAGGCAGGTAGCATTAGAGACAGAAACAGCTTCTTGCAGAGCCTAGAGGCTTCAACCTTCAGCAGTAAGCAGCAAAGAGAGAGAGTGCTGCTTCTACCTTGAAGGTCCAGTGGCTTCTGCCGGGTTCTTTCCAAAAGCAGGACCCAATTGCTGTCTGTTGCTGGGCTGGATACTGTCCCTATCCAATCCATTGGCCACCAGCCAACCAATTGAAGCAAATCGCTCTATCTTCTGGGTGCCATAAAATCTGAGTTCTTCTGCCCAAAATACAAAACTTCATAACTCTGTACTATTTTGCAACTGTTCCTTACTTCCTCTGCTCAACTTAAAGGTGTCTCAATTAACAATCCATGGGCCAAAAATGATAAAGACAAAATAAAAGAAATAGGAACTAAAGGAATCAACAGGAAGAACCAATATAGTTGCATCAATAGCAATAACAACACTTTGGTATTTTGTCCAAGTAAGATTGTCTACACATTTATTCTGACCTCCTCCTGCTTTAAAGCCACTAACTCATTGTTATTCGTAAATCTTCTTGCAAGAAGTACTTTATGAATCATTTTCTTCCCAGCACAATCCACTTTGAGAAAACTAATTCTTCGGTAGTTACCGTCTGCTTTCAGTTTGTGCACCAGTGCAACTGTCCTTGGCTTTTTGATACTGCCGTGCTCTGTATTTGATTACAGTAACCATAAGGAGATTAACTGGTCATGAGAAAATAAGAGATTAGAGTTCCTTTTTATCGATGTGTCAGGGTTCAGCAGTAGCCTATTGAAGTGTTACAATTCATATGGATCATCTAGTTCAGGTCTATGTCTTTGTCCTTAGGTGGTGGTGTTTGAATACCTAAACTGGTCTGGTGGGGTTTGCACACTTTAGCAAACTTTAGCTGATGAAATTTTGTTAATTTTTTTATGGCTATATGAACAGAATTCCTGCAGCATTGCTTGTAAACTGAAGTTTAGGCTAGTTTTTGTGATACACTATATGAATGGTTAACAGTTGACTCTATATCGTGAACGGTAGCACAGTGGTTAGCACTGTTGCTTCAAAGTGCCAAGGTCCCTGGTTCGATTCCCAGCTTCGGTCACTATCTATGCGGAGTCTGCACATTCTCCCCGTGTCTGCGTGGGTTTCCTCCGGGTGCTCCAGTTTCTTCCCACATGTCCCGAAATACGTGTTGTGAGGTGAATTGGATATTCTGAATTCTCCCTCTTGTATACCCGAACAGGCACCGGAATATGGCGACTAGTTCTATTGGTATTTGCATTTTTTGTAACTTGTTATGAAATATTCATTGTGTATTAAACGTATTTAATCCTACTCATATGGTCATGATTAGTGAACAAGCCCAATTTTAATCTTGCGGCCCACTGAGATGAAGGGAGGAGGGGCACTCATGTAGCCCACTCAACTAGGTTGACTGGTCCCTCATGGCAGACTGGTACAAAAGGTGAAGTCACACTGGATCAGGGGTGAGCTGCCAAGATGGATACAGAACTGGCTAGGTCATAGAAGACAGAGAGTAGCAATGGAAGGGTGCTTTTCTGATTACAGGGCTGTGTGTGTGTGTATATATATATATATATCAATGATTTGGAGGAAAATGTAACTGGTCTGATTAGTAAGTTTGCGGACGACACAAAGTTTGGTGGAATTGATAATAGCGATGAGGACTGTCAGAGGATACAGCAGGATTTAGATCACATGGAGACTTGGGCGGAGAACTGGCAGATGGAGTTTAAGCCGGACAAATGTGACGTAATGCATTTTGCAAGGTCTAATACAGCTAGGGAATATACAGTGAATGGTAGAACCCTCAAGAGTATTGACAGTCGGAGAGATCTAGGTGTACAGGTCTACAGATCACTGAAAGAGAGGTAGTCAAGAAGGCATACGGCATGCTTGCCTTCGTTGGCTGGGGCATTGAATAGAACAATTGGCAAGTCATGTTGCAGCTGTATAGAACCTTAGTTAGGCCACACTTGCAGTATAGTGTTCAATTCTGGTTGCTGCACTACCAGAAGGATGTGGAGGCTTTAGAGAGGGTGCAGAAGAGATTTGCCAGGATGTTGCCTGGTATGGCGGGAATTAGCTATGAGGCGAAGTTGAATAAACTTGGTTTGTTCTCACTAGAATGAAGGAGGTTGAGGGGTGACCTGATAGAGGTCCACAAAATTATGAGGGGCAGAGACAGAGGGGATAGTCAGAAACTTTTTCCCAGGGTAGAGGGGTCAATTGAAATGAAATGAAAATTGCTTATTGTCATGAGTAGGCTTCAATGAAGTTACTGTGAAAAGACCCTAGTCGCCACATTCCGGCGCCTGTTCGGGGAGGCTGGTACGGGAATTGAACCGTGCTGCTGGCCTGCCTTGGTCTGTACAAAGCAAGTTTTTTTTTTTTTACACAGAGGGTAGTGGGTGCCTGGAACTCGCTGCCGGAGGAGGTGGTGGAAGCAGGGACGATAATAACGTTTAAAAGACCCCTTGACAAATACATGAATAGGATGGGAATAGAGGGATACGGACCCTGGAAGTGCAGAAGATTTTAGTTTAGACGGGCAGCATGGTCGGCGCGGGCTTGGATGGCTGACGGGTCTGTTCCTGTGCTGTACTTTGTTCTTTATTCTTTGACTGCTGTAATGTCCTTCATATACATGCAAGGAGAGTGGTCTCAATAGGCAGTGATGCAAATTGTACAGAGCAAACTTGTTCTAGACTAACACTATAATTGTACATATGATTTTTTGAAAATGCACGTTTAACTGAGCTAATTTTTTTTCCGGTTTCTCATGCAGTCTGAACCATGGCCGCAAATGGTACAAATTCTGGTTCAGCAAGCAACCACGCAACTAAGTCGCAACTTGGAATAAAAGGTGTGTTTTGAAGAGCTTTTGTTTATTCATTGTGAAGAGATGTACCATTGCAAAGGTGTACCCCTACCTATGCTAGATTAAAGTTTCTGACTGTCACTTACTATTTCTCCTCCGAGATGTGGCCACAATTAAAATCTCAACCTGTAAGAAGTTGAAGGTTTGAAAACTTATTCCAGGCTTTGTGTTCATCAATTTTCCATCGATTGGCTACTTTTCCTCTATCATTTACTTGTGAATAGGAGCCTGGAACCCACCCTCCTATTTGAATGACTACTACTCCGAACAGCCACTAATTGCAAACAGATGAGGTGTTCTATTTATCCAGGAGCCAAAATATTCACTTTATTAATTGTGCCTTTGGCTTGCTATGCTGCCTTGCATTCCAGAAGCCAATTAAGGACTTCCTGACAATTATGACAAAAAGGGGATTATTATACAGCATGAATAATAATCTCTTCTCGCAGTTTGCTGTGACTGTAGTGAACCTACAGAGCCTGTAAATATCCTGGTTCTGACTTCTTGCTCTTTTCGGGCTCCCCATGAACTCAAATGAGCTACGAAATGAATGAAAATGGGATCACTCATTTGATTTCTGTAGATCCCACTATCATCTATTCAAGCAAGTCATAACATTTTTAAAGTAAATACACTTAAATTGCTAGGCTTATATTTGTATATTTCTTCAAATGCATCATGGCACACCATGACAGCAGATGTCGTGGCAGGAGTAGCTACAAGCAGCAGTCCCTCCAAGTCAATGGGGATAATATCCTGATTAATGAGGATTTTATAATTGTAATTAGATTTGAAGCTGGCTTGGGACTTCAGGGGCAGGAATTCCAAGCTTCCTTCTGTTGATAGACAATAAAACTTCTGCCTACATTAGAAATCTAAGGAAAATAAAACATACCTAGCTGTGCTGTAGGGCAGAGCTCTGATTGAATGTGAGATTTGTGTGAAGCACTGTGGTTATTTACAAGCTCCTGCACTCTGGCATTACTGCCCTGTAAACCTTTCCATGTACTTGTTGTCTAATGTGGTTGTTTTGCTGGCACCAGCTGTCGTGACATACGCTGGCCGGGGCACTTCATCCAATTGATGCATGATTCCATTGCAATCGTTAATCTCTTCTACTTGGATGATTTCATGAGGGATTATGGTGTGATAATTCGCAATTGTCAAATTATGTTTCTGTAAAATAGTTATTGTATTTTAATTCAGTAAAAGCACTCCTTTTTAAAGATTTGTTGTCTTTCTATATTTCCTGCTAGTCATTTGTGCAAAGCTAAAAGAAAATAAGAAGAACTGGTTTGGGCCCAGCCCCTATGTGGAAGTGGCAGTCGATGGCCAATCGAAGAAAACTGAGAAGGTTACCAACACACACAACCCCAAGTGGAAGCAGCACGTCACAGTGTATGTTGAGAAGTTGGGCACTTGTTATGCTGTCATTGTGAATTTAACTGAAAGATCTGTTTAATGCAGCTGTTGCCTCTGCATGTCTTGAGAACTGCAGAGCAAAACTAAAATAACCTCCCCACTGACCCCCGCAAGACAAACTTGATTATTTTTTTCCAGCCTAAGGAATTCTACGAGGCCCCCCCCCCCCCCCCCCCCCCCCCCCCCCCCCCCCCGAGTTTCCGCTCCACAAAATCCATCTCCGGGCTACCAGGGAGGCAAAGGTGAAAACGTCAACGTCAGCCTCTCCCGCCCCCTGGACCCCGGGTCGACACTTCAAAAATCGCCACTTCTGGACTGGGAGCCAGCTTCACCTTCAGCATCTCGGACATATCCCAGCCAGACCCCCCTTTTAATCATTATTTTCTTTCTAAACACACAAGATATCACACCGTGAGATACTGTGACATGTTTTTTTTTAATAAACATTTTATTGAGGTATTTTTGGTGTTATAACAACAAAATAAACAATGTGCATGAAACTATAAGCATAGTGCAAAAGCCATCTCCCTCCCTTAGAGGTCCCACCTTTATTAACCCCCTACTCTAAGCTAAACTAACCCCCCCCCCCTTTCTGCTGACGATTAATTTTCCGCGAAGAAGTCGACGAGTGGTTGCAACCTCTGGGCGAACCCTAACAGTGACCCTCTCAAGGCGAACTTGAGTTTCTCCAAACAGAAAGCTAGTCATGTCCGATAGCCAGGTCTACGACTTTGGGGGCTTTGCCTCCCTCCAAGCTAATAGTATCTGTCATCAGGCTACCAGGGAAACAAAGGCCAGAACGTCTGCCTCTTTCTCCTGGATTCCCGGGTCTTCTGACACCCCGAAAATCGCCACGTCTAGACTCAGTGCCACCCTTGTTTTTAACACCGTGGACATGATATCTGCAAACCCCTGCCAAAATCCCCTAAGCTTCGGACATGTCCAGAACATGTGGACATGGTTCGCTGGTCCTCCCGCACATTTTGCACACCTATCTTCCATCCCAAAGAATCTACTCATCCAGGCCATTGTCATGTGAGCCCAAGGAATGACCTTAAATTGTATCAGGCTGAGCCTGGCACGTGTTGCGGACACGTTGACTCTACTCAATGCGTCCGCCATAGTCCATCCTCTATCTCTTCTCCAAGCTCCTCCTCCCACTTGCTCTCAGCTCCTCGGTCTGCGTCTCCTCTGACCCCATAAGTTCCTGCATCCCCCTTAGCGGTAGGAGCGGGAAGGTTGACACATCTTTACGTAGGAAGTCCTGCACCTGCAGATACCTGAATTTGTTTCCCCTCCCCAGCTCAAACGTCTCCTCCAACGCCCTCAAACTCTGAAAGCTCCCATCTATAAACATATCCACCATTCCCTCAATCCCTGCGCTCCGCCATATCTGGAACCCCCCATCCATACTTCACGGGGCAAACCGGTGATTGTTACAGATTGGAGACCAGACCGATGCTACCTCTGCTCCCACATGTCTCCTCCATTGCCCCCAGACTCTCAGGGTCGCTGGTGGAGTACCGTGCCGTCGGGAACAGCGGAGGTGCAGTTACCAACCTCCCCAGATTGGTGCCCTTGCATGAAGCTGCCTCCATACGCTCCCATGCTGACCCCTCCCCCACCACCCACTTCCTGATCATGGCTCTATTCGCTGCCCAGTTATAGTTACTAAAATTTGGCAGCGCCAGCCCGCCCTCTCCCCGATTCCGCTCAAGCATTACCTTCCTTAGTCGCAGGGACTTGCCCGCCCAAACGAAGCCAGTGATCACTTTGTTGATCCGTTTAAAAAAGGACAGTGGAATAAAGACGGGGAGACATTGAAACTCGAACAGGAATCTCGGGAGGACCGTCATCCTCACCGTCTGCACCCTCCCAGCCAGTGACAACGGAAGCACATCCCACCTCCGAAAATCATCCTTCATTTGGTCTACTAGTCGGGCCAGATTTAATTTATGCAGCTGGTCCCATTCCCGCGCAACTTGAATGCCTAGGTAACTAAAGCTTTCCCCTACTGATCTAAACGGCAGCTCCCCCAATCGCCTCTCCTGTCCCCTCGCCCAGACCGCCAACATCTCACTTTTCCCCATATTTATCCTATACCCGAAAACCGGCCAAATTCCCCTAGAATCCTCATGATTTCTTCCATCCCCTCTATTGGGTCCGATACATACAGAAGTAGTTCGTCTGCATGAATCGAGACTCTGTGCTCTCTCTCGCTCTCGCTCGCTCTCTCTCTCTCTCTTTCTCCTCCCCCCCACGAACAACAGTGGGGTGAGGGGGCATCCCTGTCCCGTCCCCTGGTGCTGTCTAACATAGTCTGATGTTGTCCTATTCGTCCGTACGCTAGCCACAGGCGCCTGATACAGCAACCTGACCCAGTCAATAAAGCCCCGCCCAAATCTGACCGTCCCAGTACCTCCCACAGATAACCCATTCTACCCGATCAAAAGACTGTTCTCCATCTATTGTGATCACTACCTCCATCTCGCTACCTTCTGGGGACATCATCATTACATTTAACAACCTTCTTACATTGGCCACCAACTGCCTACCCTTAACAAACCCCATCTGGTCCTCCCCAATAACATCTGGAACACAATCCTTAATCCTGGAGGATAAAATTTTGGCCAGCAATTTGGCATCCACATTCAATAGGGATATCGGCCTGTAGGACCCACACAGCTCCAGGTTCTTGTCCCGCTTCAGAATCAGCGAAATCGTGGCCTGTGAATTGAACATCCTCATCAACACCGGCCCCAATATCCCAGAGAACCTTCTATAAAACTCTTCTGGGTACCCGTCCGGACCCGGGGCCTTACCCGCCTGCATGGCCTTCAGACCCTCCACTATCTCTTCCAGCCCGATCGGGGCCCCCAGCCCTTCTACCAGTTCCCCGTACACCGTTAGGAAATTCAGCCCCTCCAAGAAGTGCCTCATCCCATCTGGCCCCGTAGGGGGTTCCGACCTATACAGCCAACTGTAGAAATCCTTAAACGCCTTATTCACCCCTGCTGAATCTCCAACCAGGTTCCCATTTCCATCATTTACTTTCCCTATTTCCCTGGCTGCCTCCCTCTTTTGAAGCTGCTGTGCAAGCATTCTGATGGCCTTCTCTCCGTACTCCTAGATCGCCCCCCTCGCCTTTCTCAGCTGCTCCACCGCCCTCCCTGTGGTTAACAAGCCGAACTCCGCCTGTAGCCTCCGCCGTTCCCTTAAAAGCCCTGGCTCTGCGGTGTCCACATACCTCCTATCGATCTGTAGTATCTCCTTTACCAGTTGGTCCGTCTCTGCCCTGTCCACCTTCTCCCTATGGGCCCGTATCGAGATCAGCTCCCCTCTGAGTGCTTCAGTGCTTCCCAGACCATCGCTGCTGAAATATCCCCCGTAATATTGACCTGCAGGTAGCTCTGAATACATTTCCTCAGCCGCTCGCACACCCCTTCGTCAGCCAAAAGTCCCACATCTAACATCCAATGCGGGCGCTGGTTACTGTCTTTACTAACCTGCAGGTCAACCCAGTGAGGAGCATGGGCTGAGATTGTGATCGCCGAGTACCCCGTGTCCACCAGCCCTGCCAGTAAGGCCCTGCTCAAAATAAAGAAATCAATCCGGGAGTACACTTTATGCACGCGTGAGTAGAAGGAAAACTCCTTCACTCTCGATTGCCCAAATCTCCATGGATCCACACACACACACACACCCCCATCTGCTCCATGAACCTTTTTAGTGCCATTGCTGGCACACTGCCCGTTTTCGAGCTTGACCGGTCCAAGGCAGGGTTAGGAGACTGTGTTGAAGTCCCCTCCCATGACCAACCTGTGCGTATCCAGGTCCGCTATCTTTCCCAGCATCCTCTTTATAAACTCCACATCATCCCTATTTGGCGCATACACATTTACTAATACCACCTGCACCCCTCCAGTTTCCCACTGACTATAATGTACCAACCTCCCACATCCGAGACTATTCTACCCACCTCAAACACTTATTGATCAGGATCGCAACCCCTCTAGTCTTTGAGGCTAGTCCCGAGTGAAAAACCTGACTGACCCAGCTTTTCCTCAATCTAATCTGGTCAGTTACTCTAAGGTGCGTCTCCTGCAACATTACCACGTCCGCCTTCAGTCCCCTAAGATGCACGATCACATGTGCCCTCTTGACCGGTCCATTTAACCCTCAAACATTCCAGGTGATCAGCCTCGTTGGGGGGGGGGGGGGGGGGGGGCTCATTGCCGCCGCCCCCCCCCACCTTCGCCAATCAGCCATCCTCTTTTTTGGGCCCGCCTCCAGCCCATGCTCCGCGCCTCCACTGGCCTGCCCCCGGGCAGCCTCCCCCCCCCCCCCCCCCCCCCCCCCCCCCCCCCCCATCTCCTCTCTTTCCCTTAGCCCAAGTCCCTCCCTCATCAGCAGAACATTTACCCCCCGCCTTAGTAACAACACTCTGTAACCCAACCCCTTTAATAAACCAAACATATGCACTCCCACACTGCGCATCCGTGAGCTAGCCCGCCCATGTAGCTTGGTGGCCCCATCCCTGTCGCCGGATAGTCTCCCACCTATTACCACCCGCTCATACAAACATACTCCAACATCAAACAATCCCCACGCAATTGCCTGACTGAAAAACACCAAGATCTAAACAAGCACACCTCCATCCCCCAACAGTGCAAATGAAAACCTTAACTCATTCAGCTCTACCGCTGGTCCCAAATCAATGCAAAAGGCATTACAAACAGCTTCCACAAAATGAAAAACGAGAAACTTTTTTTTAAAAGAACAAAAAAAACCATGAACTTTGCAGCAAAGTTCAAAAGTTCTTAGTCCACCACCAGTCCTTTACTTTTCGCGAAGTCCAGCGCGTCCTCAGGCGACTCAAAATAAAAGTGCTGTTCCTCGTACGTGACCCAGAGACTGGCCGGGTACAACATACAACAGTCCGAACTTCACCTTTTTCTTAAAAAGGATCGACTTAATCTGGTTGAAGCCTGTTCTTCTCCTGGCGACCTCCACACTCAGGCCTTGGTAAACCCCCAGGATACTGTTGGCCCACTTACAGTTCCATGCCTGCTTGGCCCACTGTAGAATGTGTTCCTTATCAGAGTACCTGTGGAATCTCGCCGCCATTGCCCAAGGGGGCCGGGGGGGGGGGGGGGGGGGTGCGCGGGTGGGCTCTCCCATTTGCGGCTTCCTCGCGAGTGCTCTGTGAGCCCTTCCACCTCCCAAGGGCCGGGAGAATGCCCCATCCCCGAGCAGCTTCTCAAACATATCTGCAATGTGTGCCCCAGCGTCCGCTCCTTTGGGCCCCTCCGGGAGCCCAACAATTCTCAAGTTCTGTCGGCGGGACCTATTCTCTAGGACCTCCACCTTTTCCAGGAGCTGCTTCTGCTGGTCTCAGCATCCCCACCTCCAACTCCACTGCAGTTTGATGTTCCTCTTGCTCAGCCAGCACGTTCTCTACCTTCTGGATCGCCCGATCTTGGGTGTCCAATCTGAGCTCGAGGCGCTCAATCGACTCTTTTATAGGGTCCAAGCAGTCCCATTTCTGCTTAGCAAAGCCTTCCTGAATCACTTGCATCAGCTGCTCTGTAGACCGCTGGGTTGACAAACCAGAGGTCCGGTCCTCCGCCATGCTGTCTCATGCTTCAGCCCAAGCTTTCTCTGTCTTTCTGTTTCTACCTTTACGAGCACTTTTGGTCCTTCTCTCCATGCACCGATGTGGGAATTCAGTATGCAATTGCCTCTGTCATCAGTTTTACAATTCAAGTCCGGTAGAAAATCAGGGGACAAAGTCCAAAAGTCCGAACCGAGCGGGAGCTACCAAATGTGCGACTTACTCCTTCATAGCCACCACCAGAAATACTGTGACGTGTTTACTTGAAACTTCTCAATATCGTGGAGCTTCCAGATATATTTTCTTTAATGCCTATCTATTTCCATTATTCGCTTGTGCTTTTCCTCACCTGGAAACAGTGATTTATTGGGGCTGCTGGCTAATTTTTGAGCATTTAGACAGATTGTTTGAATGTGGAAAATATTGAACCTGAGCTTGCACCACTGCCTCAATCAATGACATTTAATCACTTTTTGGCAAGGATACTGAAAGTTTTAGAATCTTGTTCTTTGGCGAATGGGCAGAGCTGTTATTTATTGCCTGCTTTTAGATACCCTGAATAAAACTGCTTTCGGTACTGACTTAAAGGGGCATAGAGTCAATCACATTGTATGGATTGAGGTTGTGTGTAGGACAGGCAAAGTATGAGTAATGGTTTTCTTCCCTGGGAGGCATCAGTGAATTTGTTTAATGTCTAATACAACTCAACAGATTTGCATATTTTTTGAATGGTAGTCTGCAGATTGCCAGATTTAATAATTAACTTTCACAACTTTTCATGGTGGGATTTTAAATCGCCATCTTGCAGCTACTTTTGGTGCCATAACTATAACTACACAACTATACCCAAGACAATGAGTGGTAGCCTTTTGTTGAAAGCTTCTCCTACCTCGGCTTTGGCCCTAAGCTGAGTGGTGCTTCTATTACCACACATGGTGATCAACTCAGCATGGTGGTGCAGTGGTCAGCACTGCTGCATCACGGCGCCGAGGTCCCAGGTTCGATCCTGGCTCTGGGTCACTGTCTGTGTGGAGTTTGCACATTCTCCCCGTCTTTGAGTGGGTTTCGCCCACAAACTCAAAAACGTGCAGGGTAGGTGGATTAGCTATGCTAACTTGCCCCTTAATTGGAAAAAATAAATTGGGTACTCTAAATCTATTTTTTTTTTTAAAAGAAGAAAAAAGTCAGTATAGGGTTCAAAGCAAGCATCTTTCTAGTCAGTGTGACTTAATGGGCAGCACAGTAGTTAGCACTGTTGCCTTAGCGCCAGGGACCCGGGTTCGATCCCCGGCATGGGTCACTGTCTGTGCGGAGTCTGCATGTTCGCCCTGTGTCTGCGTAGGTTTCCTCCCACAAGTCCCGCAGAATGTGCTTGTTAGTTGAATTGGACATTCTGAATTCTCTCTCTGTACTCGAACAGGCGCCAGAGTGTGGAGACTAGGGAAACACTCACTCTTCATTCACTCACTCTTACTTACTCACTCTTCTCACTCACTCACTCTCACTTACTCCCTCTCAATCACACTTCACTCCTTGACTCACTCTTCACTCCTCCACTCGCTCTTCACTCCTCCACTCGCTCTTCACTCCTCCACTCGCTCTTCACTCCTCCACTCGCTCTTCACTCCTCCACTTGCTCTTCACTCCTCCACTCGCTCTTCACTCCTCCACTCGCTCTTCACTCCTCCACTCGCTCTTCACTCCTCCACTCGCTCTTCACTCCCCCACTTGCTCTTCACTCCTCCACTCGCTCTTCACTCCTCCACTCGCTCTTCACTCCTCCACTCGCTCTTCCCTCCCCACTCTCTCTCTTCACTCACCCCACTCTCGCTCGTCACTCACCCCACTCTCGCTCGTCACTCACCCCACTCTCGCTCGTCACTCACCCCACTCTCGCTCGTCACTCACCCCACTCTCGCTCGTCACTCACCCCACTCTCGCTCGTCACTCACCCCACTCTCGCTCGTCACTCACCCCACTCTCGCTCGTCACTCACCCCACTCTCGCTCGTCACTCACCCCACTCTCGCTCGTCACTCACCCCACTCTCGCTCGTCACTCACCCCACTCTCGCTCGTCACTCACCCCACTCTCGCTCGTCACTCACCCCACTCTCGCTCGTCACTCACCCCACTCTCGCTCGTCACTCACCCCACTCTCGCTCGTCACTCACCCCACTCTCGCTCGTCACTCACCCCACTCTCGCTCGTCACTCACCCCACTCTCGCTCGTCACTCACCCCACTCTCGCTCGTCACTCACCCCACTCTCGCTCGTCACTCACCCCACTCTCGCTCGTCACTCACCCCACTCTCGCTCGTCACTCACCCCACTCTCGCTCGTCACTCACCCCACTCTCGCTCGTCACTCACCCCACTCTCGCTCGTCACTCACCCCACTCTCGCTCGTCACTCACCCCACTCTCGCTCGTCACTCACCCCACTCTCGCTCGTCACTCACCCCACTCTCGCTCGTCACTCACCCCACTCTCGCTCGTCACTCACCCCACTCTCGCTCGTCACTCACCCCACTCTCGCTCGTCACTCACCCCACTCTCGCTCGTCACTCACCCCACTCTCGCTCGTCACTCACCCCACTCTCGCTCGTCACTCACCCCACTCTCGCTCGTCACTCACCCCACTCTCGCTCGTCACTCACCCCACTCTCGCTCGTCACTCACCCCACTCTCGCTCGTCACTCACCCCACTCTCGCTCGTCACTCACCCCACTCTCGCTCGTCACTCACCCCACTCTCGCTCGTCACTCACCCCACTCTCGCTCGTCACTCACCCCACTCTCGCTCGTCACTCACCCCACTCTCGCTCGTCACTCACCCCACTCTCGCTCGTCACTCACCCCACTCTCGCTCGTCACTCACCCCACTCTCGCTCGTCACTCACCCCACTCTCGCTCGTCACTCACCCCACTCTCGCTCGTCACTCACCCCACTCTCGCTCGTCACTCACCCCACTCTCGCTCGTCACTCACCCCACTCTCGCTCGTCACTCACCCCACTCTCGCTCGTCACTCACCCCACTCTCGCTCGTCACCCTCACCCCCACTCTCGCTCGTCACTCACCCCACTCTCGCTCGTCACTCACCCCACTCTCGCTCGTCACTCACCCACTCTCGCTCGTCACTCACCCACTCTCGCTCGTCACTCACCCCACTCTCGCTCGTCACTCACCCCACTCTCGCTCGTCACTCACCCCACTCTCGCTCGTCACTCACCCCACTCTCGCTCGTCACTCACCCCACTCTCGCTCGTCACTCACCCCACTCTCGCTCGTCACTCACCCCACTCTCGCTCGTCACTCACCCCACTCTCGCTCGTCACTCACCCCACTCTCGCTCGTCACTCACCCCACTTTTTTTCTTTGGGGAATACTGGGGAAATGGTGGAAGTATTCCCAAGCTGATTATCAGCCCGTTGAACTGCATTATGAACGCCCTCTCCATGGCCAACAAATACTGTGTTACACTTGAACCCAGAGCTTTGGTTCAGAGGTGTGGCGGTGATACTGAGCCATTCCTGCTTGCCTAGAGTTTTGTGTAAACCTTGGGGTACATTTGACCATATTAAAAACAATGGACAATGGCCAGGTGCTATAAAGTGGAGAGAGCTTCTAGCTCTGCATGGTTCTTTGTTTAGTTCCCAACTGTGGAAGGACTGAGCAAAGCCTGTGACATTTCCGCTTTGAGCTGCAAGGAAACTGGGCGGCGCGGTAGCACAGTGGTTAGCACGCTTGCTTCACAGCTCCAGGGTCCCAGGTTCGATTCCCGGCTTGGGTCACTGTCTGTGTGAAGTCTGCACGTTCTCCCCGTGTCTGCGTGGGTTTCCTCTGGGAGCTCCGGTTTCCTCCCACAAGTCCAGAAAGATGTGCTTGTTAGGTGAATTGGATATTCTGAACTCTCCCTCTGTGTACCCGAACAGGCGCTGGAATGTGGCAACTCGGGGATTTTCACAGTAACTTCATTGCAGTGTTAATGTAAGCCTACTTGTGACAATAAAGATTATTATTATTATGTGGTTTCCCCTTTCAGTCCTTGAACACTGCTCCTGGGAGAAACCTGCAAATGAGTTATATTCCCACATTCAATTGAGCTACCCAAAAGAAAATAGATGCGAGCTAAAAGCTTAATTTTTAAAAAAATATTTGTTTTGCACATTATTTTTTCTTTTGTTCACACAGGATTGTAACACCATTCAGCATGATCACTTTCAGAGTATGGAGCCATCAAACGCTGAAATCAGATGTCCTCCTGGGCTGTGCCACTCTGGATATCTGCGAGACATTAAAGTCTAATAATATGAAATGTGAGTTCATTGTACACTGCAGCGCCGGGATGTAAGTGAGGCTGCTCTTCTATCACCAGATGCAGAGTGACTTAATTGCTGCTGCATTCCTAGCCAAGCAAGTGATATGTTGGGGTCCATTTAAATGTTCTTTATACAATAGGGAGATACTTGGAAAATAAAGAGGCTCTGAGCCTCTCCTTCCTCTTCCAAAGTTGCAATTACATTACTGTAATAAAGTAATTATAGCTGTCTGGGAAAGCAGTCAAAATGTTTCTCCTGGCTGGAGAATCTAGAATCTGGTCCCAGTCTCAGAATAATGGCCCGTTTGGGACCGAGATGAATAATTTCTTAACTCATTGTTAATTTCTATAATTCTCTACCCCAGAGGGTTGTGGATTCTCCATCATTGAGTATATTCAAGACAGATCGATTGATTTTGAGTACCAAGGGAATTAATGGATATAGGGATAGTACGGGAAGGTATAGTTGAGATAGAAGACCTTGTTGAACGGTGGAGCAAGTTTAAAGAGCACAGTTTAATATTCCAGTTCTGTTTCTAAATGTGAGTAAAGCTTGAAACGTCTTTTAGAAACTAACTAAAATACAGTGCCTCACTGTGGTCTTAAATTCACATTTTTTTTGTTGCAACTTTTATTTTTTTGTGTAATACCTTTTCGAGGATCTCGTGATCAACGGTGTTTGTGCATGATAGTATTGAAGCAGTTTGATACATTTCTGTTTTACTGGTACTGCAGGCCTGCATAACTTGCATTGGTGCAGTTGGCTTTGTGCAGGGAAAAAATAATGAATCATCGTATGGTATTGCTGACAAGTTTTGTTTTTCACTTTTTTTCTAGTTGATGATGTGGTTATAAAATTGCCACTCACAAATGAGAAGGATATTGTGGATGGGGCAAGTGAACTTATTGTGTCCTTGGATGGATTAACAGTGGATCCTGAAGTGTTAACTAATGGTGACAGCACAGCTGCAACAAGTATGTAAGAAAATTGAAATCCACCTAATATGCTGTGGATAATGTTCAAATGAAACTATTGACTATCAAAGATTGAACCTTTAAAACTCCCTTGTTGTCTATACTTCTGTATGTGAGTTTTGATATGGTGCTATATAAATGCAAGTATTAAATCATTATCTTTTGATTGCAATTGGTCTGTTAAAACCATTCTAGGATTTGACTATTTAGTCCCTGTGGTTGTGGAATGGTGAAATGATAGCTTCCAAGCAGTCTATCTGAAAAGATCAGCTATAAATCCATAATAAAGATCAAGACATTTCATTGGATGAAGTATTTGTCTCTAGGACCAACCAAACTGTTACTTCCATTAACTTCTTTTAAATGTTGCCAGGAATTGTGTGATTCTCTGACGATACATAGATTGTTCCTGAATTTGAAAAAAGTAATTCAAATGCAAAGCATTTTGTATCATTGAAAGTTGTCAAAGCTCAAAGTATGTGCTGGAAAAGATCCATTCCTTTATTTGGCAAGTCAATGCAGCATAGGCGATAGCAATAATTGAAAATATCCGGGAAGAGGGGAACTAGTAGTAAAGTCGTTAAACTTGAATTTTGCTCAGCATTTAAGAAGCATTTAGATGAGCACAGGGCAACGGAGCAGGTGCTGGAAAATGGGATTAGAATTGATAGGTGCTTGATGGCTGGCGCAGACACGATGGGCCATAGGATCTCTTTCTGTGCTGTAAATCTATTGACTGCTGTTGGTCCAAAAATATTCTGCCTACCACACAATTGAGCAACATTGTGTATGAATTTCATCGCCATTGCTATGCCAGGTACATTGACCATATGTCCCAAGAATTGGCTGATTGAATCAAACATGTTCCTCTGGCTGTTCGTAATGGGTAGAGTGCAGACTGTACACAACCAGCCTGAGCTTGCACAACTTGTAACAAAATGTCACATTTACGCTGCTAGAGGTGACATAAATTCACACACACGGGCCTATTCTGGAGTCGTAGTCATAAAATTTTACAACATAGAAAGAAGCCTTTTCGCCCATTTTGGCTGTCAGGCATCTATCCAAATCCCATTTTCTAGCACTTAGTCCATAGCCTTTTATGTTCTGGTGTTTCAAGTGCTCATCTAAATGCTTCTTAAATATTGAGGGTTTCTGGCTCTACCACCCTAAGGCAGTGAGTTCCAGATTCCCACCACCATCTGGGTGAAAAGGTTTCCCCCTCAAATCGCCTATAAATTGGGGCAGCAAAGTGGCGCAGTGGTTAGCATTGCTGCCTCACGGCACCGAGGTCCCAGGTTCGATCCTGGCTCTGGGTCACTGTCCATGTGGAGTTTGCACATTCTTCCCATGTTTGCATGGGTTTTGCCCCCACGACCCAAAGATGTGCAGGGTAGGTGGATTGGCCACGCTAAATTGCCCCTTAATTGGAAAAAATTAATTGAGCACACTAAATTCAACAAAAAAAAATTCCCTATAAATCTCCTGCCCCTTAGCTTAAATCTAGGCCCCCGATTATTGACCCCTCTACTAAGGGGAAAGGTTTCTTCCTATCTACCCTATGTCCCTCATAATTTAGTACATCTCAATCAGATCCCCTCTCAGCCTTATTATTGTTCTCTGCAAACAAAAGGGCTATGTCCAAACTGTTATCTGTTTTGTACAATCCGCAAGTGTGGGGAACATTTGGTTCTATATATTGTATTATAGGTATTTGATGCTAACCACTGTGTACCTTGCCAAACATTTTAATGTTCTTCCAACCTGCCTGGCCTTCATGCCAATCCTAACCCACAGTAATAGGGTTGACTTTTAACAGCCCTCTGAAATGTCCTGCCAATCCACTCCGTTATGTTCAAGTAAGTGACTCACCACCTCCTTCTCAAGGGCACTTAGAAATGGATAATAAATGCTGGGTCTTTCCAGCGATGCCAATATCCCATGCACACGTTTTAAAATCTGGAAAAACGTTTAAAGTCAGTGACTCTGAAGGTGACACAGACCCAAATCAATGTTTCCTCTGAATTTTTCTTGGTACTGGGTAGCTATTTTTTAGCAATGAGCACTTGACATTTTAAAAGTCAGGGCTTGTATTCTACTGAAGATTTTCCCCAACCAACTGACTGCATGGCCCAATGCTCTACAGCCTGACCACATGTGCGCGCATCTTGGAGGAAATATTGCCAACATTGTGTTGCAAGTTTTTAGTTTGAAAATAAAACATAGATATAGGAGTTGATGCACCTTTTTGCTTTGATATTTCCCATGTCAGAGTGTTTAGCACCATGTGGATGTATGTAGGAGCTATCCTGCTGAGATTTATTTCTGCAAAATTAAGTAGATGAAAGGATGGAAAGACGTAAATGTAACAACTTTATACAATGTGGTGAAAATGGAATGTGCTGAGGGAGGCAAATTGTTGAGAGTTGGACACATATCTGGCCAAATAAATTTGGAGAATAAGAGCTACTTCTAGGCACAAACGACCAGATGTATTGCAATTGGCCGATTCATCACGATATTCCCAAATGAAAAAATAAAAATTCTGGCTGGCTGAAAATGCTTTCCTTTTTCAAAATGTATTTGTCAGAGAATGTGGGCGTTGCATGCTGGGCCAGTATTTATTGCCCATCCCTAATTGCTCTTGAACTGAGCACTGGGCCGAATTTTGAAGGACATTTTGAGAGTCAATCCCACTGCGGGTTTGGAGTCCCATGCAGACCAGACCAGGTAAGGGCGGCAGATTAAATCCCAGAGCTGAAGGGGTTGGATTATGAGGAGAGGTTGAGTAGACTGGGACTGTACTCGCTGGAATTTAGAAGGATGAGGGGGGATCTTATAGAAACATTTAAAATTATGAAGGGAATAGATAGGATAGATGCGGGCAGGTTGTTTCCACTGGCGGGTGAAAGCAGAACTAGGGGACAAATAAGGGGAAGTAGATTTAGGACTGAGTTTAGGAGGAACTTCTTCACCCAAAGGATTGTGAATCCATGGAATTCCTTGCCCAGTGAAGCAGTTGAGGCTCCTTCATTAAATGTTTTTAAGGTAAAGATAGTTTTTTGAAGAATAAAGGGATTAAGGGTTATGGTGTTCGGGCCGGAAAGTGGAGCGGAGTCCACAAAAGATCAGCCATGATCTCATTGAATGGCAGAGCAGGCTCGAGGGGCCAGATGGCCAACTCCTGCTCCTAGTTCTTATGTTCTTATTTCCTTCCCTGAAGGACATTAGTGAACCAGATGGGTTTTTACGACAACTGACAATGGTTTCATGGTCATCGTTAGACTTGTTAATTATACATTTTAATCAAATTCAAATTTCACCTGCCGTGGTGGGATTTGAATCCTGGTCCCCATAGCGTTACCCAGGATCTCTGGATTATTTGTCCAGTGACAATACCACTATGCTACTGCCACCCCACATTTCATTTACCTGTGTACTTTAAAAAAAAATTAAGTTGTAGGCCTCCTTTTTTCCTCATCTCCTCAGTACATGCATTGAGTCTATTAAGGAAGTCAGGTAATTTTGTGAACTGACAACTAAGTATGAGGTTTACAAAGATTATTTTTGTGGTGGTGCTGTCCTAATGGATATATAACTTGTGTCTGTGTGTTTGCTGGCATGGACAGTGGAATAGAGCCCATGCCCATCCCACCATTACATAGACTTACATAGAATTTACAGTGCAGAAGGAGGCCATTCGGCCCATCGAGTCTGCACCGGCTCTTTGAAAGAGCACCCTACCCAAGGTCAACACCTCCACCCTATCCCCATAACTCAGTAACCCCACCCAACACTAAGGGCAATTTTGGACACTAAGGGCACTTTATCATGGTCAATCCACCTAACCCGCACATCTTTGGACTGTGGGAGGAAACCGGGGCACCCGGAGGAAACCCACGCACATCACTGCCAAATTAAGTTTTCAGATCGTTAATGTATGCTTTGATTTCTTTCAGATAGCTCACCAAGTAAGAGTTCCAGGAGTGGGAGTGAACCATGCGTATTAAACCCATCAAGGTAAAACCTGGCTATCAGAGTTCTTTATTCTCTTCAAAACATGCATCCCCTTCTCGATGTTGGAAAATATCACATTCTGATTTAGAGACCATGATGATATGTGTAGTAGAACACTAAGTTGTAGAGATCCGAATCATTCCTTAATAGGGAGCATCATCATAGTTTTGTCTTCTGGTAAGAAATCTATCCCAATGAAGCTCGTGTGCAATTATGCCCAGTTTTTTCGTGGTAAATATCCAAACCAATCTTCAAATCGGCTCCATATGGGAATGGTGAATGGTGCAGCTTCACAAACCCACCTTAAATTATTCTGTGATTCCAAAGGTCAGCAGCGGCTTTCACTTTTCCTTTGCTAAAATGTAAGAGTGGAAGCCATGAGTTCCAACCCCACTGAGAGCTGGGGAATTTAAATTTAATTAATTAAGATAATTCTGGAATAAAAAGCTTGTGCGAGTATCGGTGACCATATAACTACTGGATATTTTACTTGTTTAAAAACCTACCTGGTGACCAAAAACCATGACTTTGTCTAGTGCCTGGGCATCTGTCCTTATGGCCTGTCTATTGAGACCAAAACTAGGTGTCACCTAACTTTTTTTTTCTCTCTCTCTCTCTCTCTCTCTCTCTCTCTCTCTCTGTCTTGTTTTCTACTCCGTGTTCATTTGTTGCGGGTTGTGATGGTTCCGTCTCTCGGGCACCTTGCTTGGTCAATTTTTCTGCTCTCGTTCACAGCAGGGGAAATCTTCCTATACACCCTTAGTTTGATTGTACCATCTTCTTGCCCTTGTGCTGTTTGTCAGATGTATTTCAAGATGGGTGCAGACAGTATGGAGGAGTTGACGGAAAAATAGCAACTCCTGAGGGGGAGCGAATTCAGCTATCTAATGGTGTGGGACTTTGCAAAAAGCTCTTTGTTCCCCCAGTTACCAAGACCTACACTAAGACAGGATGTAATCCTGTGATTAGTTGGGAGAAGGGAAGATCTACGACATATACATGGGTGGCTGCTGGAGATGGAGAGGGCTGTGTTAGAAGAGATAACGGGGAAGTGGGAATAGGGGATTGGGCTTGGGGCTGGAGGGAGGGGTTTGGAGTGAGATTTTGTATAGGGTAAATTCTACTTCCTCTTGTGCCAGGCTGAGTTTGATACAATATAAAGCAGTCCACAGGGCACACCTGACTAGAGCACACATCAGTGAGTTCTTTCCCAATGTAGAGGATAGGTGTTTGCGGGGACCGGCAAAACCATTCATGTTCTGGTCCTGCGGTAAATTGGCCGAGTTCTGGGTCTCATTCTTTGAGACCATGTTGGAGATGGTGGGCGTTAGGTTGGAGTTGTGTCCACTGGTGACCATCTTTAGGGTGCTGGACTTGTTGCTTGTGGGGAAGGGGGCCGATATCTTTGCCTCTCTGATTGCCCGCCGGTGAGTCCTGTTTGGATGGAGGTCAGCGGAGCCACCTTGCGCCTCGGCATGGTTGGATTTGGCAGAATGTTTCAGGCTGGAAGAAATTTAAATATGCCATTAGGGGGTTGGAGAAAGGGTTTTACTCCAGGTGGAAGCCATTCATCGCTTTCTTCAAAGATCTGTTTGTGGCCAGCAATTTTGGTCCAAGCGGTTAGTGGGTCTTGGGGCTCTGGGGTGTAGTTAGTTTGTAAAAACAAAAAAATGACAAACTAAGATTTGAGTGTTTTTTTTGTTTGAAACTTTTTGCTCTGTTTGGAATAAAATTTATATATTTTAAAAAAGCACCGTTGACAGCAGGTTGACTTTTTAATCTGCCTATTCCTATTTCTAGTTCCCTTTCACACAATTCCCTCATACAATTGGCTATTTCTGGAGACTTACTGAGCTTGGAGGGGTGTTTTGCCTGTTCCTTCCTAGCCTCTTCCCTGTGCTGCTATCCAATGTGTTCCGGGCCCTTAAAAACCTTCTCTGCATATTTGACCCACTTGATCCATTTACACGTTAGTTACTCCCTGCGTACCTTCTCCCATCTGGACAAGCGTTCACCATTAGGGGCTGTTTAGCTCGCTGGCTTTGAAAGCAGACCAAGGCAGCCAGCAGCACGGTTCAATTCCCGTAACAGCCTCCCCGAACAAGCGCTGGAATGTGGCAACTAGGGGCTTTTCTCAGTAACTTCATTTGAAGCCAACTCGTGACAATAAGTGATTTTCATTTCATTTCATTTTTCATTTTGCTGTGATTCAGACATGTGACATTCAGGCGATCACTTAACTGTGCCCACATAGGGGCACCAAAATGCTGCTCTCAGATTAGGGTGACACTGATAAAGCAGAAGAACTGAATCTTTATTAATGTTTAAGACACTAGATAAACACTGAACTCTTTATTTTACTTGCTAAAGTACTGATTACTTGTTACAATTAATCAAATACTAGCCGTTACAGGGTGAGGTTGTCTTTCAATGGATTGTCTTTTTTTGAGTCTCCCCGGAGTCTTTCCGCATTGAGAAAATTCTTGGCCATATACACCCAAGACCTGGGGTCGTCAGTTTGCCCATTACTAGTTAAAACTAGTTACATCTGCTACCTTGTTCTTATCTGTCTTCCTCAAGCAGTGTCTGAAATCGAAGCAGTTTCATGTCTATTACGTCTTATCACACACTGCTTATTAAACAGGCTGGTTTGTTAAACTGCACCCACAGCTGTTCCACAGGTCGTACCTGTGCAACATTGGCTACTTTTCCCATCATACTATGAGGATGTTATGCTGTTAGCCATTCAGCTACACCTATTTTTAATATCCTTTACTGTGGAGTTCCTCATTTGTATTTCACAATTCAAAGAAAATAAATCCCCACCCCCCCCAATCCTGGCCAATAAAATGTTAAGTTTCTGGCTGCTCTGTTTTTAATATAACTTAGGCCATGCTCAAAAATAGAATGTTTGGTGAATATACAAATCAATCATGTGCTTTAAAGGCTCCTTTAGTTGTTAGCAGCAGGTGTGGAGCATGACACGCGTGTTGCCCATTATTTTTCATCAAAGGCATTAATGATGCCTAGTGGTATAAATGGGTTGGTTATATTAAAGCAAGTTCTAAACAATGTCTTAAGGCACTCTTCAATTGGACATTTTATTGCTAGTGGACAGTTATGCAACATATAACCAGCCGTTTTTCTAATCCTTCACTCTGTTAAATCGTGGTGTTGTATAAATTAAAGTGTAGGCACATTTTGATTTACCCAAATTATCGCTCTGCGCTCGAAAAAATTTACAGGAAACTTAATAGATTAAAAGGAGGTTGGTCATAAATATTGGACTTTAAAACCATCAATGGATCTGCCATTAGAATAGTTTCTCCTCCTGTTGAGCAGCATATTGTCAATTGTTTAAGCTGTATTTCCTCCAAATTTTAACCTAATGTGAAAGTTGTTTCTCAAACATGGAAAATGCATCCACCATTTTAATTGCTGAGAAATATCAGATTAACCGTTATTGTGAATGCAAGTGGTTCCCCTATTGGAATCATATCTTGCATAGTTCACAAAGGATGTGAACTAATGCATTGAAAAACAAATGAGCATCCTTGTCTCATTCCCTGCTCATTTTTGAAGAACTTCTCATGAGGCCCTCAGTTGATATGTCTTTTAATTCTGAAGATAGTTTGGAAAGCCTCCTTTATTTCCTTTAATTGCTACATCTAATCACTCTTGAAGGTTTGGAACTGGAAATGTCAGTTGGGTACAATTTCATTGCAGTGATGTGCTAGAAATTCTGATCAGAGCTGTATAATCTCTTCTAGTACAAATGGTGATGCCAGCTCTCAAGAAGGCTCAATGGAAACGAGGTCTGCTGACGAGTGTAGTATGAATGGCAGAAGCACACCATCAGCTTCTCCAAAATTGTCAAAGCCAGTGAGACCTCCAAGACCTTCGCGACCTCCACCTGCCATCCCATCCATACCTGTCAGTACAGCAGGTAAGTCACAGATGAACTAACCCATTGCAGACATGGGGCCATTCCTGGGACAAAACACATTTTATAAGATGTAATAAATTTCATGACTTTGGGGTGCCCCATAGCACTTGAGGAACTTTTGAATTCAAGTCACTCAAACCTATTTGCCTCTTCACCACTCCTACATTTAAGATGCAGCATAAACCCTACTTCTTTAACCAAGCTTTTGGTCACCTATCTCCTTTGACTATTTCAATTTTTATTTGCTTCCACTGTTGTGAAGGGTCTTGGGATATTTTACAGCATTTAAAGGTGCAGCACCAGTTTTGACCCTCTGGGGTAGCTATATTTAAAATTTTATTTGGGAATCTTGGCTGTCACATTCTGATATCCCCGCAGTCCTTCTTCTTGGCCTTTGTTCTGTTGGGTTGCACTGTTTTGTTGTAATATAGATACCATTGTTTTTTGCCCTTTGGTCTCTGGAAGACGCCATTAATTCTTAAGAATCTGACTTTGGCTATCAAGCCACAAGCAACTAGAAACTATTCTGAACCCAATCTGTTCAATTCTTCGTTCTTCATCAGTCATTACTTAAATCTTTCCAATTTTGATTCCTGTCATTTCAACGTTTGGTTATGTTATATGTGCTGCTGCAGTAGTATCGGGGTGAACTGCTTACATTATACCAGTCTTCAATACAGCAAGTAAACGTCAGCGTTCACTTTGAAGTGTTCCAGCTGATCAATTGATCTATTTCTAAAATTAATAGTGTTGTACTGAGTCGCAACCTTTGTTTTCCTGTCAACTTTTTTTTTAAATAATTTTTATTGAAGAGATTTTTTACATGAAAATATTTACCCCCCCTACCCATAGACTATTACAAAATATTCCCTCTTAACAAATATCCCCCCCCGCCCGTCCCCCCGCGCGCGCTGTCCCTCCCCCCCGCGCGCGCTGTCCCTCCCCCCCTTCCCCCCCCCAAAAAACAAACAAAGCAACAATTAACATCAAACATGAACTGCGAACAAATTTGTCCGCATTACAACCTTAAACAGCTGCTGCTGCGACCTCTGCACCCTATCTTTGAGCCAAAAAGTCGAGGAAAGGCTGCCACCGCCTGAAGAACCCTTGTACCGACCCTCTCAGGGCGAATTTGACCCTTTCCAACTGGATAAAGCTTGCCATGTCATTAATCCAAGTTTCCACGCTTGGAGGCCTCGCGTCCTTCCACTGTATCAGTATCCTTCTTCGCGCAACTAGGGACGCAAAGGCCAGTACTCCGGCCTCTCTCGCCTCCTGTACCCCCGGCTCCACCCCAACCCCAAAAATCGCTAGTCCCCATCCTGGTTTGACCCTGGATCCCACCACCCTCGACACCGTCCTTGCCACCCCCTTCCAGAACTCCTCCAGTGCCGGACATGCCCAAAACATATGGACATGGTTCGCTGGACTTCCCGAACACCTGACACATCTGTCCTCGCCCCCAAAGAACCGACTCATCCTTGTCCCCGTCATATGGGCTCTATGTAGCACCTTAAATTGAATGAGGCTAAGCCTCGCACACGAGGAGGAAGAATTAACCCTCTCCAGGGCATCAGCCCATGTCCCATCCTCTATCTGCTCTCCCAGCTCCCCTCCCACTTGGCTTTCAGCTCCTCTACTGATGCCTCCTCAGCCTCCTGCATTACTTTGTATATGTCCGATATCCTCCCCCCTCCGACCCAGACCCCCGAGAGCACCCTATCGCTCGCCCCCCTGCTGGGGAGCAAGGGGAACCCTTCCACCTGGCGTCTAGCAAATGCCTTCACCTGCAGATGTCGAAACACGTTTCCCGGGGGGAGCCCGAATTTCTCCTCCAGCTCTCTCAGGCTCGCAAACCTCCCATCTACAAACAGATCCTTCAGCTGCCTGATGCCCACCCTGTACCAGCTCTGGAATCCCCGTCCATGTTCCCCGGGATGAATCTATGGTTCCCTCTTAACGGTGCCTCCATCAGACCTCCCACTTCCCCCCTGCGTCGCCTCCACTGCCCCCAGATCTTGAGGGTGGCCGCCACCACCGGACTCGTGGTATACCTCGTGGGAGGGAGCGGCCATGGCGCCGTTACTAGGGCCCCCAGGTTTATGTTGCCACAGGACGCCCTCTCCATTCGTTTCCAAGCTGCCCCCTCCCCTTCCATCATCCACTTGCGCACCATCGATACATTAGCCGCCCAGTAATACCCCGAAAGGTTGGGTAATGCCAGCCCTCCACTCTCCCTACGTTTTCCTGTCAACTTAAGGAATGTAAACATCATTGCTAATTTTTAGTCTTGCTGCATTTTTACATACAAGAGGTTATCACCTCTAGGTGCTTCATTTGATACGAAAATTCTGAAGTTTTCATTGCTTCATACAAGTTGACTTTTTTTTTGTAACTTTATTTTTTTAAATTGCTAACTCTTATTTTAAATACTCATTTATTTTGTACTGCTTACCAAAAAAGGGGGAAAGTACATTAGAGCATAATTCAGACTTGATATCTTCCTGACACTGCGATTAATCCTAACTTAGGTTCAGGATTTTGAGCAGTCTATCAAACTGTCCCTTTATCACTTTTTATAAAACCATGAGCATTCCTGAATTCCGATTAAATTTTCACCCTAAGCTTTTGTTAAGCTCATTTATCCACAAGACAGTTTCATGAATGGGCACGCTGAAAATTATCTGCGGCAGCAACATGAATTTATATAGTGCTTTTGAAACCGTGGAAACCCCCAAGGCACTTGCCCAAGCATTCTTCTGGCAATAGTGGAGAGGTGGGAGGGGATATTGGGGAGAGTGATCAAAAACCTAACTGAAGAGCTGAATATTATGAAGGGACTTCAAGAAAAATGTTTATAATGCTGAGGATTAGTGTTTCAGTTCCTGATTGTCATTTCAAACATGTCTGATTTACAACACATGGAAGAAACAAAGTCAATATTTTTGATGTAGTTCATGTATTTCAGATTTCTTGTGTGGAGTTTCATACCAGCAATTATGGATTTTAATGTTCAATTAACATGGCTGCATCGTTCCTTTGTCTCAGCTACCCTTCAAACACTTCAAAACTTACTGCTCTGGCACTATTTAAAAAAGCAATTGAAGGCCCTTCCTTTATTTTTTGAACCATGTTAAGAGAACTGCCGTGAAAGTTCAATCCCGTTTTTAAAACATTTGTCGTTGTGTTAAGTTTGAGCAGGCTTGCTTTTATATCGAGTCATAAAGAGTTCTTCACAAAGGAGAAATAAATACCGAGCTCTCGTTGAAGAGTTGAATAGATTTAAAATATAGGATTTGAGGAAACCTTTTGAAATTAGAGGGAGCGGTAACAGGGCAGGTGATTAGGAAGGGAGCTATGCAGTGTTTGAGCCAACTGAAAGCTGTATCACTGGTGTTGGAGCAGAGGGAGGACATGCAGAAAGCAAGAAGCAAAGGGCCAATGGATGTCTGCTGTAATGTAAAACCAGAATAGATTGTAGAACCATTCCTTCTGTTTGGAATTTCTTTTAAAATATTTTTATTAAAGCATTTGCAAAAATTTTATAACAATAACAAGCAAAACAATAATAACATAAACAACAACATGGTAAACTAGACATTTCCCACCCAACCCCTTCTGTACATCCCTTAACCATATTGCACCTACCCTTCAGAATGCTGCTTCTGCTGACATTTTAATTTTCGCCGAGAAAGTCGACGAATGGCTGCCACCTCCGAGAGAACCTGAGCATTGACCCCCTCAAGGCAAACTTTATTTTCTCCAGCTTGATAAACCCAGCCATGTCACTGACCCAAACCTCTCGCTCGGGGGCTTCGAGTCCCTCCACATTAAAAGGATCCATCTCCGGGCTACCAGGGAGGCAAAGGCCAGGACATCGGCCTCTTGTACTCCCTGAACTCCCGGGTCTTCCGACACTCCGAAGATCGCCATCTCTGGACTCGGCACCACCCGCGTACCTAGCACCTTGGACGTTGCCTTGGAAAACCCCTGCCAGAATCCTCCAAGCTTCGGACATGCCCAAAACATGTGGACATGGTTTGCTGGGCTTCCCGCACACCTCGCACATCTATTTTCTACCCCGAAAAACTTGCTCATCCTCACTGCTGTCATGTGTGCCTGGTGGACCACCTTAAACTGTGTTAGACTGAGCCAAGCACATGATGAGGAGGAATTAACCCTGCTTAGGGCGTCCGCCCACAGACCCGCCTCTAACTCCCCACCGAGCTCCTCCTCCCACTTGCCCTTCAGTTCCTCCACTGGGGTCTCCTCCGCCTGCAACAACTATCCAACACTTGATATCCAACACTTTCTCCCCTCCCCCACCCAGGTACCGGACACTACTCTGTCCTATATCCCCCGTGGCGGGATCAGCGGGAAAGCCAACACCTGTTTCCTCAAATCCCGGACTTGTAAATTTCTAAAACCATTCCCCTGCGTCAGCTTGAACTTGTCCTCCAGCGCCTTCAGACTGGGAAAACCCCCGTCTAGGAATAGATCTCCCATCCGTCTAATTCCTGCTCTCTGCCAACTTCGGAACCCGCCATCTATCCTGCTCGGTGCGAACCTGTGGTTATTGCAAATTAGGGTCTAGACTGACATACCCTCCACCTTCTTATACCTCCTCCATTGCCCCCAGATCCTCAACGCCGCCAACACCACCGGGCTAGTGGAGTAACGGGCCGGCGAGAACAGCAGAGGTGCTGTTACCAGTGCTCCCAAACTGGTGCCTTTGCATGACGCCGCCTCCATCCGCTCCCATGCCGACCCCTCCACCATTACCAACTTCCTAATCATCGCTATATTCGCCGCCCAGTAGTAGTTGCAGAAGTTCGGCAGCGCCAACCCACCCCGACTGCGCTCCAACAACATTTTCTTCACCCGCGGGGTTTTATTCGCCCACACAAAGCCCAAAATAATCTTGTTTACCCACTTAAAAAAGGCCTTGGGGATGAAGGCGGGGAGGCACTGGAAGACAAATAAAAATCTGGGGAGGACCGTCATTTTCATCAGTCTGTACCCTCCACGCCAACGATAACGGGAGCATAGCCCATCTTTTAAAAGTCGCCCTCCATTTGCTCCACCAGCCGGGTGAGGTTGAGCCTATGTAATGCCTTCCATATTTCCAGGTAGCGAAACGCTCCTCTCTACCGTCCTGAATGGCAGCTTCTTCAGTTTCCTCCCCTGCCCCCTTGCCTGGAGCACAAACAATTCCATTTTTCCCATGTTCAATTTGTACCCTGAGAACCTGTCAAATTCCCCCAATATCTGCATAACCTCCCCCATCCCCTCCACCGGGTCCGAGACGTACAAGAGCAGATCGTCCGCGTACAGCGAACCCCGGTGCTCCAAACCCCCCCCCCCCGCCACCTCCTTAATGCTCTCAGCACCATGGCCAGTGGCTCTATAGCCAGAGCAAACAGCAACGGGGAGAGGGGGCACCCCTGCCTCGTCCTTCAGTGTAGCCTAAAGTACCCCGACCTCAGCCGGTTCGTGCGCACACTCGCTACCGGCGCCTGGTAGAGCAATCGCACCCAGTTGATGAAGCCCTCCCCAAACCTTCCCAGCGTCTCCCAAAAATACTCTCAATCCACCCGATCAAAAGACTTCTCTGCGTCCATCGCAACCACCTCCTCTCCTTCTGAGGGCATCATAATTACATTCAGAAGCCTCCGAACGTTAGCATTGAGCTGTCTACCCTTAACAAATCCGGTTTGGTCCTCCCTATCACCCCGGGACACAGTCTTCTATCCTAGTGGCCAAAATCCTAGCCAGCAGCTTGGCATCTACGTTCAAAAGGGAGATCGGCCTATATGACCCACATTGCTCTAGGTCCTTCTCTCGTTTAAGGATGAGTGAAATCGAGGCCTGCGACATAGTTCGATTCCCCCCTCTTTAGCCTCATTAAAGGTCCTCGTCAGCAGTGGGCACAACACCTCTGAGAACGTCTTATAGAATTCTACCGGGTAGCCGTCCAGCCCCGGAGCCTTGCCCAGCTGCATGCCCTCCAGTCCTTTAACAATTTCCTCTTCTTCAATCGGGGCCCTCAGCCCCTCGACCAGGTCCTCCTCCACCCTCGGAAACCTCAACTGATCAAGGAACAGCCTCATCCCTTCTACACCAGGTGGGGGTTCCGACTCATATAATTTGCTATAAAATTCTTTAAAAACGTTGTTCATCCCCCCCCCCACCCCTCCCCATGGTCAACAACTCAAACTCTGTGTGTCGTTTCCGACGCTCCCTCAGGAGCTCCGGGGCCTCTGCATATCTCCTATCCACTCGAAGTATCTTCCCCACTATCTCGTTCCACCTTATCTCTATGGAACCAAATCAAAATTAGTTTCCCTCTTACAACTGCCTTCAGAACCTCCCAAACCACCGCTGCTGATACCTCACCCGTATTGTTTGTATCCAAGTAATTCTGAATGGACTTACTCACCTGCCTGCAGACTGCTTTGTCCGCTAACAACCCCACATCCAGCCTCCACAGCGGGCGCTGCCCTCTCTCCTCACTCAACCGCAAATCCACCCAAAGCGGGGCATGATCAGAGACTGCAATCGCCGAATATTCTGTCCCCACAACCTTTGGAATTAGCGCCCTGCTTAGAACAAAAAAAATCAATGCGGGAGTAAATTGGAATTTCAATCATGAAAAGAGGTTCAGGGTTGTCAAATAATTTAATCATTGGGAAATGACTAGCTATTAAGTATAGCATTGGGTGATATATTTTTGTCACTTACACAAATCTTACTAAGTCTCTCCGCTTCTTTTTGCCATCAGCCTGTGAAAATGGATGTCCAGTTCCCTTGGAGAATGGCCCTTCTTCTACTATTCCACCTACAAACAGCGTTGCGCCTGCAGCTGTAACAAAAAGTGAACCGGACGCACCACCCAGTAACGGTGCAGCACCACCTCCTGCTATATCCATTTCTCCTGGTGACCGGGCGTTAAATACAGTTAGCAAAGGTCCACTTCCACCTGGGTAAGAATACTTTATTAAGGATGTTCTATGTAAAGAATAGGCAACCTCTCAGTACAATTGTGGAAAATATTTTAATTTGAAGCTCTTTCTCTTTTGTCAGGGCAGCCCAGGTCAGTTTCACAGTAACCTAATGTCGTCCAAACGTCTGAGCTACAAATAAATTTCCTGTTACATGTGTTTCTTAAGATGGTACTGAATACATATTTGTCACAAGCCAAGATAACCATTATAATGGGTTCTTAATCTTTTGATTAGTGATATAAATATATTTAATACAAACTAAATTTAGTGATCTAGAAGTGTGTACCAATATTTAATAGGGCAAGTTCTACTCTTCTAGGCTCACCCAGATTGATGCTTGTATTTTAATTTGCTGAAGAGATTGCCTCTTCGTGTCCAAAGCTATGCACATTAGGTGGGGCTACGGGGTTAGGGCGGGAGAGTGGGCCGAAGTAGGGTGCTCTTTCAGAGGGTTGGTACAGACTCGAAGGTCTATGGATTAATCGATTCATCCCTCCTCACAGCAGAGAAATTTAATCTGGAAGTGTTTTCTGATCCTGAACATCTGATATCTGTACACTTCCAAGGATCTGAAATATTGTTGGCTGAGTAGCAAAGCAGAAATCACTTGCATGTCACAAGAGTTCCGTGCAAATTGAAATTTTGGATTTCATGTTGAAGGTTCTGCAAAGGGTCTGAGTTGTGGAGGTTTATATTCAGCCAAAATTGCATAGATGAGTCTGGCCCATTAAAAAATTTGGTGATGCTAGTGGCAGAAGAGTAATATTGTAAGACACTAATCCATGATTGAGATTTGGAGAGCCGGTGCAGACATGATGGGCCAAATGGCAGCCTCCTGCACTGTAACACTTCTGTGATTGTATTTCTCCAGTCTTCCAGACTTGGACACAATACTCCAGTTGGTGCCGAACCAATGATCTTTAACGATTTAGTATAAATTATTGCTTTGTATTTCATGCCTCTATTAATAAAGCCAAGGATCCCATATGCTTTACAATCTGTCTTCTCAACTTGTCCTGTCAACTTCAAAGATTTGTGTACATGCACATCCACAGGTGTCACTGATCTTGCAACTCCTTTACAAATTGTTCCTCCCTCATCTTTTCTGCCAAAATGTATCACTTCACACTCTTCTGAATGCTTTTTTTTTATCAAACAATTTTATTGAGGTATTTTTCGGCACTGTAAACCATTACAGATAACAACAAAAAAAAACAAAAGGCAAAAATGTGCAAACATCAACATAAAATCAATACTTCAATCGAACCATACTGCACAAGCCCACTCCTCTCCACACTCTTTTGAATGCTTGAACAAAAGGATATGCAATATTTTAAAAGTCAGAAACGATTGATCATGTAAATTTACCGGTGATGATTTAAAAAAAATTTAAAGTACCCAATTATTTTTTTTCCAATTGAGGGGCAATTTAACATGGCCAATCCACCTACCCTGCGCATTTTCTGGGTTTGTGGGGATGAGACCCACACAGACACGGGGAGAATGTGCAAACTCCACACAGAAAATGACCCAGGGCTGGGATGGAACCTGGGACCTCGGCGCCGTGAGGCAGCAGTGCTAACCACTGCACCACCGTGCCACCCTGGTGATGATCAGAGTCATCTGATTGATACATTTCTTTCTGCTTCAAAGATGTGAATGCAGGTCAGTAACTCATGCAAATTTATGGGTCTTGTAGCAGTTGATTTTTCTTGAGGAATGAACTTCTTCATTCCTACACGCAACTATGGATGTGACCAAAGCGGAAATCTAGATATAACCGGTCTTATTCCTGGAGTTGACGCTTCAGAATTGCTTCTTAAAAAAATGCAGGGAATGCATTTTCAGTTTTTTTTTTTTAAATCACTTCCCTCCCCCATGCCCATGTATTCCCACTGCTTCACTCTGTCTAAATGTTGTTAGGGAGATTATGGAGGCAGCAATTCCCTTTCATAATATTGGGGAATGGATGGGCAGGGAGAGATATGTAATTGTTCATGTGCTTCTGCTCTCTACATCAGATATTTTGCTTATTTACTTTCCACAGCTGGGAGCAGAGGGTGGATCAGCACGGCAGATTGTATTTTGTGGATCACATTGAAAAACGAACAACGTGGGAAAGACCACAGCCATTGCCTCCAGGGTAAGTCGGATAATATGTGGACTTGGAATGTTCATCAATAAGTGGTTATTCTTGAGTAACTAGCTCATAAATCTATCCATTTTCCTTCCATCTGGTGATAAAAAATAAAATGCGGGAGCAATGATGAAAAATAATGAGTTCACATCTTCAGCAGAAGTTCCCAACCAGTGTGCCGCGGCTTCGTTTTCAGCTCCGTTGGTCAACACCTCCGCGTTCTGAAGAATGTCGGGAATTCCACATATGGGCTGGCCGAGGGGCGGCACATGTGCGGTTCGTATTTTTTATATTGGTAATCCAGACTGTGCATGTGCCGGCTGGGAAAGGTCCACACGTATGCAGTTCGGATTTTTCTTATTTTCTACATTGGTCAGGTGGGCCTCACCAATGTTTTTTTTTAAAAATATCCCAACTGCGCATGTGTGGCCCTTTTCCGGCTACTGCATGTACGGAGATACCAAGTTCTTTGGAAATTGGAGGTGCTGACTATGGAACAGACGACGAAGGCCTTGTGCATCTCGACAAAAAGCGAAAGTAGAAAAAGGACGCAAAAAACCTGGGAGAAGAAAGGGTGACGGAGGAAGGTTGAAAAAAATAACAAGAGAGAAGACCGAGTGAAGCAAAGTGACACTTTTCCAGTTGGGAGGAAGACCAGCGTAAGAAACAGGAAGGAATAAATTTAAACGGATAAACCAGCTCCAGTTAGTGAAAAGCCCATAAGGAGAAGACCTTGGGTGAGGTGGGCTGCTAAGGAGAAGCTCTAGTAGGTGAAGAGTCCTCAAAAGAAGCCTCGAAGATCCGAGAACGCAACTGAAGATTGGTAACTTCATGCTCCGTGGCATTGGAGCAAGGATACACCTTTTGGATGAGTAGTTTTCGGCTTTGCACGGCCGAAGGTCCAAAATTGTGCTTATAAATTGATGCTTGAGGGTATTTATTTGCAGTGCGATGTGTTTGACCATAGCTTGCCATGAATAAGTTCTTGAAGAAAAATGAAAAATCCCACTCTGATTCACATGTGACTGAAAGAGCAGCACCTCAGGAGAAAAACGGACAACTACTTGACCTTTGGATTTTTGTGGGCTGGTGATACCTCTTGCCCTGCCCCAAAATGCTTAATTTGTAGGGAGATGCTCTTGAACGTGGCAATGGTACCAAGTAAGTTGAAGTATAATTTCAATACAATACACCATTCACTCTCCAGCAAGCAGTCCTTCAAATGCCTGAGAGAACAAAATGTAAAACAAAATCAATGTATGATGGAGCGTGTTTAAAATTATGCGCAGAAGAAAAATTACCTGGTGGCTGAACCCAGAGCAAAATCACAAAGCTGTACACCTTTGCTGAAGCCCTAATTCAATCAGCATGCAAAGGTATTGAGATTAAAATTGGGAGCTGATGCTGCCAAAGACATAGGCAACGTTCCTCTTTCTGATAGTACAATCTAACAGCATGTTGATGAAATGTCAGTTGATATTGAACACCTGTTTCAACAGAAATTAGAAATATGAGTGGAAAATTTCCCTGAAGATTTCTCCACAGATATTAATGATCACTGCTAGCTCTTAGACAATGTCAGGTATGCTGCTGGGGATTCAGTCGAAGAGAATTTCTTCTTTTGTAAAGAATTGCCAGTCATGCAACCTGAGAGGAAACTTTTTGTGTCACAACTGCTTACCTGGAGGGAAATTATCTTTGCTGGACCAAGTGCAATAGCATCTGCAGTAATGGCGCAGCTTGCATGATGGAAAAGGTAAAAGGATTCCTGAGTAAGGTGAAGGAACAGAATCCTGAGATCCATTCCAACCACAATCCTGCAATGTGAAGCCGTTGTTGCCAAAATAATGCCATCTGAGTTAGCTGCAGTGCTAGACCAAATTGTGAAAATCGGGAATTGTGAAGTCACGTTCTTTGAAATCACGCCTGTTTCCTATTTTGTGTGAAGAGATGGGAGTCGAGTACTGGAGTACAAGAGGAATTTTCAGAGCTCGGGGTGGATCATACACTGAAACTAAAGTTTGCAGAGACACCTCTGGATACAGTTTGGTTGCTTGCAGGAAAAGAATATCCATCTATTTCAGATTGCGTTATAGCAATACTCGTACCATTTCCCGCAATGGACCTGTGTAATTTGGCGATCTCGACTCTGGCTTATGTAAAATAAACGAAGCCTGTCAGTGGAGCAAGACCTGAGAGTTCCCGGTCATCAGTTCCTCCCTGGATCAAGAGACTCTGTTAACAGGCCCAGGTGTCACATTAACAATGGTGGTAAAATGCTGCTCACAATATTCCCTTCATTTATGAACTTTCGCATTGAGCAATGCTAACTTTCAAAAAACTGAAATTTGAAAATTGAAATCTTTAATGAGAAACACTTTTAGAATTGTGTACATTTTCAATAAAAAAATATTGTATTCAACATACAAATGGTGATGAGGCTTTCATTCTAAACTTAAACTAATGAAAATTGTATTAAATTTTGACTTCATGTGTTTTCGGGAAGTTTTAGAGGTAAAAGGATTTTGCTCGAGGGCAGCTTAGTCGGAGAAGATAGGAGATGTGCCTCAAAATCTTTTATACTATAAAGGTGTGCCATGACAGATAAAAGGTTGGGAACCACTAATTATGGGTGCTTCAAATGCAACCTGTTTCGCTTTTAGGTAGTATTTTCATTGCAGAACATTTAATGGAAAATGAATTTTTCTAAGATAAATGATTACATTTATTTTTCTGAATGTTTCTGTCAGCTGCAACTCTCCTCCAATATAATGATAAAGAAAGTATAAATTATATCTCACTTAAACTCTAGGCCTGTGCTTCCCAACCTAAACTCTAGGCCTGTGCTTCCCAACCTTTCTCCCAATGTGACCACATTTTAATGCCTCAGACCCCAGAAAAGTTTGGCGGGGGGTGGGGGGGGGGGGGAAGAGAGAAATGAATGAGGCTTCAGTTGTTGAACATGGACCAAGGGGAAACTTTATTTGCTGAGTCCTGGGTAAAGGGCCTCAGATGTCAAAAAACAGCCATAGTTCTGTGTCGGCCGTTGTTGCCTCGGAGTTCATTACCCTAAAATCTCACCTTCAACCCCAGTGGGAGTCCTGACCTACAGTTTGGGAAACCTTGCCCTAGGCACTAGCCTCCGCCAGCCCAGCGGATACTTGACAACTCAACATATTCCCAGGATTAAATGTGGCTTCTTGCTTAGCTGTATGGTCCAGGGGCAAAGTACTTAACCTCTGAGCCATAGGACAGCCAGGTCTATTATTTCTCTTGATGATATTTAACTCTACATGATTACTACATATTTGGCCCAGTTAGCCTCAACAATCCTCATCATAGAATCATAGAATTTACAGTACAGAAGGAGGCCATTTGACCCATCGAGCCTGCACCGGCCTTTGGAAAGAGCACCCTACCTAAGCCTACACCTCCACCCTATCCCCATAACCCAGTAACCCCACCTACCCTTTTTTATGGACACTTAGGGCAATTTTATCATGGCCAATCCACCTACCTCCTCCCACCTGGACTGTGGGAGGAAACCGGAGCATCCGGAGGAAACCCACAAAGACACTGGGAGACGTGCAGACTCGGCACAGACAGTGACCCAAGCCGGGAATTGAACCTGGGACCCTGGAGCTGTGAAGCAACTGTTAACCACTACTACCGTGCTGCCCTCATGTCATTCACTAATTCAATGCCGCATAATCATGTACTAAAAACAAGAAAGTGCATGAAATACTCAGCTGGGTCTAGCAGCATTTGTGGAGAAAGAAACCAAGCTAACTAATCCAACCATGCATGACTCTTCAGAACTAAAGGAGGGTAGAAATGTGATGACTTTCATGTCATTGAAAGGGAAGCGAGGGAACAAGACCAAAGGAATGTCTGGTATTGGGTAGACGGGAAAGATTAAATGACAAGGATGTCTTGGAACAAAAAAACAAAGGGGGCAGTAATGGTTGTAGTAAAGAAACCAAGTATTTGTCCAGATTGAGTGCATATGCCAGAAAAGCGAACTGTCCAAAAGCAAAAACATGAAAAACAAAATTCAGACAGGCACAGCAAAAAAAAATCAAATTGGGGGCAGAGTTCACAATCTGAAATTGTTGAACTCAATAATATTGAGTCATAATCATGTAAATAGCAACTTCTCCTGATTGCTGATCAAGGTCCGGCTGTCTCTTTTGTAGCTTTATTCAAATGATTTTGATTTCTCCAGCTCCTTCACAGAATGATTCTTTGCAGAAGGAGACCATTCAGACCTTCGTGCCTGTGCTGCACGAGTTTATACCATACACTGATTACTTGTGATATGCATTGTGGATTGTGTTTTAAAGTTGAACTGCTGGCGCGTAGTGAAGTAACCATAGTAGCACTGTCAACCGCAGTTTCCAGTCTTTAATTCTAAACCATTAAACGTGAACCCATAAGCTGTTTTGTGAAGATTGCTGCATTGAATCTCATAACAAAGCCAGTACACAGATTGCACATCATTCCCTTACGTCTTTGTGATCTGTTTGCTTATTATCCTTTCATTAGGCCACAGATGAAGCTTGTCCTTCCAGGGCAATGTGACTTGAGTGACTTTAACCCTTCCCTATAAATTGTATCAGCTGCCTAGATAACAACTCTTCATCTTATCTCTCCTTCTCTAGCTGAAGTAATCAGTCATGTCTCATCCCTGCAAATGCGTGGATCTCCAGATATACCAGCTCTAATTTCATTTCCCATAGTACCTAATGCCTATGTCAAGCATTACAGTGGTCATGATAATGTTCGTTCCATTAAAACCTATTTCACAACTTAAAATGTGGGGTTTGCTCTTCATAACATTTTAGAAACTCATTCCAGCAGAACTGCAATCATTAATCCCTCTTCCCAATTCTTTCCTGATAGCTGGGAGCGGAGAGTTGACGAGAGGCACAGGATTTACTATGTTGACCACATTACCAGGACGACTACATGGCAGCGGCCCACGGTAGAGTCGGTCAGGAATTTTGAGCAGTGGCAGTCGCAGAGAAATCAGCTTCAGGGAGCCATGCAGCAGTTCAACCAGAGATTTATTTATTCGGTAACTAATTTACTAAGCTACCTTTGGGACCTTTAAAGGAGATAATTGAAAATCAACATTGTGATGTTAGCACCTACTGAAGCGTTGTCTCCACTTCAATCCAATAACCAGTTATTTTTCCTTCCAGCATATCTAATGTATTTTTTCACTCTTATTTTCATTAAAACCTAGCCAGATTGGTTTAGCATTTTGAAAGGCAAAAAGACATCCTCCGAATTCTCCCCCTGCATGACTGTCAATCTGCCTATGTCTCCCCTTAACCTCCAAGATGATGTTTAGTTTTTGATGATCTGTTAAGACACGCTTGATAGTGCTTGCATATGTCATTTTTACTTTGTGGCGCATGTGGCACGAACCACATTTAAAAGCAAAATGTCCTGATTGCCAATGTTTTCATTTTCAGTATCCTGAGCAGGTGGTGCCAGCTGAATTTGACCCACTTGGCCCCATGCCAACCGGATGGGGTAAGTAAAGTTGAAGCATACCTAAACAAAATGAAACACATTGCTTTTAAACATTAATTTATAATGATACATGTGACTCAGTTAGGTTTATTGCTTGTAGGGGATTATTTCTGTTCATATGAAGCACATTATGTTACCAACCTTTACTAATTAAAAAACTTAATGTTCTTGTAGAAAAGAGAACAGACAGCAATGGTAGAATGTATTTTGTAAACCACTTAACACGTACCACTCAGTGGGAGGATCCAAGGACAGAAGGGTGAGTAAAACATTTAAATTATATATAATATATACAAACTAAAGTGTGCAATTAAATTAATATAGAATGATGGATGCCACATTGGAATTCGAAGTACCATGTGGTTCACAATTTGCAAGTGTAGAATGCTGTTGATTCGCAATCATCTGAATTCTGAAATTGGATTTTATCTTAAAATGTCTGCCCTGATGTGAAAAAAACATTTGTTCAAGTTTTAGGGTGGAAGGGTAACAAATGGTGGCAACAACTTGTGTTTATGTAGAATCGTTAACATATTAAAATATCCCTTGCACATTCTCCCCGTGTTTGCGTGGGTTTCGCCCCCACAACCCAAAGATGTGCAGGCTAGGTGGATTGAACACACTAAATTGCCCCTTAATTGGAAAAAAATTAATTGGGTACACTAAATTAAAAAAGAAAATAAAAATAAATATTAAAATATCCTAAAGCACTTCACAGGGGCATTTTAAAATAAAACATGACACTAAGCCACATAGGAAGATATTAAGTCACCAAAAGCTTTATCAAAAAGGTAGATTTTGAGCATATTAAGGAGGAAAGTGTGGTAGAGAGTCGGAGAGATGGAGGGAGGGTATTCTGAGCTTCGGGCCCAGGCAATTAAAGGAGTGGTCACCTGTGATGGAGTGATTAAAATTGGGGATGCACAAGAGGCCAGAATCGGAGGAGCACAGATATAGTGTTGTGGGGCTATAGGAGATTGCAGAGATGTGGAAGGGTAAAGTAATGGAGGGATTTGAAAGCCAGGATTAGACATTTGAAAGCAAGATGTTGCTTGACTTAAGAACCAGTGTAAATCGCCAAGTCCAGGAGTGATGGGTGAATCGGCCGTGTTGCGAGTTAAGATGGGGGCAGCACAGTTTTGGATGTTCTCAAGTATGTGGAGGATAGAATGTGCAAGGTGAACTGGCAATGCATTAGAATAGACAAATCGTAACAAAAGGCATGAATGGGGGTTTCAGTGGCAAATTAGATGTGAAGGATGATGCCAGGTGATATGGAGATGGATTTGACCAGCCTTAGTGAGGCACAAACATACGGTCAGAAGCTCTCCTTGAGATCAAATGTGACACCAAGGTGAAGAACGGACAGGTTTAATCTCTAGACTGCTGCCAGGGAGAGGAATGGAGTCCGTAGCCAGGGAACTGAGTTTGAAATGGGGACTGCTGGCTTCAGTCTTCCCAGTATTTGATTAGAGGAAATTTCAGCTCATCCAGTACTGAATGCAAGATATGCAGTGTGATTTAGCAACAGTGGAGGAGTCGAGAGAGGTGGTGAACGAGAACTGGGAGTCATTAATGTACATGTGAAAACTAAGGCCATGTTTTTGGGTGATGGCGCCAAAGGGCAGGAAATGGGAGGGGGGCCAAGAATGGATCCTTGGGGACACAAACGGTAATGGTCTCGGGATCGGCAAGAGAAGCCTTTGCTAGTGATTCTCTGCTCTGATTCTATAGCTAAGAATAGAACAAGATGAGTGCAGTCACATCCAACCAGACGACTATGGAGTGATGCTGGAAGAAAATGGTGTGGCCAACTATGTTGAGGTCTGTAGGCAGGTTGGGAAGAATGAGGGAAAAGTTACCTTTGTCGCAGTCACATAGTGCCATTTGTTATTTTGAAAGAGCAGTTTTAGTTGGGGTGCAGAGTAACAAAGTTCAAAACAGCATGATGTTGTACTTGAGCATGTCAATGCCAGTCAGCAATGAATATCTAATAGGAAATCGTGCCAAAAATTAGACTACATATGTGTGGTGTACTTGGCCACCTCATATGGTGGCAACAAAAGCATGCAGAAAATGTAAGTCAATGCAGTCCGCATCCATCCAAAAGAAACAAATCAACTAGTGGGACAGTCTCTTCAACTCCAAAGCATGGCTCAACCACAGACACTGACTGATCTGTATATGTCTAATATTTTCTGTTTTGATTTCAGTGATTTTTTGCAGTTCTGGCAGACACTTTCTTTGAAAGTAATCCCCGGTGTACCCTTCAGAATCAGCAGTCTATCCACCCTTCTTAGAAGCAATCACTTGCCTAACCTCAAAGGAGGCCGTGTATAATCTGTTTTGATGTAAAAAGAGGGGATAGTGCAACATGACACCCAATTGCACCACTAACAGTGCAGGAGACATTTCTCAAGTCTGAGAAGTGCTGCTGAACTCTATACACAAACTTCTAAGAAATCCTGGATATATGCATCTTGACATTTTAAGCAGACCCACAGGGAAATTGCAAAGTAACGACAAAGCTAAAACATGAGAGTTTCCCAAGTTCACATTGAAATGGACCAGCTTGGAACTGGCCCCTTAATACCCACACCTTTTTTTGAAAAGGAAAGGTGTCTGGTGCCATAAGGTTTGACCCTGCAAATAAATTCTTGAATCCAAATCTCTGCTTGGTGATGAGTGGGGTGATGGGTTGGAAGTGGCCCTTATCATCTGTGCTGTGAGAGAAATGGCCCATAAATAAAATGCTCTCATTAGTTAGATCATGAGTTGCCTTTAATTCGTTGGATGTGTCTTGAGATGCTATGCTGGTAATACAGTATATAAAATCCATAGCCAGGTACTTTTCACAGAGGTCTGCTATCTGTGAACGTTCGGGTTTCAATGGCAAATCTACGGTTGTATCTTCGCCTTCTTTACATTTCAGGGTTATGTAATGTCTCCTTAATGCCTGCTCACTTTCCTTCTGATTTGTGAAAAAAGAAACCACATAGGTCAAATTTGTGGACTGAAACCATTGAAGTATCATAACATGAGGCAATAATTGGAGTTGGGGACAACTATGCTTCACTTATTTACATGATTGATTCGCTTAAACCACTCACTTTGACTAATGCTTAATTAATGTTTAAAATGAAAAGAGAAACTAAATAATAATCGCTTATTGTCACAAGTAGGCTGCAATTAAATTGGACTTGTGCCTTTTACATTGAAGTTAAACTGAATAGACCAGTCATTCCAATAATTAGAAGAGGGAGGATGAGTTGAGAACTAACTGGAACCTGCAATGAGAGATGTCGTAAATAATAAATGAAAACCAAAAGGATATTATTAATACCAGTCTGTAATATGTGAACTGTGACATTTTTCAAAACTTAAATTTTGATTCCAGCATTTGTGGTTTCAAGCCAAAACCTTCTGATTTGTTTTTAATCTATACAATCCTTTCCGGTGGCTACATTGTCTGATGAGATGGAAGCTTACTATTTGTGATACACTGTGGTGCAAGTTTGATGTAGTGTCACAGGAGGGAAAAAGAAGCCTCTTCTGCGGTGTTATTTTGTGTGATTGTCCACCATGCAGACTTCAGCAGATCATGTTTGTTTGCTCATTCATTTAGCGCACTCAATGAGAAGCCCTTGCCAGATGGATGGGAGATGCGCTTTACAGTTGATGATGTTCCATACTTTGTGGATCACAACAGGAGGACAACTACTTACATTGACCCACGCACCGGAAAGTCAGCACTGTAAGTTTCTCAAGTTTGAAAATTGGACCTGGCGCCGCAGTTTTTTTTAATGGGAAAGAAATGTCAACTGTTGAACACTAATTAGCAGCAATGAGTGATGGTGGACCAGATAGAATAAAAATACTATCAACTCAGCACAGATTGCGACTGAATTCTCTTCCAAATGAGGCTTTAAATAACAATATTATCAGCCAACTCTCCACTGCTTAAAAGGCCTTGAGGTTGTATTTGAAAGCGAGTACAAATAATTATTCTGGGCAACACTTTTCCCACAATAAATGTTCCCAAAGTCATATTAGTTGGTTATTAATCTTATTGTTGTTTATGGGACACTTGGTGCACAATTGCTGCCAAGTTAGCTTACCTAGCTCGTTGCAAGATAAAGGACTTTGCTTGAAGCAAGATAATTTGATGGGATAAGGTGTGCATAAATGCAATAATTCCTCGTTTGTGGAAGACCATACTGCAGAAGTGCTCCTAATTGGGCTCTTTCGGGGTAAAAGAAAATATAAACTGATAAGTGAAACTATGACCCTGATTATAGCAGGTGCAGAGGCTTGGATGAGGGAATTTTATCCTGCAGTGTGAACTTGATTATCTGTGTATCATCTGGGAGTTGTCAATGCTGACATTGTTAATGTCATTTTTGTAATGAGCAGAAAGTGTAAAGAAGATTTCTGTATAATTTTAAAAGTAGCTTATTTGAATCCTTTAGTTTCCCTGCAGTTATATGCATGGTTGAGCTAATGGGGAAAGTGATGGACATTCATTTTGGCCAGGTTTCTGTGTGCTGTTTTTGTAGATTCCTAGTTACCCAGCCTTCCTGCTCCCTCCTCTGAGCCTCCTACATAAGAGCGATTTATATTTTAATATTGAAAGCTATGTATTCCTTTCTCGGGGGCAATGAGTGCAGCTTCTTTTCTTCCTACTAGAATTTGGAGTTGTAGGCCCTACACTTGAGAATCCATAGAGTCCCTATAATGAGGAAAGAAACCATTCAGCCCATCGTATCTGCACCAACCCTCCGAAAGAGCCCTTTACCGAGGTCCACTCCCACGCCCTATCCCCACAACCCTGTGAATCGATTGCGGCCAATCCACCTAACCTGCACGTATTTGGACTCTGGGAGGAAACCAGAGCACCCTGAGGAAGCCCACGGGGAGAGCATACAAACTCCACGCAGTCACTCAAATCCCGAATCGAACCCAGGTCCCTGGCATTGAGGTAGCAGTGCTAAACCAGTGTGCCACAATAGCCACCGTTCTGCCCTTTTAGTGCTTTTAAAAATTAAGTCATGGGATGTGGTTATTGCTGGTTAGGCCAGCATTTATTGTCCATCTCTAATTGCCCTTGAGCAGATGTTGGTGACCTGCCTCCTTGTACCATTGCAGTCCATATGTTGGAGGTACACCCATATGTGGATAGGGTGCCAAACAAATGGGCTGCTTTGTCCTGGATGCTGTTGAGTTGCTTGTGTTGTTGAAGCTGCACTCAACCAGGCAAGTGAAGAACATTCCATCACATTCCTGACTTCTGCCTTGTGCTGTATTGCAGGAGAACTAATTTAGCAATAGATCCAGTTTCTGTATATTGCAATTTATGACTAATTGCTCTTAACATCACACACTCCTCCTCAATCTATCTGACCAGAGTGGACATGGAGTTTTCTTGTGCAGAGCAAATTTTAAGTATAATTTTAGTTGTTCAAAACTTATACTTTGGAGCCCTGGTTTAATTTGTTTAACCTATTCCCTACTGAGTCATTATCCATAATTTTAGAGTGAGAAAATCTCATGGAATGGGGGTGAAGGGAGATGTTCTGTGGCTTAATCTGCTGTATGATAGCTAGAGGTGACTGGCAGATGGAGGTGAAGCATCAGTCGGTTTTGAATGTTCTTGTGAAATCCAAGTAAACATCTTGTACTGTGAACCTTACGGTCAATTTATTTTTCTCCTTTCTCCACCATACCCGCCCCGCCCTCATGTTTTTCAGATCGAATGGTCCAAACATAGCTTACGTGCGTGATTTCAGATCCAAAGTTTCTTATTTCAGGTTCTGGTGTCAGGTAAGCAACATTTCATTCAGCATAGGGGGAAGGTGGGGAGGTTTGCCCAACCCATTGCAAAATGTTCAGCAAAGGAATGGCAGACAGTTTGGATAAACAGGATGGTTTGTCCGGGAGTTAGGTCTGGAAAACCGCGACAAACATGCCAGGAGAGTATTTTGGGAAGAATTGAGTATTTGACTGATTTATATAAAATGAAATTATTTTATTTTCTAGCAATTGGCTGCACCTCAGCACATCAAAATAACTGTGACCAGGAAAACCTTATTTGAGGACTCATTTCAGCAGGTAATTTTGTTGGGGTGAAAATTTTAATTAAATAATTTACTGTTAGCGAGTAGAGAGGTAAGCAGAGGATCTAATTCCAGATGTCTGCCAAAGCCCCCCCCCCCCTCCATCTAGCCCCCAAGATATGCACTATTCACAGTAAGAAGTCTTACAACACCAGGTTAAAGTCCAACAGGTTTGTTTGGAATCACTAGCTTTTGGAGCACTGCTCCTTCCTCAAGTGAGTGAAGGAGCTGCACTCTGAACGCTAGTGATTCCAAACAAACCTGTTGGACTTTAACCTGGTGTTGTAAGACTTCTTACTGTGTTCACCCCAGTCCAAAGCCGGCATCTCCACATCTTAAAATTGTTGGCATATATTTTTGGGGATCTCCTCTTTCAACAGGACAGTCATATAGTAGAGACCTGAAGAAGGGAGATCTTTGTGTTTTAGATAGCAGGAAGGGCATTAAATGACGCAGAGGGAATGGAGATCAAAACTCATTATGGTGTCCCCAAATTTCCAAATACATTTTGCTGAAATTTAAATTCGGAAAACATGACTTGAGCTTGCGAATAACTTCTTGCCAAGAGATTGCAAAAGTTTGTTTTTGTCATTTCTTGACCTGTTAATAATGATGGGCAAAACGTCGATACCGGATTATACAAAATTTGCAGCAGCACTGGCCCCGCACTTGCAGGAGATGTTCAATGACTCACTGTCGAAGGGAGCCCCGTGGCCCGCACTGGCCCAGGCCTCGATCACACTGATACCCAAAAAGGACAAAGACCCGATAGAGTGTGGAGCATTCAGACCCATCTCTCTTTCTTAAACACTGATGCAAAAGTCCAAGCAAAAGAACTGGCTAGGCGCCTGGAAAGCTGCCTGCCAGAAGTGATCGCGGAAGATCAGACCAAGTTTTTCAAGGGAAGACACTTAACAGCGAATGTCAGACACCTGCTGAATGTCATAATGACCCCATTTGGGAAGAGGACACCAGAGGTGATCGTCTCCCTGGACGCTCAGAAAGCCTTCGATCGAGTAGGATGGAGGTGCTTGAACAGTTTGGGCTTGTACCAGAGGTCAGTGTGGTTGACCTTCCTGTACAGCTCTCCTATGACGAGCGTACAAACACACCAGCTTCGAATGCTTTCGGCTGCACAGGGGAACGAGGCAGGAGTGCCCATTATCCCGCTGGCAATCGAACCTCTGGCAGCCCTTAACTCGACAGAGTGGTGGGTGGGCATTCGGAGAGTGTGCAGAGCGCATAGTGTCTCTCTATGAGGATGACCTGCTCTATGTGTCGAACCCCCAGGCCAGCATGGGAAAGATAACACGACTCCTCAGGGAGTTCGGTGCCTTCTTGGGTTACAAACTCAACCTGGGAAAGAGCAAAATCTTCCCGGTGAAGCCCCAAGAAGGAGGAGCGGAGCTAGAAGAAATTCCCTTTCGAGTGACCCAAACCAAGTTCGGGTACCTGGGGATCCAAGTGGCCCAAACCTGGACGAGGCTCCACAAATGAAACATCTCCAGCCTGGTGGAGGAGGTTAAGAGAGACCTGCAAAGCTGGGGCTCTCTCCCTCTCTCGCTAGCGGATGAATGTGTCGCCTGGATGTGCCGCATATAGCAGAGAAGGAATGGGGACGGAGCCCATTCGCAGGAGGAGACCTAGATCCCTCCCACAAGGACCAAACCGGGAGAACGGACCTGCATAACTTCCCCCGAGAACATGAGAGAGTAACAGGATTTCCCTCCCTAGCAAAACAAATGGAATTATAATTATAAACTCTTGAGCGATGTAGAGTCCTGGCAAAAGTTATATGTAAAGTTGTATGTGTCTCGTATCACTAAATGTAAAGAGTATCTATAAGAACACTTCTTTTTTAAAAAAAAAACTACAAGACACACGCTGATGTAAATAAAATAGAGAAAAGATAGAGCTGGGACCATTAACACAGACGCGGGGACAGCCTGTGTTACCTGTGTTTATGTTATTCTGTTGACTATTATTGTTTCTTTATTCTGCAAAGTTTGGGTATTTAGTGCAAAATGCCAATAAAAATATGTTTCAAAAGAATAATGATGGATGCAAGAACTCTGTCCTGGTTGCGGCTAAGTGCAGTTAAAATATTAGAATCCTAAGGGTGGCACAGTGGCGCAGTGGTTAGCACTGCTGCCTCATGACGCCGAGGACCCAGCTTCGATCCCGGCCCCGGGTCACTGCCCGTGTGGAGTTTGCACGTTCTCCCTGTGTCTGCATGGGCCTCACCCCCACAACCCAAAGATGTGCAAAGTAGGTGGATTGGCCACGCAAAATTGCCCCTTAATTGGAAAAAAAATAATTGGGCACTCTAAATGACATTTTAAAAAAAGAATCCTTATAGAGCAGAAGGAGATCATTTGGCCCATCGAGTCTGCCTTACCCAGGCCCACTCGCCCACCCTGTAACCCCAATTAATCACATCTTTGGACACATGAGGGCAATTTAGCATGGCCAATCCATCTAACCTGTACACCTTTGGATTGTGGGAGGAAACCCGAGCACCCAGAGGAAACCCCACAGGGGAACGTGCATCTCTTCCAAGGCCAGAATTGAACCCGGGTCCCATGAGTTGTGAGGCAGCAGTGCTAACTACTGTGCCATGTGGTGGCATGCTGGTTAACCCCTTAGCTGAGTTATACGTGATTCCAAATCGGGCTAACTAAAAACGTTCACACATTGACTTCCACTTTGTTACAGATTATGAGCTTCAACCCTCAGGATTTGCGAAGACGATTGTGGATTATTTTTCCAGGAGAGGAAGGTTTAGATTATGGAGGTGTGGCAAGGCAAGTGTCTCCGTTACACAATCAAGCTGGTTCAAAGTAGCAATCATGGTGCTCAGTGACAGCAAAGCATTAACTCGATACAGAATCCTAGAATGGTGCAGCATAGAAGGAGGCCATTCAGCATGCGTTTCCTGCGCTGGATCTTTGAGCGAGTTACACAATTAGACCCCCTCGCCTCTTTCCCCTCATCCCTACAGCTGTTCCAGCTTCAAGTGTTTATCCTGTTCCTTTTTGGAAGTTGTTATTGACCGTGCTTCCACCTCCAGTGAATTCCAGATTATCAGAATTCGCTGAGTAAAGGTTTTGTTCTTCATGGCTTCCCACTCTGATTCTTTTTACAATCAGCTTAAATTTGTGTAACTTTAGTTACCGATTCTTCTACCACCTGAAACCCTTCATAATTTTGAACATCTGTCTAATCTTCCCTTCATCTTTTCTGTTTGAAGCAGAACATCCGTTCTCTTGACCCAAGTCCTGGCCATTAATATATCAGTGCAATGGTATCAAGTCGACAATTGGAGTATGCAGTTGCCTTGATTATAGTTTCCCAACACAACAATAAGTTAACTAACCTACAGCTGCTGGGTTTTCCCCCTCCCAACGCATCACTCGACAATTCTCTGGCACCACTCCTATATCTAAGGAGGGTGGAGGTTGTGACCAGAACCGAACAATTTTCAACCATAGGAACCTAGGCTGCATCATATTTAAACAAGATGACTTTCCTGTTTTATGTGCTGCCAACCTTGATCTGTTTTTATCCAATGCAATTCCTCTTCTATCTCCTCCTTTATTGTGTCTGGCAGCATCCTCTTCTTTAGTGAATGCAGGCACAAAGTAATCCTTTAGTACCTGAGCCGTGCCCTCTGTCTCCACTCATTCTTTTTTGGTCCCTGATCTACCCAACCTGCAGAGTCGTGTTGCTAATCTCAGCTAGGGTCTTATGGTTGAGTTTACCTTTTTTGCTACCCAAGATTATCTAGTAGCTGGCATACTGGCAGGAGGGACATTAGCTATGACACACAAATAAACATAAAAATGAAATTGATTAATTCTCCCTGCTCAGCAATCTATATCAGTAACTGAGCCATATAGACCAGAAAAACTCCTAGTTCAATCGCTGGTCTGTGCTGGATTAGTTGATCCTAAATTCAGAAAGGGTAGATCACATACCATTGCTGTTCTGCAATCCCTGCCAGAAGTGCATGTAATGTACTTTTGGACATAAATTGGTACCGCAGTGATAATCTACATCTCCCAAATGGCATGTCAGCCTTCATCATCCAGTATCACAGAGGAATAATAGCCACTTGAACAGGTTACCAGAGCAGGCCCTGGACCTCCACCTCAGTAAGGAGTCAACACTTTCAGGTAGACAATATTAGAAAATTGGTGATTTGGGGGGGGGGGGGGGGGGTGGTGGAGGATGAGGGAGAGAGAGAGAGAGAAAGACCAATCCTGGCCAAGCTGTAAGTTCTTGATGCTAATGAACCATGACTAGAAAATGTTCTGACTGCAAAAAACTGATCCCAGTTCTAGTTGACATGTTTGGTCAATGTTTGGAAACCTCGCAGTGAATGTTTCACAGCTGTTGTGGAATATTTATTGAAGCTAGACTGCTACCTTCTCTTGGTCAGCCAATTCTATTTGGTCCAGCACAGAACTTGGAAGTAGTGTGGCTTTAAAAATGAGTCAGATTGTTATGTTGCCAATGACTGAAGTCTGCTACCAGTGTATCTAATATCCATATTTTTTTAATAGAGAATGGTTCTTTCTACTTTCCCATGAAGTTTTGAACCCCATGTATTGCCTCTTTGAGTATGCTGGGAAGGAAAATTATTGCTTGCAAATAAATCCAGCATCTTACATCAACCCAGACCATCTGAAGTACTTCCGGTTCATAGGTCGGTTCATAGCTATGGTACGTTCCAGGGGTTACTTGAGCCTTAACATTACTGCTCTTTTTAAGTTCTGTGTATAGTTTGTTTTTAAACTGGTTACATGATAAGTAAACCTTACATTTAACTAGACCCTGTCATTAGTTTAGTTTTGTGTAGTATAGTGTATGGCACTTGAGAATTTGAATTGTAACCAAAAACAGCCTACGTAATAAGTTTTACAGCAGTTGCAAGTATGTAGATTGCTGTAGGTGGTGATGGTGAAAAAGCAGAAATATTAAATAATTACTTTGCTTCTGTATTTATCAGGGAGACATATCAGAAGTTGAGATTAGAAAGGTTAGACTGCATTCAAAATATTTTTTAAATTAATCAAAATGGGAGGATAAATTGCATCCGGATGAATCACATATGCACATTTTAAAACATTCCAGGGAAGGGACAACAACGGCATGATAACACATTTAATAATTTGTAGATATGGTGTAGTGCCATGTACTGGGAGATAGCTGATGTGATACCCATCTTTAAGAAGGGTGCTAGAATGTCCAGGGAACTGTATACCAGTCAGGTTAACATTTGTGGTAGGAAAAATAATGGAATCCCTGTTAAAGACAAAAATAGAAAGCATATTGAAATCTGAAGCATAATAAATCATCTGCAAGGCTTTCACAAGTGAATGCCTTGCGTACAAAGTAGGAGCAGAAGCAAACCATTCGGCCCCTTGAGCCTGCTCCGCCATTCAATAAAATCTGTTTGTGTTGAGTTCCACATTCCCCATCTACCCCAATAACCTTTAATTCCCTTGCCCCAACAAGAATCTATCCACCTCTGCCTTAAAATATTCAGTAATCCTGCTTCCACTGCTTTCCGAGAGAGAAAAGATTCTCCTCATCTTGTCCTATAAGGGCAACCGCTAATTTTAAAAGTGTCCCCTAGTTCTGTACTCAACACAAGAGGAAACATCTTTTCAACATCCACTTTGTCAATACCATTGATCTTCTAGATTTCAATCAAGTCACCCCATACTCTTCTAAAACTCTAGTGGAAACAAGCCTAGCCTTTCCAACATGTCCTCATTTAACTACCCTCATTGAATTTTTGAAGAGGTAACCGAGGGAGTAAACAAGGATAATTCAGTAAATGTAACTACCTAGAATTCCAAAGGGCTTTCAATAAGTGAGTACGATCAGATCACAGGAATCAGAAGACCAGTAGCAGAATGGATCATGAGCTGGCTTCAAAGCAGGGCACAAGAACTGTGGCAATTCAGAGTAGCAGAAGGTAGACACCACAAAGACCAATACGGGGATCACTGTTCACGGTTGATGTTAGCGATTTAGAATCAACACAATTTCTAAATTTGTTGTTGGCACCAAGTTGGAGGTAGCCAATACTGCGAAGGACTGCAACAAATTACTGAGAAGGAATACAACAAATTGCAAGAAGACATCAATATGCTTGCAGAATGAAAATTGACTAATTTCAACCCTTAACATGAGGCATTTCATTTTGCTAAGAAATTTAAGGGAGTTCACATTGTTTGGAAAATCGGGATCTAAGTGAAGTAGAGGAGCAAAGATACGAGTACAAATGCATACATCATTAAAGTAGCGATGGAGATTAATGCCTTTTTTTTTTAAAAAGCAAAATTTTAGATTTCTAAATGGATGGAATTAAAAATAGGCATGCCAAGTCTTTATTGAAGCTTGGTAGACTGTTTTGAATACGGTTTATGATTCTGGTGCCATGAAAATAAAATGAAATGAAAATCGCTTATTGTCACGAGTAGGCTTCAATGAAGTTACTGTGAAAAGCCCCTAGTCGCCACATTCCGGTGCCTGTCCAGGGAGGCTGGTCCTTAAAATTGTGAAAGGTTTTAATACAGTAATACAAACAGAATAGTTTCCTATTGTGGGGAAGAGAAAACATAAGAGGCCACAAATACATGATCATCACCATAAAATCAATAGTGAATTTGGAAGAAAGTTCTTGATCTGGAGAACTGAAAAATTGTGCAACTTGCTATTATTGCAGGAATGATTCAGGTGAATAATATTTATGCACTTAAGGGAGCCTTGAGAAGCAGGTAAGGGAGAAACAGAAGAGGGCTATGCTGGTAAGTTGGATGAGGAAAGATGGGAGGCTTGAGGAGAACCTAAGTTTTATGAACTGGTGAGGCAAAAAGCTTATTTCTGTGCTGTTATGTTTTATGTAGATATGGTTAACCATCCTCTTTAGCCAGTTATCTGCGGTCTGTCTCAAGTCTCAGAGTTGTAAATGACATTGATTATAATTTCATATTTTGGGCATTAATTTTCCATTAAGTGATGTAGACTGCCATTTTGAAAAGTAATTACATACTATGTTTTATCTTGCATTTGCATTGCACAGCTGCATTAAGTCTAACATCCCTTGCTTTTTCTACTACCCCAAATGTCCATGTTGGTCAGGTGCCTCCAAGCATCTTGGCTATAACCGTGTACTCTTATGAGATTGGATAGCTTTATCTCTAAAAATTAAATTGTACAAAATTATACTATGATCCATTTTTTTATATTTTCAGTGCTATAGATATATACATGCTGTGAAAACCATGATCTGACTCTTGAGATGAGCATCAGGACTTTCCTGGTCTTTCCAGTGGTAGCTAAAATATGTGACACTGCAGCTACAGACCAACTTGTATTTGCAAGCTCTTATTTTATGTTTCTGTTTTATTGTCACCTCACTGCAGTGAATACTGACATGTGAAATGTGGTCTGTACCTTTCAATGTAATGAGAACTGTCAGCAGTGAACATGTGTGTGTATTTGTAAAAATCAGTTCTACTTTTTACTGTACAATTTTATTTCCATGACAGGCTCTGTTTCATGGGAAATTCATCGACACTGGATTTTCGCTCCCATTTTACAAACGTATGCTGAGCAAGCCCATCATAACCAAAGACTTGGAATCTATTGATCCAGAATTTTACAACTCCCTCATTTGGATAAGGTTTGTTTTTTAATATTTTCAGCATTGATTGCAACCTTTAACTATTACTGACTCCACAAATAAATAAAAATAATCAGTAATGTAGCATAGTAACATGCTTCAAGGGGAAAACAGCAATTGGTCCATTCAACCTGACCAACAAAATATACCCACCCCTTTTGGTCAGCTGCTGTTACACCCTTTCTAAACCTTAATTCCTACAGCGTGTGGAAAATGTGTAATTCCTTTTTGAATCACTTCCAATAAAAGTTTACAATCCAATACCTGAACTGCCATATAGTTGACATGTCTTTAAATACATGGGACTTTTGGGGGATGGTTTATCATCAATCATATTGGACTCTACTCGGTCTTGTCTAACTGGTGCTCGTTTTAATGCATTCATTATGCTGTTGATGATGATTCTGACCTTTCCTTGAAGTGTTGTGTTTCCTTCAACTTGACTGAGAAGAGTGGGGTAGGGCGCAATGGGCTGATAGAATACCTCTAAGATGGGGCAGGGTGTGATGTGGGGGAGTAATTGTTCAAGTAGCTTTTGGGGAAATTGTTTGATTAGCCTGTTGAAAATCCAAATGTAATTTTTTTACTATTTCAGATTTTAAAACTTTCTAATTGTGAAGTATTAAGCGCTTAAAATAAACCAGAGTGCATGATTCTAATGTAAAAATTCAAACATTTCCAGGGGCCTATACCCCGAACCTTCGTCCCCTCTAGATTCTCTTTGCTGCATGCATCTGGTGATTTGAGCATGCTGTACTTTCAATTCTTGTGTGGTCGTACGTACTATCTGAAAGGAGTGAACTTGAGTGGTACTTTTCGAGTTGCTGTGTGGTTGTGCGCAGCTTATGGGTAACACCGACATTCTGCACAAAATTTGGATTTATTTTTTTCTCCAATGCAAGTAAAGGAATGTTGGGCATACTCGCAGCCTAAGTTACATAGATCATTTATGGTTCACTGATTTCAACCGTTATAGGTTGAAAGTTTTGGACCACTCATTAAGATGTCCAATCATCAGGTGGCACAGTGGTTAGCACTGATGCCTCACGGTGTTGAGCACCAGGGTTCAATCCTGGCCCTGGCTCACTGTCCATGTGGAGTTTGCACATTCTCCCCGTGTCTGCGTGGGTTTCATCCCCACAACCCAAAGATGTGCAGGGTAGGTGGATTGGCACGCTAAATTGCCCTTTAATTGGGGAAAAATAATTAGGTACTCTAAATTTATTTTTTAAATAGGTGTCCAATTATCAAAACTGTTGGATAACTTGGTTGGTTTTCTAAATTGGCCTGTATGTTGATTAGAATTTTATAAGTAAATAGTGGCAGCTCTTAAAATGCTTCTATATGTACAATGCCATTTTTAAAAAATAAATTGAGTGCCCAATTCTTTTTTTTTTCTAATTAAGGGGAAATTTTGCGTGGCCAGCTCACCTGCCCTGCACATCTTTGGGTTGTGAAGGTGAGACCCAGGTAGACACAGGTAGAATATGCAAACTCCACAAGGACAGTGAGCCCGAGGCTGGGATCGAACCCGGGACCTCGGTGTCGTGAGGCAACAGTGCTTAGAGTGGCATTTCAACATAATACATGGTGTCTCATGTCAGTGGCAGCGTTTACTTAGGCACAGATTATTACCTTTAGTAAATTTTCTTCTATATTCTAATGGATGATGAGGAAAAACGGACCAGGCGTATCCTTTCATGTTGAGAAATCCAATTATGGTTCCCTGGAATCGGCCACAAATAAGAGCTGGGCTATTTTATGGTGTTGGAATAGAGAAATGTTGAGGTACAATTGTTGGTACAGAAACAGGCAAAGCAAAGATATAATGGTCCAGTATGTGGTGCTTTTCTGAGTTGTAAGTTCATCAACCAGGAGAGCAGCATCTTAACAGTTGTAACGTGGTTGTACCAGATGCTACCTCTGGCTGCTATAAGCACAAGAATACTCTTTTCAGCTCTTGCATTCCTCATTTGGAAAATACATGGATTCATATGGCACCTTTCAAACTTGGATATTAGCTTGGATGGTTCTTTGAGCCTGACTGCCCAGCTCAACATGTTCAGCCAATTAAAGGCTGGTAGTGCTTGTTAAAATGTTTAATACTTGTGGGAGGAAAGAAGCAGGATCTGAATACAGTACCAGCCTTGTTTTCTCTCCCTTCTGTCCTTGCACTGCAAGTGTGTGTCAGTCATCTGTTGACCACAGAGCTGTATTGATTTCTAGGCTTGCATTGGGCGTGGCCTGCTCAAGACAAACAAAGAAGAGTTTATTTTATAAATTAATCTATTAATTTTACTACAATGTCATAGTTATCCTACAGTAATGTACCCCTCTTCTAGCCAAGATCAGAAACTTTAAACCACCAGTACTCTCCACCTCCTTCACAGTGAACATTCTCAATATTCAAATCAGCCTCTTGTGTTTAATGGTTTCACTTTAAGCAGTTTGCAATGAAAATGGACCAGACTCTCATTTGTTTTTATTTGTAATTGTTATTTTTTTTTTAAATGTCTTTCTAGGGAGAACAACCTCGAAGAATGTGGTCTGGAAATGTATTTCTGTGTTGACAAGGAAATTTTAGGTGAAATACAAACCCATGAACTGAAACCTGATGGCAACAATCTGCTGGTGACTGAGGAAAACAAAGAGGAATATATCGGGTACGGTGATGAGAATGTCTTCAACTGCTAGCTATAGTTGAGCATTTCATACCTCAATTCATTTTGTCACGTTCCAAGTGACTCCAGTCGGCTATGCTACCGTTACAAAACATCTAAATGATATTTACTAATGCTACAGGTGAAGTGTAGATTGTGAGAAAAAGATACTGATTTCTTGTAATTATTGCACAGAGATTCCTTGTTGTAGTTGTCCTCCGAAGTGCAACTATTAAATCAAACTGATGATAAGCAAATCAGATTTTCCCATACAACCAATGTAAAAATTATAGTTGGGTTCTGGAAGACCTTTCTCAGAAAAATAGATTAAAAACTTTTGGTTCATAACTTCTTTGTTTCCCCCAGTGTCACATTTAGGATGTACCCCAATAATATGCTATGGACTCCGTCCAGGACGTTCACATATAAGGGTTTACCCGACAATTGCCCAGAAATGCTAACTTCCTCTGGACAAATTGTGCTGGGAATCATCTGTCAGAAGCAATTTTAATCGCTAACTAGCTAGTTTTGCCAGTTTTACCCTGATCGTTGATCTGGAAGAGCTGGAGGAAAGAAATCACTTCTAACTCCAGAGTAACTATTTAGAAAACCCAGACCCGGCCTTGCACGGGACATGCACAAAGACACGCACCCCACCCCTTCCCTCACACATGACCACCCCCAGGAGCCCAACCAATCCCAACCCGACCCCCTCCCAACCAGAAGCAACCCCCCCCCCCCCCCCCCCCCCACCACCGTTGTCTGAACCATTTAACCTTTTAATTGTCCCTTTAAACACCTCCTTAAAAGGGAGTGTTTCTTGCCTCTCCCCAGTTGCTCCATGCCGATGCAGCCGGAGGAAGCGCTTCGCTGCTCCCCTCACACCCAGCCTAAATGTAGAAGGTTGGGCGAGACTGGAATCCCAGCGTGGATAGGTCCGTCGAGAGTGGTAGTCCGACGGAGATTGCCAGTCTGAGGAAGTTGCGGGTCTATATCTTGTAAGTTGGAATACAATATGTTGCAAAATTCCTACATTTATAAACAAATAAAATAAAACACATGCTCTTCTTACTTGACCTCTGGCGAGTTTCCGCTCACATTTGCCAATCCTTCCACTCTGCCTCTCCCACTTCTCACCCCTCCCAGTTGCTGCCGGGTGTGCAGGCCACTCACTGCACATGGTGCTCCCCAACACTCCCAGTCATTGGCCAACCTTCCCAATCCCTCTTTTCTCTCCTCGCCTCTCTCACTGTGGGTGAGCCCTCAGGAGACGATCAGTGCAAGGCATGCAAAGCAGCTTCAGAGCGAGAATCAGGGAGGTAAGCCGCAAGCTGGAGAAGCCATGAGAGGGCAGGTTGGCAGGCGACCAGGAGGGTCGGCTGTGAAAGCAATGTAGGGGTGGGAGATATATCTCCAAAATGGTGGTGATGTATCTCGGTCACACCCGGCACAATGTCAAAACAAAACTCTCATTGTTAAATGCACCTGCCCCATTAAATCGAAACAACTTCAAATGCGGTGACTGGGGTGACTCATAACGAAGACAATGTATTGTAAACTTGCTGGAAATAATTTAAAAATTAAGTTAAATGGTTTGAACTGTGCAGGCTTGTTGCTGAGTGGAGACTATCACGAGGTGTTGAAGAACAGACGCAGGCGTTCTTGGAGGGATTTAATGAAGTGCTTCCTCTACACTATCTTCAGTCATTCGATGCCAAAGAATTGGAGGTATTGTAATTTGTTGGAGTGCTTTTAGTTTCATTTATGTGTTTAACTTGATGATAGTGACTAGCTCATGTTGGCTGGACAGCTGGTTTGTGCTGCAGAGTGAGGGCAACAGAACGAGTTCAATTCCTGTGCCGGCTGAGGCCATTCATGGAAAATCCCGCCTTCTCAACCTTGCCCCTTGCCTGAGGTGTGGTGATCCTCTGATTAAATCACAATCAGTCAGCTCTCCCTCTCAAAAGGAGCAAGCAGCCTATGGTCATCTGGGACTATGACAACTTACTATAATGACACAGTTACCTGTGGTTATCCACCTTTTTTCTATCCTGATTTTGAGAGGAATGTTCTGTTGAAGCATGGGTCAAGTGAAGGCCATTGACTGTAAATGAGCTATGTATAACCAGCATCCGCCATCTCTAACCTGTGCTGTCATTTTCCATCTTTGGCACTAATGGCAATCATCTGATCTGGAATATCTATTTTGCCTAACGATCTATATTGAACTCTGATCAGTTGAATTCTTTGAGAGTTGTTATTTATTTGTTTACCTGAGTTGTATTTATTTCTCAAATGGTTAGTGCATTTTAGAAGAGTGTCGTGTTATTTTTGTTGCTTTTCAGAATGTTAGTATCCTTTCCTCTTCCTTCATATTTATTTCTTTAAAAACCCATTCCCTATCTTTACACCGACATCTGAACCAGCTTCACCTGAACTTCATTTCTGGACATTTAGTCCGAATGCCAGCATTTAAACGTCTTCACCATGCGATCAGTTTTAGACATGGCCTTTCAAATCACTGCTATGTAATTTCTGGCAGTGCTAAGAAGATTCTTGGGAGAACTAGTTGTGTTTCGTATCAGTCTTTGGGGAGGGAGCCCTTTGCCCACGGTTGGAAAGTGGCTTGAAGCAGCTCTGCAGACTGCTCTAATGAGATGGTCTTTTTACAGACCATGATGTCAATTCTTTGTCAAGTGCCAGTATTATTCCACTCCTTGACTTGGGTTAAGGAAATCTTGATTTTGCTCAAATGTTTACAGGTACTTCTTTGTGGAATGCAAGAGATCGACTTGAATGATTGGCAGAGAAATGCAATCTATCGTAACTATACCCGGAACAGCAAACAAGTGATCTGGTTTTGGCAGGTATGCAAAGGGCTATGTATTCTTCACATGCTGCACTCAAGTGTTCTTGCTACAGAGATGTTGCACTAGCTCTTTAGCTGTTTGGTTATAAATTATTAAATTTGATCATTGCTACTGTGTTAACCAACATATGATAGATAGAGAAATACAGCACAGAACAGGCCCTTCGGCCCACGATGTTGTGCCGAACTTTTGTCCTAGGTTAATCATAGGATTTTGGAAGAGCAATTTTTCATGGCCAATCCACCCAACCTGCACATCTTTGGACTGTGGGAGGAAACCGGAGTACCCGGAGGAAACCCACGCACACATGGGGAGGATGTGCAGACTCCACTCAGACAGTGACCCAAGTCGAAATCGAACTTGGGACCCTGGAGCTGTGAAGCAATTGTGCTATCCACAATGCTACCGTGCTGCCCTTAAGAAGAAGTTAATCTACACTCCATTATTCTACCCTAATCCATGTACCTATCCAATAGCCGCTTGAAGGTCCCTAACGTTTCCGACTCAACTACTTCCACAGGCAGTGCATTCCATGCCCCCACTACTCTCTGGGAAAAGAACCTACCTCTGACATCCCCCCCCAATATCTGCCAACATTCACCTTAAATTTATGTCCCCTTGTAATGGTTTGTTCCACCTGAGGAAAAAGTCTCCGACTGTCTACTCTATCTATTCCCCTGATCACCTTATAAACCTCCATCAAGTCGCCCCTCATCCTTCTCCGTCCTAATGAGAAAAGGCCTAGCTCCCTCAACCTTTCATCATCAGACCTACTCTCCATTCCAGGCAACATCCTGGTAAATCTCCTTTGCACCTTTTCCAAAGCTTCCACATCCTTCCTAAAATGAGGCGACCAGAACTGCACACAGTACTCCAAATATGGCCTGACCAAGGTTTTATACAGCTGCATCATCACCTCACGGCTCTTAAATTCAATCCCTCTGCTAATGAACGCTAGCACACCATAGGCCTTCTTCACAGCTCTATCCACTTGAGTGGCAACTTTCAAAGATCCATGAACATAGACCCCAAGATCTCTCTGCTCCTCCACATTGCCATGAACCCTACCGTTAACCCTGTATTCCGCATTCATATTTGTCCTTCCAAAATGGACAACCTCACACTTGTCAGGGTTAAACTCCATCTGCCACTTCTCAGCCCAGCTCTGCATCCTATCTATGTCTCTTTGAAGCCGACAACAGCCCTCCTCACTATCCACAGCTCCACCAATCTTCGTATCGTCTGCAAATTTACTCACCCACCCTTCAACTCTCTCATCCAAGTCGTTAATGAAAATCACAAACAGCAGAGGACCCAGAACTGATCCCTGCGGTACGCCACTGATAACTGGGCTCCAGGCTGAATATTTGCCATCCACCACCACTCTCTGTCTTCTATCGATTAGCCAGTTTGTTATCCAACTGGCCAAATTTCCCACTATCCCATGCCTCCTTACTTTCTGCACAAGCCTACAATGGGGAACCTTATCAAATGCCTTACTAAAATCCATGTACACTACATCCACTGCTTTACCTTCATCCACATGCTTGGTCACCTCCTCAAAGAATTCAATAAGACTTGTAAGGCAAGACCTACCCCTTACAAATCCGTGCTGACTATCCCTAATCAAGCAATGCCTTTCCAGATGCTCAGAAATCCTATCCCTCAGTACCCTTTCCATTACTTTGCCTACCACCGAAGTAAGACTAACTGGCCTGTAATTCCCAGGGTTATCCCTATTCCCTTTTTTGAACAGGGGCACGACATTCGCCACTCTCCAATCCTCTGGTACCACCCCTGTTGACAGCGAGGACGAAAAATCATTGCCAACGGCTCTGCAATTTCATTTCTTGCTTCCCATAGAATCCTTGGATATATCCCGTCGGGCCCGGGGGACTTGTCTATCCTCAAGTTTTTCAAAACGCGCAACGCATCTTCCTTCCTGACAAGTATCTCCTCGAGCTTATCAGTCTGTTTCACACTGTCCTCTCCAACAATATGGCCCCTCTCGTTTGCTTGTTTCTCCCATGAGGTGCCTTCACTGGTTCACTCGTGCTTCAAGAAAGGGACCCTGCCAGCCTCTGTCTGGCGCATCCTACATGTGACGTTAGCCCACATTAGATGACTTAATATCACCTGGGTGACTAAGCGTAGGAAATGAATACTCCATGTTTATACAACCGGACAGAACATAGAGGCCATTCTGTTGCGTGCCTTGGAAACTTGAAAGAGCTGTTCAATTTGGTGGCACACGCCAATTTTCTTCCTCTAGCTCTACAAATTGGTCCTCTTCATGTGCATGTCCAATTGCATTTTGGATGTAATCTGATTCCACCACCCTGTCAGCTAGTGCCTTCTCTCGATCATTGTAGCTCTGTGTTCCTAGTTTCTCTTCTAATTCTTTTGCCAATTAGTTTAAATCCAGGACCCCTGGTTACCCACCTGCTTAAGAGAGGAAGTAGTTTCTCCCTATTTGCTCTATCAAATCCCTCAATTTTGAATTTATTTTATTAAATCTCCCCTTAACCTTCCCTGTTTTTGAGGAGATCAATTCCAGCTTCTCTAATCTCTCCACAACTCAAGTTCCTCTTTTCTGGTATCATATCAATAAACCTCTGAAGTACCCTCTTTAAGGCCTTAACATCTTAATAATAATTGTTTATTGTCACTAGTAGGCTTCAATGAAGTTACTGTGAAACGCCCCTAGTCGCCACATTCCGGCGCCTGTTCGGGGAGGCTGGTACGGGAATTGAACCCGCGCTGCTGGCATTGGTCTGCATTACAAGCCAGCTGTTTAGCCCACTGCTAAGCCAGCCCTTTCCTAAAATATGGTGCCAGAATTGTGCCCAATATGCCAATTGGGCCTAACCAGTGACTTGTAAAAATTTATCATGGCTTCCTTGTAATTGTATCCAATACACTTTAGGATGCCAAACATCCCATGCGCTTCCTTAACTGCTATTTCCGTTTGCCCACCGCATTCGAGAATTTGTGAATGTGCAGCCCCAGGTTACACTATTCTTACACATCCCTCAAAATAGTACCAGCTAGATTATTGTGGTTGTATAAATTTCCAATGGCCTTGTATTTTTACAGCAGCAGCAAGTGAACTGGTAAAGAAATATGTGCACTGCACAAATTCTGTCGTGTGATTATCTATCTCAACTCAATGACACTACTCCTTTAGGTTGTGAAAGAAATGGACAACGAGAAGCGAATGCGTCTGCTGCAGTTTGTCACAGGAACGTGCCGTTTACCGGTTGGTGGTTTTGCTGATCTCATGGGTAAGTAGTGTTCAAAATCGAATAGGTGTAGGTCATAATGAGGAAGCTGTTCATTCAAATTGCTTGTTTAATCTGCAGCCATTCATTGTCCATTTTAGGGCATGTTCCTAGAATCAGGTTTTAAAATGTGTAATGGGGAGATGAGAGTTCCTCCCACTAGTTTAGTGAGTGAATACACCACATTGATATGTTTGATGGTTTAGCTGACTTCAGATGGAGCACCAGCTAGGCCCTACAGTTAACTTCAATACCCAGAACAAAGAAAATTACAGCACAGGAACAGGCCCTTCAGCCCTCCAAGCCTGTGCCGACCATGCTGCCCGTCGAAACTAAAATCTTCTGCACTCCCAGGGTCCGTATCCCTCTATTCCCATCCTATTCATGTATTTGTCAAGACGCCTTTTAAACGTCATTATCATCCCACCCCCCACCACCACCCCCTCCAGCAGCGATTTCCAGGCACCCACTGTGTAAAAAGCTTGCCTCGTTCATCTCCCTTAAACCTTGCCCCCTGGTAATTGACCCCTCTACTCTGGTAAACCGTCCGACTATCCATTCTGTCTATGCCCCTCATAATTTTGTAAACCCATATCAAGTCGCTCCTCAACCTCCGACGTTCCAGTGAGAATAAACCAAGTTTATTCAACCTCTCCTCATAGCTAATGCCCTCCATACCAGGCAACAACCTGGTAAATCTCTTTGCACCCTCTCCAAAGCATCCAGATCCTTCTAGTAGTGTGGCGACCAGAATTGAACACGATACTCCAACTGTGGCCTAACTAAAGTTCTATTGGAGAGTTGGACAACCTACCAGATTTACTGCTTCTGATTGCACTTCTGAGTGATCCAAGCCCTTTCTTTTTTTTGATAACAAGACATTTTTAATGTCTTTAACTCTGAAACATTTTTTTCTTTTTTTTTAAATTTAAAGTACCCAATTAATTTTTTTTTCCAATAAAGGGACAATTTAGCGTGGCCAATCCACCTATCCAAAGATGGACTGAGGGTAAGACCCCGACCGACACGGGATCGAACCTGGGTCCCTGGTGCCGCGAGGCAGTGCTAACCACTACGCCACCATGCCGCCCTTAACTCAGAAACACGGGCTGTGCCAAATTCAAAAGTACAATTTGCTTTACTGGGGAGAATCTAACTTTAATATATATTTGGCATTGTGTCGAGGTGAAACTCAAGCCGCATTGCAGTAGGCTTTCTGTTTCAGTTGTTAACTCGAGCAATGAACTTGCAATGAAACTGAGTTAGAGGTCAGTTCAAATGGAACATGGAAGCTAAGCAAACTTGTGATATGCAAGACTGAATTCTAATTCCATTCATTAGCTGTGCTGGTGATCCACCTTCCTGAACCGCTACAGTCTGTGTGTTGAAGGTACTCCCTAAGTTCAGTTTGGTGAAAAGTTCCAGGATTTTGAGCCAGCAATGAAGGACTAGTGATTTACTTCAAAGTCAGAGTGGTGTATGACTTGGAGCTAGGTGGAAGTTTGTATGCACCCTGTTTATTTCAATGCACTTTCACGTGGTCAGGGATATGGTGACCAGGTGTCCTGGTATTAATAGGATGGTTTTTCATGAAACGGCCCAGTGAACCTACATTTTGCACAAAATAACTCCACTGTCTTTCCCTCTACATGAACCATACCATACCCAGAGTGTTTCATTTTGCACAGCATTAGTGACTCTTCGCTTCCACCTCTCCCCCTCTGCCTCACACTCCATTTACTGTCAGCAAACCCAAAAAAACTCTCCACTGCCCCCTGTGAATCAGGGTGCTGCCCAGCTGCTGGCCATTGAGTGGCTGCACAGGATGCTCGCGCGTATGCGCAGAAATCCTCCTCACCTGCACCCAGAGCTGGGATCATGCTTTTTTCCAAAATGCAGGATAAGACATTGGCAGGAACGCTTTGGACAACCTCAAGAGTACAGAGGGTAAAATGTGGGAGATTAGCTAGGTGTGCATTGGAATAATTGAGTCTACAGGTAACAAAGGTATGAATAAGGGTTTCTGCAGCAGATGAGCCAAGTCCAGGATGAAATCAGGTGATATGGAGTTGGAAATAGGTGGTGTTTGTGGTGCCACAAATAAGAGGTCAGGCGTTCATCTCAGAATCAAATGTGACGCCAAGGTTTGCAAACAGACTGACATAATCTCAGATTATTGCCAAGGAGAGGGATGGAATTGGTATCCAGGGAGTGAATTTTGGAGCAGGGTCCAAAAAGAATGGCTCCAGTCTTCCCAGTATTTAATGTCATTATTACAAGCTCCAACAATTTCTTGCTAAATATAAATTACTAGAACTCGTGACAAAAAGGTTACATAATAGCTGTGGGGGCCTCCAATCTTCATATAGACTAGCAAATTGGCAAAGATATCTGAAAGATGAATTTGCTGGGTCAAAATCCTGGATCTCCCTCCCAAACAGCACTGTTGGGAATACTTTGGCCACACGGACTGCAAGGGTTCACAAATGTGACTCACCACCACCACCTTGTGAGCAATTAGGAATGGGTAATAGCTGCTGATCTTGCCACTGACAGCCATGTCCCACGTATAATTTTTTGACGCGTTTGTGCACAAAAATACTGACTATAAAGCTAATTTCCAAGACTTACTCAGATCGTAACCACTGTGTGAACATATTTTGCTTTTAAAAATGAACTTTCTTGGAAGAGTGATCAGTGTTGAATCCCTTATTCAAAAACGAGCATTACATTTGTCAGATGTGAAAGGCAGTCAAGTGCCCTAGCAGTGGTGTAAAATGTGCGTTCACAGTGTGCTAGTTCTTAAATAGCACACATTATTCTTAAGTTGTGCCAAAGCAGACACAACCATTAAACTTTTGGCTTCATGCCCTTCCTTATTTGCATGTCTGTGTTTATTACATTGTAACTACCTCTGGATTAATTTCCACAAGCTTGTCGATCAATTTCTTTCACGGGGAAAATACAGGATGAGAAGCTTTGGCAGCTTTGCTTACGTTAGCAGTTTCAGACAAATGGAGCATGGATTTGTAACTGGTGGAAAAGTGGACCACCTACAGTTCTCCTTTTTTCATCCTTTTCCTACTAATTTTATCGTTTTCCGGTGCTGTCCTTCTCAAGGCGTTGATTTCAGTTGTCATTGGCCAGTTCCTCCGGTGCCAAATATCCTCCAGTCGGTAAGCCAAGTGTTTGTTTCTCTGAGCCGCAGCAGGATCACAACCGGCACCTTACCTGATACCATTTTAAATCGGGGTTGCTGGATAGTGATCGTAAACACTTTTTAATGTATGCTCGCACTGTATGTATACTGGAAGCAGTTGTAGCATTGAATTGCTACTCTAGCTTAAACTGGTTACCTTTGGACATATTGAGATCAAAGATTTGTCTTTTGTACAGTCTTAACCAGCTGAGACACTTGGAGGGGCAGACATTCTTCCTTCAAGTGAGGATGGTCGTTACAACCACCGTCTTGGGAGCACACTTTTTTTTAATGCTTTCTTTCTCTAAAATCTAGCATCCTGCTATCAAAGTATTCTCTACAATCTCTGCACTTAACTATTTTAATGCACTCCGAGCTGGCTACCCTAGTTTACCCTGTGCAAACTAAAGGATATTCAAAATTCTGATACCCTTGTCCTTAATTATGCTGTCCAGCTCACCCATCTCCCCTCTGTCAACTGACCTTAATTGGCTTCCAGTTAAGCAATGTCTCAATTTTAAAATTCTTATCTGGTTTTATATCCATGTATTTCCCCATGCCTTCCCATCTCCTCCAGCCTTATAGCCTCGTCAGATCTCTGCCCTTTGCCTATTCTGTTCTCTGGAGCTTTCCTAATTTTAATTGCTCCACCATTGGCAGCCTTCAACTTCCAAGACCGTAAATTCTCTCCCTAAATTTCTCTACCTCTTTGTTCCTTTAAGACACTTCTTAAAGCCTACCCCTCACTAAACCTTTGGTCATCTTGCCTAATGTATCCTTATGTGATTCTGTGTCGAGATTTTATTTTATTATGCCTGTAAAGCGTCTTGGGGCATTTTGTTATGTAAATGAAAGTTGTTCTTGACAGTCTCACTGAACTGAAAAATGCTAACTGATAATTCTGTTATGTTTTGATGTAGGGAGCAATGGTCCTCAGAAATTCTGTGTTGAAAAAGTAGGGAAGGAAAACTGGCTGCCAAGGAGCCACACCTGGTGAGTTAAGCATTTTAAGAAAATACCATATTTTTTGATGGTCCAAATACAATTTCTGTTCTTTACATTCCTCAACTCCTTAACTTTAAATACTTGTGTTCAGTGTTGGAAAATAAGTTTTTTCATATGTTTCTCAGGTTTTAAAAAATCTTTCATGAATGCGAAATATAACTCTCTCTTCACTCTGACCCATTTAAAATCATGGTCTCCGTAGGAGGCAGTAAAGGTTTCACTTCCTCCTACACCAGTAGCTTTACAACCCCTGAGTAACAGTGCCAAATCATTCCAGCCCAAAACAGCCTCACAAACTGATTAGAGACCTTGGACACAATCACTGCACCCACGGTAGCACAGTGGTTAGAACTGTTCCAGGTCCCTGGGTGCGATTCCCACTTAGATTGCTGTCTGTGCGGAGTCTGCACATTCTCTCCGTGGCTGCGTGGGTTTCCTCCGTGTGTTCCGGTTTCCTCCCACATCCCGAAAGACGTGCTGTTAAGTGAATTGAACATTCTGAATTCTCCCTCTGCATACCCGAACACACGCCAGAGTGTGGCAACTAGGGGATTTTCACAGTAACTTCATTGCAGTTAATGTAAGCCTACTTGTAACACTAATAATAAAGATTATTATTGTTTCTTACATTATTCCAGACTTTATTGCCTCCATTTCTCTTGCTGGAACTCCATTCCACGTGCTCACCACTCTGTATGCGTAGACGTTTTTGCCCCCAAGCATCTACACTCTTGTCTTACCATCACAGAAGCATTTGTCTGGATTTACTCTTTCTATACTGTTTAATATCTTGTAGAACTCTAGGTGATCACTTCACCATCTTAGCAAGGCAAGTGGAATGTTGATGCTGTTGCAAGGGGAATGGAATATAAAAGTAGAGAGGTTTTGCTGCAGGGGCTTGGTGAGACTACATCTGGAATACTGCATGCGGTTCCATTTTCCTTGTTTGAAGAGATATAATTGTGTTAGCAGTCAGAGAAGGCTCACTTGTCTCATTCCTGGGATGAGGGTCTTAAATACAAGACAGCCATTGGAATTTTAGTTTTGCGCCCTTTTCACCTCTTTTATAGAATTTTTTTTTTCATAGAATTTATAGAATTTACAGTGCAGAAGGAGGCCATTCGGCCCATCGATTTTGGCCTTCCATCTCATTTATGTCACACTTACTTTGACTATCGCTACTTGGTGCGGGTGTGTGGTTCATATATTGGATGAAGAAATATATCTATTTAGTTTTTTTCCCTGCAGTTTGCCTCCAATGGCTTTTTAGGTTGGTTTTTTTCAGTCAATCAAATATCAGGAGTATCAAGTGTCCTTCAATGATCAGGTGCTTTTAGACTATAGGAGAGCAGTTGATGGTAGATGCACAGTTCTTCATGCAGTTGCTGCGATCTATATTGTAAATCACCTGAGAAATGTCAGTCTGTGAATGCCTGGTAACTGCCAGCAGCTTAAGTAAACCATTTAGAATTTTGCTTTCTAATGGTGAACAGAGTTCATCGTGACCACAAAGAGCAACATCTGACATCAAGAGCTGTGTCTGTCACTTGCTATCCCAAAACACAATCTCACACTGCTGTGGGAGCCCACCTATAGTGAGTGAGCTTGAAAAACCTCCGTGATCTCTCGCGTGTACTCTCTTCTGTAAGTCAGACTGAATGGGACAGCAGCGAGATACTTCTCTCTCTGAGAAAAAGCTGAATACAAGTCAGGGAGTGGTGCTTATGGCAGAGAGCAGTTGGATCCAAGAATAAACTAACGTTTGGGGGAGAAAAGAAGAGGTTTCTTCTGTAGAAAACAAAGCCAGCTCTTTTGTAATAATCTGAGTTGTGATTGAGTAATGCGTAATTGAACTTAAATCTCAAGTAATACTACCGTGGTTCTGATTATTTTTTTTCAAACATCTTTCCCTCTAGTTTTAATCGTCTGGATCTGCCGCCGTACAAGAGTTTTGAGCAACTGAAGGAAAAACTGTTATTTGCAATCGAAGAAACTGAAGGTTTTGGACAAGAATAACTACTGTATAATCTTGTTAGGAAAGAGTATTGTGCTGTCGTTTAAGCGATTCTGTAAAGGAGGAATGTATTTCATTTCTTATGCTTTACTTTCCAGTAGACATCTGTTTATCCAGACATGTCAAGACTGTCTGTTGTGTTAGAAACCCTGTGGGGAATGGCTGAAAAGCTTTTGTCTTGGCTTTGTCACTCTGTATTTACAAGCTGAAGAATCTAATATAATGAGGAAATTGTACATGCTTAAATAGAATTAATGTGCTGTGATAAATAGTTTAAAACTGTAGTGTGTTCATTTGTGTTGTATGTGAAGGATACAAGCTGTACAAGCTGATCCCCCACTTACACATAGGAATACAGTTGATGATTTAGAGATGGTCAGGAGAGGGCTTCCTGGAATTAATAGCATCTTATAATTGGCGCTGAAGCAGAGCTGGAAAACCTGTTAACTAACCAGATGCATGTTCCACCGATGAACTAAGAAACAACCCAGATTGTGTATATCCTCCCCCTGTCTTTATCTCCCCTTTTCTTGCTTTCCGCTTGTATCACATTCTTTGCGTCCTCATGGCCCATTACAACAATCTCCTCTTTCCCCGCTACCCGCCTCCATTCCGTCTTTGCCAAAAGATGTATTCATATTTCATTTTGAAATTAATTTAAGTTCACGTCAATGTTTTCAATTTTAATTTAATTTAAGTAAGTGGAGTGGAATTCAGGGAGTCCTTACCATGTGACAAATTCCGAGTGAAATGTTTTTTTTTCTCCAGCACTGTTGATACTTGAAAGATAGGTGCAGGCTACTGTTTGGTGAACAGATGTCTACTCTAACATTGCACCTTTTATTAATTTTTATTTTAAACAGTCTCTTAAAAAACACATTGTACCAGTAGTGCTCATAATCCCAGATATAAAGAGCGGCATGTGGCACAGTGGATAGCACTGGGACTGCGGCGCTGAGGACCCGGGTTTGAATCCCGGCCCTAGGTCACTGTCCGTGTGGAGTTTGCACATTCTCCCCGTGTCTGCGTGGGTTTCACCCCCACAACCCAAAGGTGTGCAGGTTAGGTGGATTGGCCACGCTAAATTGCCCCTTAATTGGGAAAAAAATAATTGGGTACTTTAAATTTATTTTTAAAAATCCAGATATATTCTTCCTCCTCTGTATAAAGGGTAGCTAGTAAACAGAGGCTTTTGCCCTATATTTTTAAAGGAATGAGATGTGTAGATCAATCATGGCTCTAGTTTTATAGAGCTTGATTGGGAAATATTTTTATGGTATGTGTGCTGACACCTCTGATTCAGGAAGGGCTGCTGTATAATAATGTCATCTTTAGCTAGAGGTTGTGTTTTTCCATTTGCTATCTTTTTTGCCAGTGCAACTTTGCAAATAACTTCTGAGGATGTTTTAAAGTGACACTTCCCCATATGCGGCTCCCACATTCAGTTTGGGCAAGTTGCACTCGAGGCAATTATTCTGCAATTGAATTTCCTGTTTCTACTTCGTATCTTTAGTTTATGGATTTGAAAAATGTCAACCGTGTAGAACACTTTGCAAGTGAGATGCGCATAAGTTTCCGAAATGGGAAAGGGCAATTGTCACATTCAGAAGGAACTTTTCAGTGACTAAGCAATCCTGTATGACCAGGAGTAACTCTTGAGCATCTTTATATAATTCTCTCTTGCCCATAAATGTTCACTTTGTGTCCATTTATGAAAGAGTTTCTACTTTCTCAGAGCCTTGCTAACAATCCATGGACGATGAGTTTGAAAATGGCCCCATATAATTTGGGAGAGTCACTTGGCATTCCCCTGTCACTTTTTAGCCCCTCATCCCTGTTCCTAACTATGAACATCTAGTGTTCATCCATTAGAATCCACGTTGACACCCAAGCGAAAAGATTTAAGTGAATTTCATTTCGAGGGATTTTAAGTTTCTGTATAAGAGGACAAGTTATAACTTTTCTCAGCTGGGAAGCATGTCCCCAAAATCACCTCCAGCAGATGATTATTTTTGTATTCTGAGATTCTGTTTATAATCTAACTTTAGATCATTTCAGTTGAGACTAGCCAGGGTATGAGCAAAGGCCTCTAGGGTGATTCTGCTGTTAAGTGTGTGTATGTACATTTTGGTGAGGAGAGAATTTAGCTTGGAGAAATTTCTGCAAATGCACACTCTGTGGGCCCATGGTTGTCAGTTAGGACAGTTGACAGCTATGGGACTGTAATCCAGAATATGTTGATGGTTTGAGGAAGAAATAAGAATTGCAGGTGGCAGTGGTGTGAGGGAATGCAGCAGGCGATGATCCGTTTCGTACCCCCCAGATTATTGAAGGCTTTGGTTTGAGAAGTTAACTGCGACTCCCAGGCGGTTAGCACTGCTGCCTCACGGCGCCGAGGACTCTGGTTCGATCCCGGCCCCGGGTCACTGTCCATGTGGAGTTTGCGCATTCTCCCATTTCTGCCTGGGTCTCTCCGCCTACAACCCAGAGGTGCAGGGTAGGTGGATTGGCCACGCTAAATTGCCCCTTAATTGGAAAAAAAAGGAATTGGGTATTCTCAATTTGTATTTTAAAAAGCTACGACTCCCAATGATTTTTTATTTTTATTTGTCTACTCTCATAGTTTGGGAAGATCTGGCCTTTTCCAATTTAAAACAAAAATAAGAAAGGTACATGAATGCAGTTTACTTCAAACTATTTGTAACTTCTCTGACATGAGATTTAGGGCTGGTGGCACAGTGGGGAGCACTGCTGCCTACAGTGCTGAGGACCTGGGTTCGATCCTGGCCTTGGGTCACTGTCCGTGTGGAGTTTGCATGTTCTCCCCATGTCTGTGTGGGTTTCACCCCACAACCCAAAGATGCGCAAGTTAGGTGGATTGGCCACGCTAAATTGTCCCTTAATTGGAAAAAAAATAATTGGGTACTCTTTAAAAAAAACATTTTTTAATTAGATGTAGGGCCAGCATCTGCTTTCAATGCAGAATTTAAATTACTCCCATCAGCATCTACTCTATAGAATAGTGTATACCCTTTCTACAATTCAGTGGGATCAATGTTCTCTTCCCTCCCGCACCTTTTTAAAAGGTGTATGGAAAGTTTTAATACTGAATCATACAAACCGGAAGTTGCTGACTGCAATAATTGGTTTCTCCTGATTTTCTTAATCTCAGTGAGGGGTAATGGTTATATTTAGCAATTATCCAAGTGCTCTCAGGTAGGAAGGGGCAATTCACCCAGGATCCTGCTCTTGATCAGTATTCTGTGAATCATGCTGGAAGGTGTGTGTGTTGAGATCTATTGAGGACCAGAGTCCCATTTTCAAGCACTCCATGCTTTAATTGTCCCTGAACTTGCACTGTCTAAGCTGATGGTGAAATGCAACTGCTTATGTGAAGACTGGCGCAAGTGGAGCTACTCCAGCAAAGTGGTTACTTTCAGGACAGGGTGAGAGGACATTGGAATGAGGACAGTGAAGAAACTTAGTTGTCTTATTTTAACAAAACCTGTTCTTAAGCCAGAATATATTTGTAATATATTTTCTCATTTTATCAATAGTTATAAATTATGTATATAGGGTATCAAGGCCAGACCTTTTTTTGTTAAAACCTGCCAATTGTAAGTTTTAACATCAGTTTGCATTTGTAAGTAATCACTGAGTTTCCAGTTTTAAGCTTAGTTGGTCTGTTGATTAGTGCATGTTCCTGTCTGAACTGCAAGAATTGGAAAGTCCCAATTAGTTAATCCATGTGGAGTTAAGTGGTTGGCCTCTGACCCTGTGCTGAGGAGGGAAACTTCAATACGGATTCCGGATTGTTAATCCATTAAAATCCTGTACTTGATAATGCACATGTGGCCTTCAGAAGGTAACAAGATCTGAATCGCCTCCACCTGCAGATATTTACAGTTTTCATTTGTATATAAAGATAACCACTTTGTCAAGAGGCCTGTGCAACTATACCCCAGTGTGAGTTAGCACCTTGGGTTACCATTTTTATTTTTAAACTTATACAAATTGTGTGGGGCCCGCTTAAACAAACTAAAAAATTAAAGGCCTCTCACTTCTGTGGCTAGACTGAATAGGGCGACTGTCTTGCAATAGGTGTCCCCAAGTCTTGGCTCTTGCGAACCTGCATCTCTAAGTTATCTTGATTCGGGTTTGTCTCACCCTTGGGGAACTCTTGTGTCAAGCAAAGAGGACCGTCCCTCATTAATTTTTTCAACACGGTTTGTAGACTGTTGAGCATAGATTTCAGTACATGACTGTCACCTATCTGACTGACCAGAAAGAAACCGGCGTCTAGTGACAGTGTTAAATATTCTGTTTTGCACTCCACCTTTGGTGTACCTGTTTTTGAGATGCTGGCCAACTTGATTCAATGTGAGCCCTGTAGAGAGAATATTGCGAAGGTTAGAAGGTGGAATGCTTTGGATTAACTAAAAAATGTTACAGCCTTTGAAAGACCAGTTTTGTTACCATTTAGTCCTAACTAATGTTTAATCTCTATAATTCTGTGTAATACGCATCACAAAGGCTAGGGTACTGATAACACAACTGAACATTCAGTTTAATACTAAAAACCAATATCCCATTAAATGTGAATAAACAATCACAGGAATGCAAGGGCTGTATGACGCAACACTTGCCACCTTATCTTTTATCTATGCCTTGCCGCCTGCTTGTTACAAAAACATTTTCCTCCACTTAACAGTAGACAGTCTTGGCTGCAGGTTTCTCTGAAACCCTCTGAGCAATAAGATGGCACAAAGGGCTTTGTTCCAGCCCATGTTTGTCACCCTCCCTCACCATTCTTTTTCTTTGGGAAAAAATGATGCATCATCCATGCTTTTCTATGATGCTTTCTTTCTAATGTTCAGCCACAAACTGAATGTGAACTATCAGCAATGTAATTGAGAGTAGGTACAATCAAATAGCTCACACCCCAGGGACTTGCACCCCTAGCTTTCATTCAGATTTTAAGAGATTTAACACTCTGCTTTCTGTGATCATAGCTAGGTGTTTTCTCTTTTAGCCTAACCAGGAAACTACAAAAAAAAAGCCTTAATTTCCATATGATAGTTTGTTGATGTGTGTTAACCCTGTTGGACTCGACAACCAATTTGCTTCAAAACTTTGATGCTTGTCTGCATACTTCTGAATTGCGGAAAAGGGTGAGCTCATGTTGCTTTTGAAATGCTGATCATGAATTAGGCTATGTATTGGTTTAAACTTAATGCCAGATTAGTGAGAGGCAGTACTTTAATTGATCTATATTGTCACTGGGGATTCAGATCCATTTGCATCATTTTAATTCTTCTAATCAGACTCCACAAATGTTTTATGAATGGAGCTAAGACTGATATAATACAGGAAGCTAATTGCTTTTCTCCTGTAAAATCGCTTCCCTACAATATTACCACTCCTTGTTGATTAATCTGTATCTGACTCATTCAGAACATGGGAGGTATAAGTGGAGCCGTTCTTCAGTTTTGTTACAGTGGGGGATGCAGGTTTCTCTCAACTTTATGGACTTGCATAGTAAAACACGGCAAACATTTTGAGCGTTGATCAGAACTAATTAAATTGTAGTCAGTTTTCAACTAGCACACCTGAAGCATAATATTTTTTTCCCATTTTTTAACTAGTTGGTCTACATGGGCATATGATATTGTATTTAAGGTGTCTGTTCATGCTTTTGACCATCTCACTAACAGGGTAATGACTTATCAATGCATATGATTGCAGTTTTTTCCCCATAAAACTGACTGGCAGTCTAAAGAGAAGCGATGATACAGCTCTTAATGACTCAGTTGGTAAAGGCTGCACGTAACTAAATTATTAGACACCAGACTGTTGTCTGTTTGACCCCTGGTTATATACTGAGTTTGTTGATGTTAACTGGGTGGTAATAGGTGTTGCTATAATTGACCTCCATATCCTGGCCAAGGGAAAAGGAAAATTGCCCCAAGATGCTAAAACTTGAATGTGTACCCAATGAGCCCTGCTGAAAGCGCATTTGTGTAGAAATCGATGGGGACTGGGTCCCTAAGAATGCCCTGTTGGGTGGTGTGTTGGAACTGCACCTTGCTGGGCCTCAAAATCCTCATGAGGAGGAAGGGTGAAACCACAGCAATGTATTGGATCTGGAGTTTACAGTAAGTGTTTGTGTCAATTCACGAGGGGAGAGATGAAGGGAAACTACTGAATGTCTACTACTTTGTTCAGGAAATAACTGGAATCTGAAGCCATGGGAGCTGCACTTTGTTATGAATTAACTTATCCACTGTGATATTAAGAGGAAACCAGATTTCATCCTATCTGCGCGATAGTTTGATATCTGACGATTTGAAGTGATTTGTGGGCAGCAGAAAGATGAAACCGAGCTAATTATCCAATGGTAATGACTTGCATTTTTTAAAAAATATTAATTTATCACTTTTGAAACTCAGTAATTTTTCATTTTACAGAGTGTGTGTGAATAGAATAATGTAGTTTCCTCAGCTCCCTCAGTATAATTACCGCTGTACTAAAAAACAGAAATGTTAGGCTAGAGCCTCATCCAAAAGAATTTGGAAATCTGTTTCTCTCTAGCACACAACTTTGCACCAATTTGTGTAGTCCTTGTTTCAGCCAGCAATCCAAAAGAATTTGGAAATCTGTTTCTCTCTCGCACACAACTTTGCACCAATTTGTGTAGTCCTTGTTTCAGCCAGCAAGCATTAATGAAAGATTCTGATCCTGTCTTGATACAGTGCATTTACATATGCGCGAGTTGCTGGCACTGTTTTCTTTCTTCCTCCATCTCTTTTGGTAAAATACAACATCTGTCAGAGGTATCAGTGAATGCACTAATGTTTACTGATATTAACCCATGGTATGTTGTGACCAAACATTTTGTATCAATACAAAATAACAGGATAAATTAGACTACTGTTTTTTTTTATAAAAATAAAACTATTCCTTATTCCAGTCTTGAATTCTTTGTGGTTTGGAAGACATGCACAGCTTCCTCCAAGCCCCGACTCTTTGGGTCCCGTCCCCCCCTTTGAAGCAGGCAAATAATCTTGTTTGTCTTTGCCAATCATCCCTCGCAATTACTTACCCACTGCTCTGCATCTTCAGAGAGACAGCTTAAAGTTAGGCGGCATATCAGCCGAAATCAAACCAAGACCATACAAATCAGCAACCCAGCCCCCTTGGTTTGAGTGCTATTCTGCTAGTCTCTAGGCATATTGTTGAAATCTTCCTTTTGTGTCCACCCTTGTTACAGGGAAATAAATTCCATTGCAAAATTATACCTTCGTAGTCTGTTGTAATGTCGCATTAAGTATCCAGAAATCCATTGGATAATAGCTGTGTAGCATTTTCACTCGAGCCCTGCAAGCATATAACCCAATGTTATATAAAAAGCACTGATATTAATTTGAATTAAAATAAAATGTGTTTGGTATTTCAAGTAAGTAACATTAGAAATATTTCCAAGTAAATTCCTTAGGAAGTTTGATGAATGTCATTTCTGAAGCTGCAACATAATTTAAAGAAATCCAGGTAATTTCTCCTCAGAACTTTGGGCTTTCTATATCGTGTCTAATTTCCACTGTATGATATCTAAGGATTGTAAATCATGTTAATATTTCCGTGTTTAATCCTTTTGTAAAGCTGAATTTGATTGTTCCAGAAATGGGTTGAGGCTACTAAGGTAATTCTGGCCTCTTGGCACAAGCTTCTTATCCTGTTTATCTATGTAAAAATAGTTAACATTGTAAAAAAAATAAAAAGCTTCTCTTTAAAACAAATAACATGCTGTGAGAGTTTTGGGGTCTGGTTAATCTTTCTCTGGTTCTATGAGGGCCAATGTTTTGGCCCCATTCTAGTGAGGTGCAAATTTTCATTCCAGTTCCATAAAACCTGATTGAATTGACCTATACTATTTTGCCCCAGTTTTAAAGTTAGAATCATAGATTCCCTCCAGTGCAGAAGGAGGCCATTCGGCCCATCGAGTCTGCATTAACCCTCCAAAACAGCACCCTTCCTAGGCCCCCACCCCCTACCTATAACCCAATAACCCTTCCTAACCGTTTTGGACACTTAAGGGCAATTTAGAATGGCCAATCCACCTAACCTGCACATCTTTGGACTGTGGGAGGAAACCAGAGCACCCAGAGGAAACCCAGACAGACGCGGGGAGAATGTGCAGACTTTGCATAGTCACCCAAGGCTTGGGTGCCTGGAGCTGTGATGCGGCAGTGCTAACCACTGTGCCACCGTGCCGCCCTTGGTGGTAGATTATCCTGGGTCATCAGTCAGTACTTGCTCACAAAGCTCCTTGTTGAGATCTGGCTGGCTCTTCATATGCAACTAAGTAGGAACTTTTCTATCAAAATATTTTACATTTTTTTGTGTAGTCCCAGTTATTTAGCCCTATTGCCTTGCATACCTAGCATAGATCAAAGCAGGAAACATAAAACCACTTGTTCTTGATGACAAATTAACAAATACTTGCATTTATGTAGCACCTTTAGCTGGTAAATTGTGCAACTGGTTTAATCCAGTTTCCAGAGCATTGGAATTTGAGGCATATAAACAGGGAAGCCAATCAGTGCTGCTTGTCTGCACTGTGTGCGCTACTTGGCTGGATGAGAGTGCTTTGGAGTTGGGTAAAAACAGGGAGTTAAGTGAAACTGAAACATCGGGAGCTGAGCAGGAGATTTTCGAAGAGCAGCCTGGGAAGGTAAGTGGTTTCACTGATTCAGGGTATTCCGACTTTGGGGGGGGGGGTTGGGACTGAAAAGTGGCACCACAGGAGGCTGTGATTTGATCGGCTAATAAGGTGTGTGTGCAAATTTGAAAATCCCATTTTAAATTACAGATTCTGAATTGTGTTCAGGTGGCCCAGTGGTTAGTACTGCTGCCTCACGACGCCGAGGACCCGGGTTTGATTCCGGCCCCAAGTCACTGTCTGTGGAGTTTGCACATTCTCCTTGTTTGCTTGGGTCTCACCCCCACAACCCAAAGATCTGTGGGATAGGTGAATTGGCCACGCTAAATTGTCCCTTAATTGTGAAGAAAGAAGAATTGGGCACTCTTTTTTTTTTTTTAAAAAGAGGCTTTTGGGAGGAATTTTAATTTAAAATTTTAATAAGTTAAAACACCAAATTAAAAACGATTTGAAATAGATGGAGGGTCATGTGATGTGGTGTTCCTGCATGATGTGGGAGCTGGTGAACCCCATTGTGGTTCCTAGTGACCACATTTGCAGTAAATGTTGGTTGCTTGAGGAACTCCACCTCAGTTAATGAGCTGGATTCTGAGCTTCAAATTCTGCGACACATCAGGGAGGGGGAGAAGTACCCCTCGGGTGAGGAAGGGGCAGTGCTCCGAAAGCTAGTGTTTGAAACAAACCTGTTGGACTTCAACCTGGTGTTGTCAGATTTCAGGGATGAAAGTTTTTTTTTTATAAATTTAGAGTACCCAATTCATTTTTTCCAATTAAGGAGCAATTTAGCGTGGTCAATCCACCTAGCCTGCACATCTTTGGGTTGTGGGGACGAAACCCACACAAACACGGGCAAACTCCACAGTGACCCAGAGCCAGGATCGAACCTGGGACCTTGACGCCGTGAGGCAACAGTGCTAACCATTGCGCCACCATGCCGCCCACGGGGATGAAAGTTGACAGATGAGGAGAGATTAAACAGTTTGGGTTTATACCCGCTGGAGTGTAGAAGGATGAGAAGGGATCTGATCAAGGTATATAAAATACTAAAAGGGATTGATAAAGTAAATGTTCCCCCATGTAGGATAATCTAGAAGAAGGGGTCACAGATAGATTGAGAGGCGGTAGATTTAGAACTGAGATGAGGAGGCACTACTTCTCGCGGAGGGTGGTGGATTTGTGGAACTCGCTGCCCCAAAGTGCAGTGGAATCGGAGTCATTAAATGGTTTCAAGAAGGAGATAGATATGTTTCTGATTTTAAAAACAGGTTAAAGGGATATGGGGAACAGGTAGGGAGATGGATATGAGACCAGGAAGAGATCAGCCATGCTCTGATTGAATGGCAATGCAGGGACGAAGGGCTGAATCTCCTACTTCTGCTCATAATTCCTATGTTTAACATTAAATAATGTCCTGAGGCCCTTCATAGACGTGTATTTAGACAAAAACTGAAAATCAAGCTGAAGGAGGCGATATTAGGAATGTGTGATGACACCCTGGGCTAGTGCACAGTCAATTCCAGCCCCACATACCCCGGAGTCACAACACAAGTGATCTAACCAATAATTCTTATAAAAATGCCCAAAGGTCTTTGGGTCTTGGCTGCTCAATAATCAGTCACTAAGTTTATGAATGCAAACATAATTACTGTTTGTTTATAACAAGAACTATAATGAAATATGCAGCAAATGCAACTGGTTAACTATAATCTAATTCCTCTTTCCCACTTTGACCTGCCCCCACTCTCTCATATAATTATTTATATATAATATATATTATCTTTTATAAATTTAGAGTACCCAATTATTTTTTTCCAATAAGGGGCAATTTAGCGTGGCCAATCCACCTACTCTGCACATCTTTGTGTTGTTGGGCCGAAACCCACGCAAACACGGGGAGAATGTGCAAACTCCACACGGACAGTGATCCAGAGCCAGGATCGAACCTGGGATCCTGAGTCACTGTACGTGTAGAGTTTGCACATTCTCCCCATATCTGCATGGGTCTCACCCTGTGGGGACTTACCTTCTAATAAGAATCGATAGTCTGGTTGATGGGAGGTGTCAAAAATACGACTTTATTATTGTGAATTACTCGTGGACACTTGAATAAGAACTGAATAAAAAAATTAAACAAAATATCAAACAATACATTAAAAAAGTCAAGTACATGACAGTAGCAAAATAAATTACTAAACAAATAGATAGATGATTCAAGCATTCAGGAACAAAGACTACAACCACGAGGTCCTACTTTTCAGGGAATTCGTATCTCTGGTTTAACCCCTCATTTACTTTCATTGGCTTCTAATTCTCAGCTGAGACTCCTGGTTTGTTCAAATGAATGTCATTTACTTAGAGGATAATTTGTTAATCAAACATTGGACATGACTTGAGGTTGACTGATACCTGTCAAAACGAGCTTAGCGTCTGTGTGCGCAGGCTTGAGAAAAGTACTAGATATGTTTTCTCACGTTTTGCTGTGTCTCATAGCTTGGCGGAGACCTTAAGAATTGATTTGTTGGTGAGACAAAGAACAATGCGTTCTCAGTTCTGAATACACTGGAATACAATGGTGAATTATATAAGACAATGACTGAGTTCCCACAGGCAAGACGCTTTGAATATTTTCTTCTTTAGCTATATGCATTCAACTAGCACCTATATGAATAAAACTATGAAAACTCTACCACCCAAAAGATGTGCAGGGTAGGTGGATTGGCCACGCTAAATTGTCCCTTAAATGGAAATTTCTTTTAAATTTAAAAAAATGCAAAATCTCATGCTTTTTCTGTCGAGACACCTTTCTTCTATTCAAAATTTGCTTTCAGTTTGTGGTTTGTATTGATGCTTCTGTAGTTTCAGGAAATAGCCTTCGGGTCTTCTGGAGAGATATTACTGGTTCTGGACTTTGATTGCACAGCCTCTAATGGTTCTCCTATAAATAGATTTGTCCAGGCTTTCTACCAGTTCGGAGCAAAACCTAGGGGGGGGGGGGGGGGGGGGAGAGCAGGACCTTACTCTGGGCTGCCAGGATCAAACTGAAACCTTGGGACTCTGAAAAGCATTCCAGTGGGAGAATATCCTGTTACCGGGCAGAGCACAGCCTTTTGTGCCAATTGATTGGCCACCAGCCAGATCAAACAACCAGAATCCCAACCCTTCTCTATCACTGGTGCTGACCAGTGTGCAATCCCAGCTTAAACCAGCATAGCCATCTGGATTATTCTGCTTGAATTAAAGGTGCACACTGCTTGCCTTAAAGACAAATGTCCATTGATCATACACGGATCAAAAATGTAACGGCAAAAGTAAAAAAAGGGGATAATAGGGGAA